>NC_092335.1:38240000-38600000 GCF_046630445.1 Rutidosis leptorrhynchoides | reverse complement strand
TATTTTATCTATAAAGGTTTAAAAAGCATTACATAGATTATCAAATAATGATAATCTAAAATATACTGTTTACACACGACCATTACATAATGGTTTACAATAAGAATATATTACATCAAAAATAAGTTTCTTGAATGCGGTTTTTACATAATATCATACAAGCATGGACTCCAAATCTTGTCCTTATTTTAGTATGCAACAGCGGAAGCTCTTAATAATCACCTGAGAATAAACATGCTTAAAACATCAACAAAAATGTTGGTGAGTTATAGGTTTAATCTATATATTATCAAATCATAATAATAGACCACAAGATTTCATATTTCAATATACATCCCATACATAGAGATAAAATTCATTCATATGGTGAACACCTGGTAACCGACATTAACAAGATGCATATAAGAATATCTCCTATCATTCCGGGAAATCCTTCGGACATGATAAAAATGAATTCGAAGTACTAAAGCATCCGGTACTTTGGATGGGGTTCGTTAGGCCCAATAGATCTATATTTAGGATTCGCGTCAATTAGTAGATCGGTTTACTAATTCTTAGGCTACCAAGCAAAAAGGGGCATATTCGGCTTCGATCATTCACCCATATAATGTAGTTTCATTTACTTGTGTCTATTTCGTAAAACATTTATAAAACTGCATGTATTCTCATCCCAAAATATTAGATTTTAAAAGTAGGACTATAACTCACTTTCACATATTTTTACTTCGTCGGGAGTAAGACTTGGCCACTGGTCGATTCACGAACCTATAACAAATATATACATATATATATATCAAAGTATGTTCAAAATATATTTACAACATTTTTAATACATTTTGATGTTTTAAGTTTATTAAGTCAGCTGTCCTCGTTAGTAACCTACAACTAGTTGTCCATAGTTAGATGTACAGAAATAAATTGATATATATTATCTTGAATCAATCCACGACCCAGTGTATACACGTCTCAGGCTAGATCACAACTCAAAGTATATATATTTTTAGAATCAACCTCAACCCTGTATAGCTAACTCAAACATTACTGCATATAGAGTGTCTATGGTTGTTCCAAATAATATATATACATGGGTCGATATGATATGTCAAAACATTTGCATACGTGTCTATGGTATCCCAAGATTACATAATATATTAGAATACATGTATAATACAATATAAGTTAGCTAGGATATGATTTGTATAGAATTGTTACAATATTTCCCGTAGCTACAACAATCAAAAAAATATCCAATCTTGTTTTACCCATAACTTCTTTGTTTTAAATCCGTTTTGAGTGAATCAAATTGCTATGGTTTTATATTGAACTCTATTTTATGAATCTAAACAGAAAAAGTACAGGTTTATAGTCGGAAATATAAGTTACAAGTAATTTTTGTAAGAGGTAGTCATTTCAGTCGAAAGAACGACGTCTTGATGACCGTTTTGAAAAACATACTTTCACTTTGAGTTTAACCATGATTTTTGGATATAGTTTCATGTTCATAAGAAAAATCATTTTCCCAGAAGAACAACTTTTAAATCAAAGTTTATCATAGTTTTTAATTATCAAACCCAAAACAGCCCGCGGTGTTACTACGACGGCGTATATCCAGTTTTACAGTGTTTTTCGTGTTTTCAGGTTTTAAATCATTAAGTTAACATATCATATAGATATAGAACATGTGTCTAGTTGATTTTAAAAGTCAAGTTAGAAGGATTAACTTTTGTTTGCGAATAAGTTTAGAGTTAACTAAACTATGTTCTAGTGATTTCAAGTTTAAACCTTCGAATAAGGTAGTTTTATATATATGAATCAAATGATGTTATGAATATCATTACTACCTCGGGTTTTGTGGATAAACCTACTGGAAATGAGAAAAATAGATCTAGCTTCAAAGGATCCTTGGATGGCTTGAAAGTTCTTGAAGCAGAATCATGACACGAAAACAAGTTCAAGTAAGATTTCCACTCGAAATAAGATTGTTATAGTTATAGAAATTGAATCAAAGTTTGAATATGAGTATTACCTTGTATTAGAAAGATATCTTACTGTAAATAAGAAAGATTTCTTGAGGTTGGATGATCACTTTACAAGATTGGAAGTAAGCTAGCAAACTTGGAAGTATTCTTGATTTTATGAAACTAGAACTTATAGAATTTATGAAGAACACTTAGAACTTGAAGATAGAACTTTAGAGATATCAATTAGATGAAAAAAATTGAAGAATGAAAGTGTTTGTAGGTGTTTTTGGTCGTTGGTATATGGATTAGATATAAAGGATGTGTAATTTTGTTTACATGTAAATAAGTCATGAATGATGTGACGACCCGGAAATTTCCGATAAAATTTAAACTTTATCTTTATATTATTCTGACACGATAAGCAATGTTTGTTAAGTTAAATCTCAAGGATTTTAAACTATGTTTATACATTCATTATAACCTCGACCAAATTCCGACGATTCACGAACCGTTATATATAAATAGATATGTTATGTATATATATATTATAACTTGAGAATATTAATAAAGTATTAAACGTATAATACTTTACACGAACGTATTTGTTTAAATATGATTTTCCACGAAATTAAAGAAATATATATTAAATGATTGAATTATCAGAAACATTGAATTATGATTACAAGTCTCTGTTGAGAGGTCCACTATGATTTGAGAAAATCTATTCCTCTTAACGATATTCAGAATAATTTGTAAAGCTATTTATAAATAAAAACAAAAAGTGTCATTTACGAAAGTTAGATAAAAGTTAGCGGAGAATTGGTTTCCATAATATTCTATTAATCTATTTTCAAACGTACAAAGACGTTTTCAGTTTAAAAAGAACTTTATTATTAAAACGTATATAACTTTTATAAATATCTAGAATCACTTTTGACAACTCATTACTTAACCAGTATAATAAATATAACGATATTTATATTTTATTTCATTAAATATATATAACGATTTAAATTAATATTATATATATTTATACGCGTATTATACATACATAGTTTTTATACTTTTACTATACTTTAACTTTACCTTTACTTTACTTTTACTTTACTTTAACTTTAATAATTCATACTTTAATAATTCACTTTAAAAATTCATACTTTAATAATTCACTTTAATAATTCATACTTTAATAATTCACTTTAATAATTCATACTTTAATAATTCACTTTAATAAATTATACTTTAATAATTCATACTTTAATAATTTACTTTAATAATTCATACTTTAATAATTCACTTTAATAATTCAAAAATCTATTATAAATAGAATTCAATAGGTTTCATTATTTCATAGAAACTTGAAAATATATTTCTCTAAACTCTCTCAATCAATTTATATATATATATATATATATATATATATATATATATATATATATATATATATATATATATATATATATATATATATATATATATATTTGCTCTGTATTATTTCAAGATATTATTAGTATACATAAAATATTACGACGGAGTGCTGTCCGAGTGATTTCAAAATAGTTTTTTTGAATGAGTCGAAGCTAAGGAAATTATGGGTTATAGCTATGGAGGTGATGGGTATTGTTCATGGGTATGCTCGTGAGGTCAATCTAGTGTTTATCATCTCCATTGCGTCTACGTACTTTCCTGCAATATTGAATCTCAATATTGATACGTGAGCACTCATAACTTAACTTTTATATATCAATAGTGTATCCCTGACTAGTGCTCGAGTATATAGGATTATGCATGCTTGTACATTTGATATTATCCTTAGATAGGTTTGTTGAATCCTGAATTAGATACATATGCTACTGAGATACGGTATATGATATGCATGTCATTGGAAAGCTATCGAAAAATTAAGAACTTTTCATTTAGATATCGAATGGTTTCGATGAACGGATTAGAAGTTATAGTCAACTGAATTTTAGTATTATTATTAAAATGATTATTATTACTATCGTCGTTATTATTTTAATAGAAATATCATTGTTATTATAAAATATCATTATTACTATTATGTTAGTATTATCATTTTATCATAATACCATTTTTAGTAAATATAAATATTGTTATTTTTTTATAGAATAATAATAATTATTATTACAAAATAATACAACTTTTACTTATTATTATTATGATCAATATTATTTTATCAAATAAATAGGGGATACAAAGATATTTTTCACCACGCGTAATATAATTACATAAATAATACTTACCACCATAGTTTTACGATATTAAGTGAACTTTATAAATTTTACTACTTAAGATATATAAAAGTATATTTTATCATATATAAACGTTAATATAAATTTTTATTAATAAATGAATTTTATTATTATAAAATCTAATAAATATATTTAAATATATAAAACGACTATAGTTAAGTTATATAATAAACACGTATAAATTTTAGAAGTCATTTTGGATCAAGTTGACTTTTGTTGACTTTTGCATATTAGTCTCGAGCATTAGGATTGTGGTACATTATGACTTGACCAAAAATTGTTAGACAAATATTGACCAACATATAAATATATATAATTAATATAGGTTCGTGAATTCGGGGCCAACCTTGCACTTGTTAAATGACGTTATATGTATTTTTACTACGAAATACAGTATGGTGAGTTTCATTTGCTCCCTTTTTTATATATATTTTTGGGCTGAGAATACATGCGCTGATTCATAAATGTTTTACGAAATAGGCACAAGTACTAAAACTAATTCTATGTGGGTTTAAACCAGAAATATACCCTTAGCTTGGTAACATTAAACTACTTGTCTATGTACGGTAGGCGCGAATCCTAAAGATAGATCTATTGGGCCTGACAAACCACATCCTGACTATGGGATGCTTTAGTACTTCGAGGTTATTTTAAACACACCTGATCTGGTGTACTTCAGAGGGTAAAACATGAACGTTAAGGCTTGTTACCGGGTGCCTACAACTTATAGAATACTTTTATACACTTGCGAGTGTACATATATTTATAAACGGAAATCTTGTGGTCTATTAATATATTGAAATGATTGTTATGATAAACCTATGAACTCACCAACCTTTTGGTTGACACTTTAAAGCATGTTTATTCTCAGGTATTAAAGAAATCTTCCGCTGTGCATTAGCTCATTTTAAAGATATTACTTGGAGTCATTCATGGCATATTTTGAAAGACGTTGCATTCGAGTCATTGAGTTCATCAAGATTATTATTAAGCCAATTATAGTTGGATGTATTATGAAATGGTGTGCATGCCGTCAACTTTCGTTGTAAAGAAAGTTTGTCTTTTAAAAACGAATGCAATGTTTGTAAAATGTATCATATAGAGGTCAAATACCTCGTGATGTAATCAACTATTGTGAATCATTTATAATGTATATTAACGGGTCCTTTCAGTTGGTATCAGAGCGGTGGTCTTAGCGAACCAGGTCTGCATTAGTGTGTCTAACTAATAGTCGTTAGGATGCATTAGTGAGCCTGGACTTCGACCGTGTCTGCATGTCAAAAGTTTTGCTTATCATTTTTGTCAGAAATTACCTGCTTATCATTCTTAGTCTAGACACGTCTTACTGCATTGATTGCATGAATAGTGTATAGACAAAATTCATATCTTAGCGTATCTGCTAATCCATATCTTAGCGTATCTGTTACTGTAAACTTTGCCTGACATATCCCGTAAATTCCTCCGTAATCTACGAAATCTTTTGCGGTATATATATAGATATTCTATGTAATTAGAATACCACCCGATAGTCGAAAAATCATTTCATATCGAAAAATCCTTTATTCAATCGAACGAAATGGAATTCGTCATTAGTTCAAGTCCTTCGAATTCCGATATGGAATCCCACTCAAGCTCCAAAAGCAGTGTGACCGGAATGGATCAACCAATTAGCCATCATCTATTATGAATGAATTGGGGATAGGTTCGTAGCCTCCTCAATAATTAGAGACAAGAAGAAGGTGATCCCTTCCATCCACCACATTGCCCTCTTGGTGATGAACCTGAAGCACTTACCGGCGAACCGGTCCGAAACACCATTTTCTCTCTCATTTTCAGAGTATCTCGTCACGATTATATACTACATCAAATTCTAGATTTTATTTATCCGCTCGTCCGAACCGATAATCACCCCGATGTAATAGAAGAAGTCAACGAGCTTCGCGCTCGAGTAGTGGCTTTAGAGAATATGGTGCAAGGGTTACAAACACCAACAAATAACAAAGTATTAATTCATAATTTCAATTTTATTGAATAAGTACTCCGTAAAAGTTATGTAATTTCTAAAGTCTTTAGGGATTATTTAGTTCTGGTTTCAACCGTAAATCAAATGATTTTAATTTAATATTAACTCATTAAATCTATGTTACATCTGAAGAAAATATGCACATATATATTTTCATAAAGACTGTAATAAAATTCTGTTGTACAAAATATTAATTGTGAAAAAAAAAATTAACGGGTAGGTAATACCCGAGAGATATATAAATTCACAATTAATATGTTACATTTTTCGAATCTGATTAAGCAAATCATCAACTATACTCCCAAAATCTCACAACAATATACATTCTTGTATAGTAATCAAAACAACCATTCTCACCCAAATTTGATTACGCATTCTGATTTTGACAAATCAAAATCCAAGTCATGATTTAACAGAAGACATCACTCTTAGATTCCTACAACTTTCAAAGCTATACTTTGACTTCAAAACTGTGTTAGAACATCATATGTATATTAACGATTACAAACTGTGTTCAAACTCTCCGAAGTTTTCGAAGACACTTCAAACAATGAACAATCGAGATGATGATCCAATCACATATTACTCACATTTATGTACCTAAAAAGCTCTCGAAGCCAAAGTCATAGTTCGACGCGTATCCATGTCAGACCCTTTGGCATTTATTAGCTAAAATGACTTTTCAATTCCTTTTCAAAGTAGACAGTTTTGTCACAGCTCCAGCAAGTCAACTTTAACTTAGTCTTATTATAACCTCGATAGATACGTTGCCCTTTTGTCATCGTTACTGGGGACCTTTCATATCTCGCCACCTTAGCAATAAACTTACCAACAACTTCAATTATCTTTGACTTTTCGAAAAATCATTATATTTATTGAAATCACATCATTTACTCATTCGCATCTTGTAACGAGAATTGTCATACGAATCATCAGAAAATAGTAACCAGTATTTTGAAATCTCGCAGCATGTCTACGCCAACAGTTATATGTGTACGTAAAACGTCTATCTCCTGGACTTACATACTTTGAATGTGAAGTTCTGAAAAATATTTTGAACTGCAAACTAGTTCTTGAAATGCTGACGAAGCATCAAAAACTGTAAACGATCTTAACAGTAAAAAGTTTGATGACAAAGAATAGTAAGGTTGTAAAGCTGAGAAAAAGAGAAGGTTTGGAACTGGAAAACGAATTGAACTGACTATGAAGGAGGCTGTGGACAAATCATAAAGACTAAATCTGCCTTCAAAGAATCCAAATGATTCAGTGCCTGCTAAAGTCATTAACGAATACCTTACTCTTTATTCTAAACCTTTACAGACAAATCTTCATCATCATCCATTAATATTAGAAATTCTAAGATATTATCATATCTTTCATTATAAATATCCGCGATATTTCTGAAGATATTTTCACAACTAATCTTATCTGAAGTCATTTATCTCTTTGCGCTATCAGTGATACATCATATAAGAAACTATTAGTTTCTATATTCTATAAACTTTCGAGTTTAAATTATGAATGTTTTGAAGTAGTGTTGGGAACTGAAGCATGGGTTAGTATAATATAATGACACTTGATCAACGTGATTATATTACAGTAAGTCATGCTGAGTTTCTAATGGGACATGACAATTCACAGACCATGCCGTCATCATGTTCCATGTTACACGACTCTTGTATTCTATTTAATCTCTAAAAATATCAAGAATATATTTTCTTGATGATTCGGTCTTTTCAGGGTATTCTGGTAAATTAACAAATCAAGATCGTGTCATTACCATTTCCTTCTTAGAACATTAACTATGTTCATTCTGAAATTCATATCTGCGAATACTGGACCATTACAAACGTTGCATAATCGCAAGAAGAAGAAACGAAAGGACGAAACTCCAAAATAGAAATTGGAGTATAAATCGTAGCAAATAGAAGGAAGCATTAACTTGGATGTCAATGATTATAGAAGACAAAAGCAGTGGCTTTGAAATATAAGGGAAGATATAAAACCCAACAACCACCCAAAAATTATAAACCGTATATATCGATGCATATAGCAATATAAAGACACGGAAGAACTAAAAACACTATAAAACCGAGAGTATAGTAGAAGTAAATAGATTCTTCCGGAGGCAGATGAAAAAGAAGAATGACAGATATGAAAGTGAGGAGTATATCGAGAATCAGTACTGGATGAAGCATATTGACAAATACTTTAAAATATGAGTTGAGGGAGAAAGAATAGAAGGTATGAGTTGTAAGGAAACGAAGGAGGTGGATTTATAGTGAAATACCCGACAGAGAAATCAAGATGGATTATCATATTAATTCGAAGAGAATCATAATCTCCTTAATCACCAAAGCATCAAATCCAACATAGATTACAAAGATTTTCTTTAAATTCGGAGATCAATTGTGATGACGTCAAACGATATGACGAATCACTATAATCTTATTTCCTTCATTTACGATAACTTCCCTCATACGCTTCGAGTAATCGAATTATTTTATCCATACTTCTTAGACATGATAAAACTTCATAATCGTTACATCATAATAACATTCTCATTGTTAGCCATAACGACCTCTATCAAATTTCGGGGACGAAATTTCTTTAACGGGTAGGTACTGTGACGACCCGGAAATTTCCGATAAAATTTAAACTTTATCTTTATATTATTCTGACACGATAAGCAATGTTTGTTAAGTTAAATCTCAAGGATTTTAAACTATGTTTATACATTCATTATAACCTCGACCAAATTCCGACGATTCACGAACCATTATATATAAATAGATATGTTATGTATATATATATTATAACTTGAGAATATTAATAAAGTATTAAACGTATAATACTTTACACGAACGTATTTGTTTAAATATGATTTTCCACGAAATTAAAAAAATATATATTAAATGATTGAATTATCAGAAACATTGAATTATGATTACAAGTCTCTGTTGAGAGGTCCACTATGATTTGAGAAAATCTATTCCTCTTAACGATATTCAGAATAATTTGTAAAGCTATTTATAAATAAAAACAAAAAGTGTCATTTACGAAAGTTAGATAAAAGTTAGCGGAGAATTGGTTTCCATAATATTCTATTAATCTATTTTCAAACGTACAAAGACGTTTTCAGTTTAAAAAGAACTTTATTATTAAAACGTATATAACTTTTATAAATATCTAGAATCACTTTTGACAACTCATTACTTAACCAGTATAATAAATATAACGATATTTATATTTTATTTCATTAAATATATATAACGATTTAAATTAATATTATATATATTTATACGCGTATTATACATACATAGTTTTTATACTTTTACTATACTTTAACTTTACCTTTACTTTACTTTTACTTTACTTTAACTTTAATAATTCATACTTTAATAATTCACTTTAATAATTCATACTTTAATAATTCACTTTAATAATTCATACTTTAATAATTCACTTTAATAATTCATACTTTAATAATTCACTTTAATAAATTATACTTTAATAATTCACTTTAATAATTCATACTTTAATAATTTACTTTAATAATTCATACTTTAATAATTCACTTTAATAATTCAAAAATCTATTATAAATAGAATTCAATAGGTTTCATTATTTCATAGAAACTTGAAAATATATTTCTCTAAACTCTCTCAATCAATTTATATATATATATATATATATATATATATATATATATATATATTTGCTCTGTATTATTTCAAGATATTATTAGTATACATAAAATATTACGACGGAGTGTTGTCCGAGTGATTTCAAAATAGTTTTTTTGAATGAGTCGAAGCTAAGGAAATTATGGGTTATAGCTATGGAGGTGATGGGTATGGTTCATGGGTATGCTCGTGAGGTCAATCTAGTGTTTATCATCTCCATTGCGTCTACGTACTTTCCTGCAATATTGAATCTCAATATTGATACGTGAGCACTCATAACTTAACTTTTATATATCAATAGTGTATCCCTGACTAGTGCTCGAGTATATAGGATTATGCATGCTTGTACATTCGATATTATCCTTAGATAGGTTTGTTGAATCCTGAATTAGATACATATGCTACTGAGATACGGTATATGATATGCATGTCATTGGAAAGCTAGCGAAAAATTAAGAACTTTTCATTTAGATATCGAATG
Source organism: Rutidosis leptorrhynchoides (assembly GCF_046630445.1). Classification (NCBI taxonomy): domain Eukaryota; kingdom Viridiplantae; phylum Streptophyta; class Magnoliopsida; order Asterales; family Asteraceae; genus Rutidosis; species Rutidosis leptorrhynchoides. The sequence goes on along the minus strand of NC_092335.1, from coordinate 38,589,576 downwards.
GTTTCGATGAACGGATTAGAAGTTATAGTCAACTGAATTTTAGTATTATTGTTAAAATGATTATTATTACTATCGTCGTTATTATTTTAATAGAAATATCATTGTTATTATAAAATATCATTATTACTATTATGTTAGTATTATCATTTTATCATAATACCATTTTTAGTAAATATAAATATTGTTATTTTTTTATAGAATAATAATAATTATTATTACAAAATAATACAACTTTTACTTATTATTATTATGATCAATATTATTTTATCAAATAAATAGGGGATACAAAGATATTTTTCACCACGCGTAATATAATTACATAAATAATACTTACCACCATAGTTTTACGATATTAAGTGAACTTTATAAATTTTACTACTTAAGATATATAAAAGTATATTTTATCATATATAAACGTTAATATAAATTTTTATTAATAAATGAATTTTATTATTATAAAATATAATAAATATATTTAAATATATAAAACGACTATAGTTAAGTTATATAATAAACACGTATAAATTTTAGAAGTCATTTTGGATCAAGTTGACTTTTGTTGACTTTTGCATATTAGTCTCGAGCATTAGGATTGTGGTACATTATGACTTGACCAAAAATTGTTAGGCAAATATTGACCAACATATAAATATATATAATTAATATAGGTTCGTGAATCCGGGGCCAACCTTGCACTTGTTAAATGACGTTATATGTATTTTTACTACGAAATACAGTATGGTGAGTTTCATTTGCTCCCTTTTTATATATATTTTTGGGCTGAGAATACATGCGCTGATTTATAAATGTTTTACGAAATAGGCACAAGTACTAAAACTAATTCTATGTGGGTTTAAACCAGAAATATACCCTTAGCTTGGTAACATTAAACTACTTGTCTATGTACGGTAGGCGCGAATCCTAAAGATAGATCTATTGGGCCTGACAAACCCCATCCTGACTATGAGATGCTTTAGTACTTCGAGGTTATTTTAAACACACCTGATCTGGTGTACTTCAGAGGGTAAAACATGAACGTTAAGGCTTGTTACCGGGTGCCTACAACTTATAGAATACTTTTATACACTTGCGAGTGTACATATATTTATAAACGGAAATCTTGTGGTCTATTAATATATTGAAATGATTGTTATGATAAACCTATGAACTCACCAACCTTTTGGTTGACACTTTAAAGCATGTTTATTCTCAGGTATTAAAGAAATCTTCCGCTGTGCATTAGCTCATTTTAAATATATTACTTGGAGTCATTCATGGCATATTTTGAAAGACGTTGCATTCGAGTCATTGAGTTCATCAAGATTATTATTAAGCCAATTATAGTTGGATGTATTATGAAATGGTGTGCATGCCGTCAACTTTCGTTGTAAAGAAAGTTTGTCTTTTAAAAACGAATGCAATGTTTGTAAAATGTATCATATAGAGGTCAAATACCTCGTGATGTAATCAACTATTGTGAATCGTTTATAATGTATATGAACGGGTCCTTTCAAATGATTACTAATATTTTTGTAATTTTATGAGATATTTCATGCTAGTTGCCAAATGATGGTTCCCACATGTGTTAGGTAACTCACATGGGCTGCTAAGAGCTGATCATTGGAGTGTATATACCAATAGTACATACATCTAAAAGCTGTGTATTGTACGAGTACGAATACGGGTGCATACGAGTAGAATTGTTGATGAAACTGAACGAGGATGTAATTGTAAGTATTTTTGTTAAGTAGAAGTATTTTGATAAGTGTCTTGAAGTCTTTAAAAAGTGTATGAATACATATTAAAACACTACATGTATATACATTTTAACTGAGTCGTTAAGTCATCGTTAGTCGTTACATGTAAGTGTTGTTTTGAAACCTTTAGGTTAACGATCTTGTTAAGTGTTGTTAACCCATTGTTTATTATATCAAATGAGATGTTAAATTATTACATTATCATGATATTATGATGTATTAATATATCTTAATATGATATATATACAATTAAATGTCGTTACAACGATAATCGTTACATATATGCCTCGTTTCGAAATCATTAAGTTACTAGTCTTGTTTTTACATATGTAGTTCATTGTTAATATACTTAATGATATGTTTACTTATCATAATACCATGTTAACTATATATATATATATATATATATATATATATATATATATATATATATATATATATATATATATATATATATATATATATATATATATATATATATATATATATATATATATATATATATATATATCCATATATATGACATCATATAGTTTTTACAAGTTTTAACGTTCGTGAATCACCGGTCAACTTGGGTGGTCAATTGTCTATATAAAACCTATTTCAATTAATCAAGTCTCAACAAGTTTGATTGCTTAACATGTTGAAAACACTTAATCATGTAAATAACAATTTCATTTAATATATATAAACATGGAAAAGTTCGGGTCACTACACTACTGTGATACTTTTTTTTTTTGTCTCAAACGATAAAAAAGCAACTTTCATAAAAGGAACAACCCTTCAATGCTACTAAAAGATGTCGAAAAATATTCTTTTCAAAATAGATCAACTAACCTTTTTTTTTTTTTTTTTAAATCCGAACGCTAAAAGAAGCAACTTTCACAAAGGAACAACCCTTCAATGTTAGATGTCGAAATTTTTTATTTTTTTTTACAAAATAAATCAACACTTTTTTTTAACTCGCATTCAAAACGAAGCCCCGGCGCGAAGCGAGGGCTCCACAACTAGTTTGTATTATTATATTTATTTATGTCACGTTTTATCTTATTTATCTAAATAAAAAATAATTAAAAGAACAAAACAGAAAATCAAATTAAATGACACGTCATTGACATTCTTTGACAAAAATCTTCCATTACAACTCCCCATTTTCTCTGTCATGTCCTAGTCAACAGCTATACCGAAAAGGTACACCTTATCCACTCCACCTCACAATCACCAATATCTGTGGTCTAATGCATTCATTGGTCATTGAATTGTTGATTGAAACATCAAATGGACGTATGAACATTGTTGCTCGAAGTAAATTGGATTATATAAGATCCTACGAAATATATCACCATCATGTATAAACACCAACTTGTATTAAGCTCGGTAATAGCTAGTCAACTTCTGAACCATTATGTTTGACATTCATCAAGGGTCAATGGAACAAAATATATTTGACTCATATGGGGGAGTTCTGTTATTATTTTACTATACATGAACTGATACAAGTACTATATATGTTACTTAAAGCTAGCAACTTGCAACATTTGTACACGATTGTATTGAATCGGAACCAAATAATTACAGAGCATTACATTATGATGTTTTCTGAAGTTCCACCTCCGTCCCAATTAGATAGTCCTGTTTTTTCATTTTGGGATGTCCCAAATTAATAGTCCACTTCCATAAATAGAAAGGAAAGAGGATATTTGATTGGTGGATCTGGAGAGAGAAAATATTTCATTGGTGGATAAATGAAGTTAGTGGGATTTCCTAAAACTGTGTGCCCTTTTGTCTGTGAACTATTAAATTGAGACGGAGGAAGTATTAATTTCTAACCGCTTGACCCGTTTGACCCTTAGATATTTAACATAATCAGAATCAATCAATCAATCGTAAATGGTTCACAATTGCACTTCTAGAAAAATATAACATCAACTAACAGCTAAATCATTAATGTAGCTATCACAATCAGTTGTTGCTATATGTGTTGTAGATTAGAAGTGTGACCCTGTATAAAACACCTTTTCCACATGATAGCTACCATTTCAAGTCACTCATCAGTCATCACTCATGGCATTATTGAAACACTCTTTCCAATGTGATGGCCATACGGATGTTGGAATAATGTTAAGCCAATTTTCTACCATAACTAGGGAATAAGAAAAATTGTGGGAGTAGTAGTGCTGCTCCAATCAGATCAGGTACAACTTTATTTATACTAGACAAAATTTCATTCCTCGTCCCTGAACTTTACATCGATTTTGACTCTCGGTCCTTTTTTGTGCATTACTCGTCCCTAAACTATTAAAAGAGTACAACTTTCGTCCTCCCGTCTAGATTCTGTCAATTTCAATCGTTTGTTCAGACACGTGCAAAGCATGTGAGGGTAATTTGGTCTTTTTATTTTATTTCTTTTGTTTATTATTTAACTTATCTTTTCACCCTCATCCTCATCATCTCATGTTTATCATTCCCAAATTAAAAACCCTAATTTTATACTTTTATAAAATCAACAAATCAAACCCACACCATTTGTGCTTGTTACTTGATCACTGCTGCTGTTTTTAATCATATAAACACACCACAGTTCATCATATTCAAGTAGCTTATTCATCACCATAGTTCACCATATTCAAGCTAAAACACCAAAACCGAATATGAACACGAAATCGAAGCTAGAAACCGCAACAAAAGTGGTATCATAGTGTCAGAGCTCTTCCTCATCGATCCAAGCTTTGATTTCGTTGTTTATTTTGCTGAAAATCGATTCTTAGATCCGTTTGACTTTCTTTGACTTTTTGGTGGGTTTTGACTCCGATGTGTTTTAATCAAATTTGAAAAAGTAGAAATGTTCACAATCAGCTAGTGATCATTTCCCTAAAATTTTAAGATTTAATTCGCCCAATTGAACCCAGAATTGTTGATGAAGATTGATGAAGAACATGAAGAACTTCAAAAATTAAAATCGTGATCTGATGAGTTTTAGGTTGTGAATCCTTCGTGAAAGATGCTTAAAAACTTCATCTGAATCCTCGAAAATCACTGGTAACATCGGAAAGCCACCAAATCGTTCCAATTGAATCTTTGACCAAAAAACTTTGAAGTTTGACTTTAAGATTTAAATCACTGTGATGTTTCTCAACTTGATTTATACTTCACGAAGCTTGAGTAAGTTATTAGAAACCTGAATATATGCTCAATTTGAACTAGTAGAAGCTGTACTAATCCAGGAGTCTCAACGTCTCTGTTACTGTATATATGCTCAATTTGATTCCGATGTGATTTGAAATTTTACTTGAAAAGTTTGTTGATGTTAATCACAAAGGAAGATCAACGAAGCATTGATTTAGGATTAGAATCAGTTCACTGATCTTGAATTATGTAGATGATCATCATTTGAAGATGTAATTTGATGCTAAGATGATGATGAAGATATACAAGTATTGTAGCAGTTCATGATTTGATTCTGAATTTGTGTTGAACTGTGTATATGAATTGGGGTTTTTTATGATAGAAGAAGAAAAAATAATGACAAAAATACCCTCACATGACATGCACGTGATAAGGGGTAACGGCAGGTTTTGACAGAAAGTAGACGAGAGTTGTACTCTTTTAATAGTTTAGGGACGAGGAATGCACAAAAAAAAAAGGACCAGGAGTCAAAATCGATGTAAAGTTCAGGGACGAGGAATGAAATTTTGTCTTTATACTACTATCAGCGCACTTTTTTTTTGACGAAAAACTTATTATTCTAAATAATAAAAAATAGATCCGATGATCTTTTTTTTTTAACAGCAGAAGAATTTTATTAACTTACTAGCAAAGCGCTAGAAAAAAAAAACAAATTACAAAGAATCCAATGGGTTTTGTAACCACAAGGACCAATTAACTCTAGATTTTTTGTATCTAGAAAATAACCAAAAAAAAGAAGAAACAATAATGTTATCCAAAACATCAGATTTCCTGAAGGTCGTATCATTGAAAGTGTAACTGTTCCGAAGCCGCCATGTATTCCAAAGGGTCGAATACAAAATGCTTCTGAAGATTAAACGTTTCTTTCCATTAAGTTGTAAGCCATCGAACCAGGACCAGATATCATCTAGAGAAGCCCATCTAGGAATAGCAATCTTGACCCATGACCCAATGTGATCCCATATATTCTGACTAATGTTACAATTAACAAAAACATGGAGGTCTGTATCCGAATGATCATCACACAAGGCACAAACTGAGCTGGGAAGAGTAATACCTTTTTTCTCAAGGTTTTCTTTTGTAGCAAGACGATGCATCTTTAGTCGCCAAATGAAAATATTTATCTTCGAAGGGAATGTCGTCAACCAATCAGTATTGCAAGTGAAAGGAGCAATGGACTGCGTATCAATTAGATGCCTTGCATTAGCCACTGTGTAAATGTTATTTTGAGAGCCATCCCAAACCCAAACATCCCTTTCACTGGACAAGGTAATCGGAGCAAGCAGATTTAGCAAAGAGGAAAATGAGGACTGTTCGAAACCACCTCTCAGATCACGCCTCCAACACCAACTCCAAGAAGCATTCTGGAAACGATCAGCTACCAAGTCATTTTTCCGAATATCCAATTGAAGGAGGCGTGGAAATCGGGATGCTAAAGATATCCCATCGATCCAAGGGTCATACCAAAAACTAGTAAGCGAACCGTTTCCAAGCTTTATATGCATTAACGAATAAGAAATAGAATTTTTTTCATGGAGTGCATTAATGTGTCAAGACCCGTCCTAATCCATCCGGACGAAGTCCATATCGATTATAAATAATTCACAACAGTTGATTACATCGCGAGGTACTTGACCTCTATATGATACATTTTACAAACATTGCATTCGTTTTTGAAAAGACAATATTTCATTGCATCGAAAGTGGACGGCATGCATACCATTTTATGATATCTAACTTTAATTGACTTAATAATAATCTTGATGAACTCAACGACTCGAATGCAACATCTTTTGAAATATGTCATGAATGACTCCAAGTAATATCTTTAAAATGAGCAATTGCACAGCGGAAGATTTCTTTCATACCTGAGAATAAACATGCTTTCAAGTGTCAACCAAAAGATTGGTGAGTTCATTAGTTTAATATAAATAATCATTTCATAATTTTAATAGACCACAAGATTTCATATTTTCATTTCTCATAAACATACGTCCTATGCATAGAGACAAAAAATATCATTCATATGGATTGAACACCTGGTAACCGACATTCACAATATACATATAAGAATATCCCCATCATTCCGGGATCCTCCTTCGGACATGATATAAATTTCGAAGTACTAAAGCATCTGGTACTTTGGATGGGGCTTGTTGGGCCCGATAGATCTATCTTTAGGATTCGCGTCAATTAGGGTTTCTGTTCCCTAATACTTAGATTACCAGACTTAATAAAAAGGGCATATTCGATTTCGATAATTCAACCATATAATGTAATTTCGATTACTTGTGTCTATTTCGTAAAACAGTTATAAAAGTTGCGCATGTATTCTCAGCCCAAAAATATAAAGGGTAAAAAGGCAAATGAAACTCACCTAATGTATTTTGTAGTAAAAATACATATGACGACATTGAAAAACTAAACAATGCAGGGTTGGCCTCGGATTCACGAACCTATATTATTTGTATATTTATTAACACATACACACGAAATCAACAAATTTATATATTATGTCTTAAGTTATATATCTTATATGTATATGTATTTAGTTTGTTTATATATTTAAAATAGTTAATATTTATATAGTTTTTCATACATATGATTATTATTATAATAAAAATTAATAATTTGTTATTTGAAAGTAATAATGTTAATAATAATAATAATAATAATAATAATAATAATAATAATAATAATAATAATAATAACAAATATAATAATAAGACTACCTTTCATAATAAGCTTTTCCTAAAAAGAATACCTCAGACCAGATTCGAACTCGAGACCTCTCACTCACCCCTAACACCTCAAACCATCCCTCCATTTCAGTCATTTCTGATTTAAGACCCTTAACTACTTATATAACTCGTCTGTTAATCTTTTCCTCTCCTCCTAAAATTTCGAATTACCAGAATGAAATCCACCATCATCATCCTACGGATATCTATCATCATTATCATCATCGTGATATCCTTACATGAAATCACGATATCATCATCACATTCAACATCAACCCATACTACCACTTCATCGTTATCATGTATCATTTATCATATAGTCATAATTCCACCATCACTATCCCCTAATCATCACGGTTTTCATCTTCACTATTATATCACGACATCATCATTTCATCATAATCATCATTCGCTATCATCTTTACCCACTTGTATCCATAAACAAATTTCAGCATTAATATACCAAAAGTTTTGTTGTTGGATCTCGATAGTCAAACGGCACAGCAGCCCCACCACCCAAAGTAGAGAATTTCGGCCCATCTTGCCAAAAAAAAAATATATGAGGGATCCCACTTGATACCTACTGATTTGCTGCGTGAATGAAAAAAAAAAAATTGGGATCCACCTGCTTCCTTGCATACTTCATCGACCACAAAAGAAATATAAAAATAACAACCCATTTGATGTGGTGTCCAGCTGTATGAATCCATTGAGTTGACAAGAATAAAGGTTGGGGTTTGTAATTCGTCAAGAAGAGGAGAAAAACAAACAAATCGGTCCATATTATAAATTAGTGGGGTTTAATTGAATTGAAGTGTCGGTCATTATAAAAAAAACGAAATCAACATTCATGTTGATATTAATTATTACTTTCGCCTTTTATTTATAAACACCCCATCGCCATTCATTCAATCAATAAATAGAACAAAATAACAATTAACAACGTAGAAGAAAAAGTGGGTTGCTAGGACTGATTGTCAAAAAAATAAAAAAAATAAAAAAATAAGAGAAGGTTGTGATGGTGGTGGCGGTTTGATTCATGGATTATAACACGATGGTGTAGTGATGATTGTTTACGTGGGTTGATCCAAATCTGACAAGAGTAGTTAGTGTTGGTGTGGTTTTTGAGGTTCACGATTGATGGTGTTCCGAAAAAAAAGATGGTGATGGTTAAGGTGGCAACGGGCTGAGGTGGTGATTATGGTATTGAAGTGAAAGTCACGATGAGTGATGGTATTGATCATTAAAGAAAGATGGTGAAGGGTGATTGTCGTTTATGATGAAGGTTTAGGACGAACTCGAAGGTGGTTGTTCAAGGATGATCAAGGTGATGATCGATTTCAACAGAAATAGGTAGTAACATTCGTTGGTGATGGTTTGTAGTTTGTGAGGATTTTCATCGGTTGATGATGGTTGTATGGCTCACGATATAACCATAAATGAAAATGGATTTTTATGATGATGATGGTACGTTGGTACGATTTAAAGTGAGGGGTGGAGATGGTGGATTTGAGTTAGTTATCGAAGAGACGGTTTCATTGAGTTCCTTTTTATGATTTAAGTCTGAAAATAATTTAACGGGTTCTAATTGATAATGATCATAAAAGATTTGAGTGTGTTAATCAATTTTATCAAATAATTCGTTTAATATGAAGTCCCAAAGGTTAGCAGAGTAGATACATCAGATACAGAAGAAAAAATAAAGAAATAAAAAGGCGTACGATCTTACTAACAGAAATTGTTTCTTGTGATTGTTTGGAATAAACCTGTACTGGTTTTAGACAGAATTCAACATTACCTATAGTATGACAAAGATTGCAAACTGAATCCCTTTTCCAAATCTGTATTAGTATATGTACAAGGTGTTTATATCTATGTATATACGGTGTGTATATTTATATAAATCTGTATATGTATTTTAATAAATATATAATTGTATTTATCCATATAATATACCTGTATTTGTATATATATGTATAACCACTATATTTATATCAAATTATTAAATATATAAAGGGACATACTAATGATATAAATATAAATACTTAATATTAATATTAATAAAACCAATAATAATGATAATAGAACTAATAATGATATTAATATCATAATTATACTAATAGGAATGATGAAAATAATAACTTTAAATGAAATGATAATTTTAGTAATCAAATTACTGATAATACTTTTGATAAACACATTAATGACAATTATACTTTTACTAATAACAATAACACTAATAATGATAACAATAATATAATTGATAATTGTTAGTAGTAAAAATAATAATAATTTTTAATGATATTAATAATAATAGGTGATAATAATAATGTAACAAATTACCTGTATCAGATTACATATTATGTATTATATTTTTAATAGTATTATTAATACTGATATTAATATTAATAATAATATTTATCTTAATAAAATTATTATAACTATTATATCTTATCCTACATATTTAGTTTAAATGTTTTAAGTATATTTTATAAATTTCACATTATTATATATTCTACATTTTGTATACATACATATTTATTTACAAACAACTGTTCTTGAATCGTCGGGCATAATCAAAGGTCAAATGATTACATGGACACAGTTCAAAGTTTATGAGATTTCAACAATTACAACTTTTGCTTATCGTGTCGAATTCGTGTAAAGATTAAGTTTAAATTTGGTTGAAAATTTCCGAGTCGTCACATAATGCACTTGCAAATAGAGGCCCAAGTACCTGCTGCTAAACGATTAGAATAAGACATATCACCTGAATTACTCCCATGAATGGAATTAATGACCTTAGACCACAAGGCATTTCGATTGATAAGCAATCGCCACCTCCATTTGTAAATAAGAGCATGATTTAATGAAGAAAGATTTGCGACGTTTAAGCCTCCATTCTCATAAGAATTTTGGATAAGTTTCCAATTTACCCAATGTATTTTCCTAGCATTATCCTTACCTCCCCAAAAGAAAGTAGCTTGTAAAGACTCCATAATTCGGATAACCTTGATCAGGGCCTTGAACAAGGACATGTAATAAGTACCGAGACCCCCAAGAACGGATTTGATTAACGTGAGGCGACCACCAAAATATATCATATTCGCCTTCTACGAAGCAAGCCGCTTCTTTACCTTAGAGATGATTGGGTCCCAGTTGGCAATTTTGGACATGTTATGACCCACTGGAAGGCCAAGGAAGTGGAAAGGCAAAGTCGAATGAGAACAACCCATAATGCTTGCAAGTCTAGCTACTTCTTGCGAATGAACTCCAATCCTAAAAAGGTTCGATTTATGAAGATTGATTCTTAAACCTGACACTAAGAAGAAACAACCAAGGATGGTAATCAGGTTCAATGCATTAATGTCATCCCATTCACCTACAAAGAGAGCGTCGTCACCATAAATACAATGGGAGATAAGTTCTCCATGATTAGTATCGCCAACCCTCAAGCCGTTATAAAGAGAAGCATCTAAGGCATCTTTTAGAGCTGCGGTAAGGACTTCCATACCAATGATGAACAAAAATGGAGATAATGGGTCTCCTTGTCGAAGGCCACGACCGATGGTGAACTCAACTGAAGGGCTTCCATTTAAGAGCAAAGAGGCAGAAGAGGAAGTAAGACATGCACGAATCCACTTAACCCACTTCTCTCCGAAACCCAAATTTGAAAGCATGGTAAGAATGAACTCCCGATGTATCGAATCAAAGGCCTTATCAAAATCGACTTTAAAGAAGAAAGCTTTTTTATTCCTCTTCTTGCACAATTCAACCACTTCGCAAATAATTAGAGGGCCGTCCAGAATTTGACGTCCTTTTATAAATGTCGTTTGTTCCGGACTAATTATGTCATCAATAACAAGGGACAATCTATTAGCAAGAAGCTTAGTCAGTATCTTGTACTGGACGCCGATAAGACTAATAGGGCGAAAATCATGGACATGAATGGGATGATCTTTTTTGGGATAAGCGAGAAGAAAGAGGAATTACAACCTCTCAGGATATAACATTTATCTTCAAAATCGTGAACCATACTGAAGATATCCTCTTTGATTGTCTCCCAAAAATATTTAATGAATCTAAAAGAGAACCCGTCAAGCCCCTGAGCTTTGTCACAACCACACGACCAGACCGCATCTTTGATCTCCGAAACAGAGAATTGTGAGCATAAAAAATTAGCTTTAGATTCATGAAGCTGCCTCAAGTGAGGGCTTGGATCAGTGATCGAAGCACCAGGAACACGTTTAAATTTGTTTGAAAAAAATTCAAAAAAACCTCTTTGACCCTCGTTGGAGAGGTCTCCCAAATACCATTTGACATGATCCCGTTAATTTGAAGTTTTTTTTTTTTGCTTTCTGTTAATCGAAGTATGGAAGAATGAAGTATTCTCATCACCCAAGCTAACGCTAACTTTCTATTCTTTTGTGCCACATTAGAAGCTTCAACAGATTCAAGAAAAGCCAACTCTTTAAGGATATTAGATCGAGACCCAGCTAAAATAGTTGGATCAGAAACCACCTGCAGCTGCTCGTCGATTTCTTTCAATTGATTACCCATAGAAATCTGATCTAAACTAACTTGCGATCTCACAGATTTATTCCACTCTTTCAAAGCAGCTTTGACCCGTTTCTAGCTATTCAGAACCGTAGCCTCAAATCCATCTATATCGAACCAATTTTTGAAGAGTTTAAAAGGAACGGGACCGTAATCAATCACCTCATTACGCAGAAGGATCGGACAATGATCCGACCAAAGGTTAGTAAGAATGGAACCAACCAAGTTTGAAAACGAATTTAAGAAACCATTAGTTGCAAGATAGCGATCCAATTTTGCTCTCTTAGTAAACGATTTATTGACACGAGTGTGTAGTGACCCGAACTTTTCCATGTTTATATATATTAATTGAGATTGATATTTACATGATTAAATGTTTCCAACATGTTAAGCAATCAAACTTGTTAAGACTTGATTAATTGAAATATGTTTCATATAGACAATTGACCACCCAAGTTGACCGACGATTCACGAACGTTAAAACTTGTAAAAACGACATGACGATATATATATGGATATACATATGGTTAACATGAGATTATGATAAGTAAGTATCTCCATAAGTATATTAACAATGAGTTATATACATATAAACAAGACTACTAACTTAAGGATTTCGAAACGAGACATATATGTAACGATTATCGTTGTAACGACATTTAAATGTATATATATCATATTAAGATATATTAATATATCATAATATCATGATAATATAATAATTTAACATCTCATTAGATATAATAAACAATGGGTTAACAACATTAATTGAGATCGTTAACTTAAAGGTTTCAAAACAACACTTACATGTAACGACTAACGATGACTTAACGACTCAGTTAAAATGTATATACATGTAGTCTATTTAGATGTATTAAAATACTTTTGGAAGACTTTAAGACATATATCAAAACACTCATACTTAACGAAAATGGTTACAGTTACTTTCCCATTCTTTTCTTTCATCAAGAATTCTAGTCGTATTCTTACCCGAATTATACACAGCTTCAAAACGTACTTACTATGGGTATATACCAATAGGAACTAGCATGGGATTCCACTCTTGATTATGTCATGTATGACTAATCAATTTTAACTTCTACCATGAGCTAGTCAACTAACTAGAACTCCTTTTAACCCCACTCACCACTCACCAATTACCATTCATCATTCACTCCATTTCACTTCCAATTCTCTTTCTAATTCTCTCTCAACACACACACACTATTATGAACGTATTTTTCCAGTAGTTAATCATCATCTTCATCAAAAATCACTTCAAGAATCAAGCTATAATCATCATAGGAAGAACACTTCAAGAACACTTCAAAAATCCCTTCAAGTTTACTAATTTACTTCCAAGCTTTCTAATCCATTCCAAGTAATCATCTAAGATCAAGAAACCTTTGTTATATACAGTAGGTTATCTTTCTTATTCAAGGTAATATTCATATTCAAACTTTTATTCAATTTCTATAACTATAAACTATCTTAATTCGAGTAAAAATCTTACTTGAACTTGTTTTTGTGTCATGATCCTACTTCAAGAACTTTCAAGCCATCCAAGATCCTTTGAAGCTAGATCATTTCTTGTCACTTCCAGTAGGTTTACCTACTAAAATTGAGGTAGTAATGATGTTCATAACATCATTCGATTCATATATATAAAACTATCTTATTCGAAGGTTTAAACTCGTAATCACTAGAACATAGTTTAGTTAATTCTAAACTTGTTCGCAAACAAAAGTTAATCCTTCTAACTTGACTTTTAAAATAAACTAAACACATGTTCTATATCTATATGATATGCTAACTTAATGATTTAAAACCTGGAAACACGAAAAACACCGTAAAACCAGATTTACGCCGTCGTAGTAACACCGCGGGCTGTTTTGGGTTAGTTAATTAAAAACTATGATAAACTTTGATTTAAAAGTTGTTATTCTGAGAAAATGATTTTTATTATGAACATGAAACTATATCCAAAAATTATGGTTAAACTCAAAGTGGAAGTATGTTTTCTAAAATGGTCATCTAGACGTCGTTCTTTTGACTGAAATGACTACCTTTACAAAAACGACTTGTAACTTATTTTTCTGACTATAAACCTATACTTTTTCTGTTTAGATTCATAAAATAGAGTTCAATATAAAACCATAGCAATTTGATTCACTCAAAACGGATTTAAAATGAAGAAGTTATGGGTAAAACAAGATTGGATAATTTTTCTCATTTTAGCTACGTGAAAATTGGTAACAAATCTATTCCAACCATAACTTAATCAACTTGTATTGTATATTATGTAATCTTGAGATACCATAAACACGTATACAATGTTTCGACCTATCATGTCGACACATCTATATATATTTCGGAACAACCATAGACACTCTATATGTGAATGTTGGAGTTAGCTATACAGGGTTGAGGTTGATTCCAAAATATATATAGTTTGAGTTGTGATCAATACTGAGATACGTATACACTGGGTCGTGGATTGATTCAAGATAATATTTATCGATTTATTTCTGTACATCTAACTGTGGACAACTAGTTGTAGGTTACTAACGAGGACAGCTGACTTAATAAACTTAAAACATCAAAATATATTAAAAGTGTTGTAAATATATTTTGAACATACTTTGATATATATGTATATATTGTTATAGGTTCGTGAATCAACCAGTGGCCAAGTCTTACTTCCCGACGAAGTAAAAATCTGTGAAAGTGAGTTATAGTCCCACTTTTAAAATCTAATATTTTTGGGATGAGAATACATGCAGGTTTTATAAATGATTTACAAAATAGACACAAGTACGTGAAACTACATTCTATGGTTGAATTATCGAAATCGAATATGCCCCTTTTTATTAAGTCTGGTAATCTAAGAATTAGAGAACAGACACCCTAATTGACGCGAATCCTAAAGATAGATCTATTGGGCCTAACAAACCCCATCCAAAGTACCGGATGCTTTAGTACTTCGAAATTTATATCATATCCGAAGGGTGTCCCGGAATGATGGGGATATTCTTATATATGCATCTTGTTAATGTCGGTTACCAGGTGTTCACCATATGAATGATTTTTATCTCTATGTATGGGATGTGTATTGAAATATGAAATCTTGTGGTCTATTATTATGATTTGATATATATAGGTTAAACCTATAACTCACCAACATTTTTGTTGACGTTTAAAGCATGTTTATTCTCAGGTGATTATTAAGAGCTTCCGCTGTCGCATACTTAAATAAGTACGAAATTTGGAGTCCATGCTTGTATGATATTGTGTAAAAACTGCATTCAAGAAACTTATTTTGTTGTAACATAATTGTATTGTAAACCATTATGTAATGGTCGTGTGTAAACAGGATATTTTAGATTATCATTATTTGATAATCTACGTAAATCTTTTTAAACCTTTATTGATGAAATAAAGGTTATGGTTTGTTTTAAAATGAATGCAGTCTTTCAAAAACGTCTCATATAGAGGTCAAAACCTCGCAACGAAATCAATTAATATGGAACGTTTTTAATCAATAAGAATGGGACATTTCAGTTGGTATCCGAGCGTTGGTCTTAGAGAACCAGAATTTTGCATTAGTGTGTCTTATCGAGTTTGTTAGGATGCATTAGTGAGTCTGGACTTCGACCGTGTTTACTTGAAAAATGATTGCTTAACAAATTTTGTTGGAAACTATATATTTTTAACATGTGAATATTATGTGATATATTAATCTCTTAACGCGTTTGATATTATGTGATAGATGTCTACCTCTAGAACAAGTCCCATTGACTCACCTAATAATAATGAAGAGTCAAATGTAAATTGGAATGATTCGTGGACTGCTTCACAAGTTCCCGAAGAGGAAACCGGAAGAAGAGTCGGAACCAGAAGAAGAATCGGAACCGGAAGAAGAATCGGAACCGGATGAAGAAATAGAACCGGTGGGGGAAATAATAAAACGGTTAAGTAAAAGAAAATCCTCAACCAACCGACCAAGGTTAATTATGGTCAATGGTGTTTCCGCTAAGGAAGCAAAATATTGGGAGGATTACCAATTCTCCGATGAATCGGATTCTGACGAGAATTCCGATGATGTTATAGAAATTACCCCAACTGAATTTAAAAAGGCAAAAGAAAATAATAAGGGAAAGGGCATAAAAATAGAGAAATCTAATTCCAACCCCGATGAACCTTATATGTATCGCCAACCCCCGAAGTCCTTAAGTTGTAACAATGACCCGGGAACCTCTAAACCACCAGGTTTTTCTAAACCAATGTGGAAAACGACGGCTCGTATTAGGGGAACATCATATATCCCTAGAAACTTGGCAAAACGAACCAAAACCGAAGAAGAAGAAACAAGCGAGTCGGAATAAGATAGTTGTATTCGTGTGGTGTAATATATGTAATATAGTGTGCTTATGCTTTATTATATATGTAAAAATTGCTTGTATTAATAAGTATTTTTTTTATGAATCTAACTCTTGTCTATTTTACAGTATAAAAACACAAAATGGATAGACAACCCAATATTTTAAGAGACCTACCCGGAGACATGATTGATGAAATCTTGTCTAGAGTCGGTCAGAATTCTTCGGCACAACTATTTAAGGCGAGATCAGTTTGTAAGACATTCGAAGAACGTTCCAAGAATGCCTTGGTTTATAAAAGGCTTTCGTTCGAAAGATGGGGGATATCACATTGGGAAATCCATAAGTTACGATGTGTTTACTTTGACGCATATATTGCGGGGAACCCAAATGCTATTTTACGCAATGGGTTAAGAAATTATTTTGACTCAATATATCCGAATATTGGACTTCGTGATTTAGAAAAAGCGGCTAACATGCAACATAAAGAAGCATGTTATGCTTACGGATTAGTAATGTTCGCTTCTCACCAACGTGAGAACAAGAACATCGGCCAACAATTATTACACAAAACGTTCCCACAAGTGACGGAGTCGGTAATTGGGGTAAGAAATGAGGTTTTTAGATTGTTACGGGACTGTTGGACATTACGTAACCCTCGTCCCTTTGACGACGTTACAACACGCTGTCTTATCAACGGCCATAACGGTTATGTTCCACAAGACCAAGGATGGGAAGTAGTCCTAGTAAAACTAGAATGCATGACTTATTTCTGGACGTATGAATTACTTGTCTTTATTGCCTTTGCTGAACGACTTGTGTACTAGCTAGAATTATCTTCACAACTATCTTGTATCAAAGTTATTGTGTGCTATATTTCATGCTTTATGTAAAATAAGCGGTATTGTAAGTTTGTAAAATATTGTATAAAAGTTTGAACGCGAAATATTATTATAATCAGTTTTTCATATAGAATTGTAGTAGTTGAATTGTATATTAGCTACTAAGTATGAACTTAACGGGTAGGTACTACCCGAATTTAAACTTATAAAACGCTAATATGAAGAAAAAACTTTTATAAATGAGTTCATATTATGCTACGAAATACTATTAACTACTCTTGATATTCTGTATGATTAACTTGTTCCATTTGACTATTTTGAAGGAAATGGCACCGACTACTCGACACACCGTAAATATGAATGAAGAGGAATTCCGTACTTTTCTAGCTTCAAACATAGCCGCAGTACAGGCTGCGCTACATACCAACAATAACCTTGGATCTAGCAGTACAGGAAATCGTGTAGGATGAACCTACAAACAAATTCACTGCCTGCAAACCTTTGGAATTTGATGGAACCGAAGGACCGATCGGATTGAAACGGTGGACCGAGAAGGTCGAATCGGTGTTTGCCATAAGTAAGTGTACTGAAGAGGACAAAGTAAAGTACGCTACGCATACCTTCACAGGTTCTGTGTTAACATGGTGGAATACCTATCTAGAGCAAGTGGGACAAGAAGATGCGTACGCACTACCGTGGTCAGCATTCAAGCACTTGATGAACGAGAAGTACCGTCCCAGAACCGAGGTCAATAAGCTCAAGACAGAACTTAGAGGGTTACGAACCCAAGGATTTGATATTACCACGTACGAAAGACGATTCACAGAATTGTGCCTATTGTGTCCGGTAGCATTCGAAGATGAGGAAGAGAAGATCGACGCGTTTGTGAAAGGATTACCGGAAAGAATCCAAGAAGATATAAGTTCACACGAGCCCGCCTCCATACAATAGGCATGTAGAATGGCTCACAAACTAGTGAACCAGATTGAAGAAAGAATTAAAGAACGGACTGCTGAAGAGGCCAATGTGAAGCAAGTCAAAAGAAAGTGGGAGGAAAACGGTGATAAGAATCACCAATATAACAACAACAGCAATTACAACAATAATCGCAACAATTATCCCAACAATCGCAACATCAATCGCAACTACAACAAACGGCCCAACAACAACAACAACAACAACAACAACAACAACAACAACAACAGCAACAACAACAGCAACTACAACAATCATCCCAACAACAATAATAACCGCAACAACAACAACAACAACAACAATCAGAAGCAGCTATGCCAAAGGTGTGAAAAGTATCACTCGGGGTTCTGCACCAAATTTTGCAACAAGTGTAAAAGAAATGGTCATAGCGCGGCGAAGTGTGAGGTCTACGGACCAGGGGTTAATAGAACGAAAGGAACAAATGGTGTCGGAACGAGTAATGGCAGAGCAAGTAGTGTCGGAGCAAGTTATGCCAATGTAGTTTGTTATAAATGTGGAAAACCGGGCCACATTATTAGAAATTTCCCGAACCAGGAGAACACGAATGGACAAGGCCGCGGAAGAGTTTTCAATATTAATGCGGCAGAGGCACAGGAAGACCCGGAGCTTGTTACGGGTACGTTTCTTATTGACAATAAATCTGCTTACGTTTTATTTGATTCGGGTGCGGATAGAAGCTATATGAGTAGAGATTTTTGTGCTAAATTAAGTTGTCCATTGACGCCTTTGGATAGTAAATTTTTACTCGAATTAGCAAATGGTAAATTAATTTCAGCAGATAATATATGTCGGAATCGAGAAATTAAACTGGTTAGCGAAACATTTAAGATTGACTTGATACCAGTAGAGTTAGGGAGTTTTGATGTGATAATCGGTATGGACTGGTTGAAAGAAGTGAAAGCAGAGATCGTTTGTTACAAAAATGCAATTCGCATTATACGAGAAAAAGGAAAACCCTTAATGGTGTACGGAGAAAAGGGCAACACGAAGCTACATCTTATTAGTAATTTGAAGGCACAAAAACTAATAAGAAAAGGTTGCTATGCTGTTCTAGCACACGTCGAGAAAGTACAAACTGAAGAAAAGAGCATCAATGATGTTCCCGTCGTAAAAGAATTTCCCGATGTATTTCCGAAAGAATTACCGGGATTACCCCCACATCGATCCGTTGAATTTCAAATAGATCTTGTACCAGGAGCTGCACCAATAGCTCGTGCTCCTTACAGACTCGCACCCAGCGAGATGAAAGAACTGCAAAGCCAATTACAAGAACTTTTAGAGCATGGTTTCATTCGACCAAGCACATCACCGTGGGGAGCTCCTGTTTTGTTTGTCAAGAAGAAAGATGGTACATTCAGGTTGTGTATTTACTATCGAGATTTGAACAAACTTACCATCAAGAACCGCTACCCACTACCGAGAATCGACGACTTATTTGATCAACTACAAGGCTCGTCTGTTTATTCAAAGATTGACTTACGTTCCGGGTATCATCAAATGCGGGTGAAAGAAGATGATATTCCAAAGACTGCTTTCAGAACACGTTACGGTCATTACGAGTTTATGGTCATGCCGTTTGGTTTAACTAATGCACCAGCTGTGTTCATAGACCTTATGAACCGAGTGTGTGGACCATACCTTGACAAGTTTGTCATTGTTTTCATTGATGACATACTTATTTACTCAAAGAATGACCAAGAACACGGTGAACATTTGAAAAAGGTGTTAGAAGTATTGAGGAAGGAAGAATTGTACGCTAAGTTTTCAAAGTGTGCATTTTGGTTGGAAGAAGTTCAATTCCTCGGTCACATAGTGAACAAAGAAGGTATTAAGGTGGATCCTGCAAAGATAGAAACTGTTGAAAAGTGGGAAACCCCGAAAACTCCGAAACACATACGCCAGTTTTTAGGACTAGCTGGTTACTACAGTAGGTTCATCCAAGACTTTTCCAGAATAGCAAAACCCTTGACTGCATTAACGCATAAAGGGAAGAAATTTGAATGGAATGATGAACAAGAGAAAGCGTTTTAGTTATTGAAGAAAAAGCTAACTACGGCACCTATATTGTCATTGCCTGAAGGGAATGATGATTCTGTGATTTATTGTGACGCATCAAAGCAAGGTCTCGGTTGTGTATTAATGCAATGAACGAAGGTGATTGCTTATGCGTCTAGACAATTGAAGATTCACGAATAAAATTATACAACGCATGATTTGGAATTAGGCGCGGTTGTTTTTGCATTAAAGATTTGGAGGCACTACTTATATGGGGTCAAAATTATTATATATACCGACCACAAAAGTCTTCAACACATATTTAATCAGAAACAACTGAATATGAGGCAGCGTAGGTGGATTGAATTATTGAATGATTTCGACTTTGAGATTCGTTACCACCCGGGGAAGGCAAATGTGGTAGCCAATGCCTTAAGCAGGAAGGACAGAGAACCCATTCGAGTAAAATCTATGAATATAATGATTCATAATAACATTACTACTCAAATAAAGGAGGCACAACAAGGAGTTTTAAAAGAGGGAAATTTAAAGGATGAAATACCCAAAGGATCGGAGAAGCATCTTAATATTCAGGAAGACGGAACCCGGTATAGGGCTGAAAGGATTTGGGTACCAAAATTTGGAGATATGAGAGAAATGGTACTTAGAGAAGCTCATAAAACCAGATACTCAATACATCCTGGAACGGGGAAGATGTACAAGGATCTCAAGAAACATTTTTGGTGGCCGGGTATGAAAGCCGATGTTGCTAAATACGTAGGAGAATGTTTGACGTGTTCTAAGGTCAAAGCTGAGCATCAGAAACCATCAGGTCTACTTCAACAACCCGAAATCCCGGAATGGAAATGGGAAAACATTACCATGGATTTCATCACTAAATTGCCAAGGACTACAAGTGGTTTTGATACTATTTAGGTAATAGTTGATCGTCTCACCAAATCAGCACACTTCCTGCCAATAAGAGAAGATGACAAGATGGAGAAGTTAGCACGACTGTATTTGAAGGAAGTCATCTCCAGACATGGAATACCAATCTCTATTATCTCTGATAGAGATGGCAGATTTATTTCAAGATTCTGGCAGACATTACAGCAACCATTAGGAACTCGTCTAGACATGAGTATTGCCTATCATCCACAAACTGATGGGCAGAGCGAAAGGACGATACAAACGCTTAAAGACATGCTACGAGCATGTGTTATTGATTTCGGAAACAGTTGGGATCGACATCTACCGTTAGCAGAATTTTCCTACAACAACAGCTATCATTCAAGCGTTGAGATGGCGCCGTTTGAAGCACTTTATGGTAGAAAGTGCAGGTCTCCGATTTGTTGGAGTGAAGTGGGGGATAGACAGATTACGGGTCCGGAGATTATACAAGAAACTACCGAGAAGATCATCCAAATTCAACAACGGTTGAAAACCGCCCAAAGTCAACAAAAGAGCTACGCTGATATTAAAAGAAAAGATATAGAATTTGAAATTGGAGAGATGGTCATGCTTAAAGTTGCACCTTGAAAAGGCGTTGTTCGATTTGGTAAACGAGGGAAATTAAATCCAAGGTATATTGGACCATTCAAGATTATTGATCGTGTTTGACCAGTAGCTTACCGACTTGAGTTACCTCAACAACTCGCGGCTGTACATAACACTTTCCACGTCTCGAATTTGAAGAAATGTTTTGCTAAAGAAGATCTCACTATTCCGTTAGATGAAATCCAAATCAACGAAAAACTCCAATTCATCGAAGAACCCGTCGAAATAATGGATCGTGAGATTAAAAGACTTAAGCAAAACAAGATACCAATTGTTAAGGTTCGATGGAATGCTCGTAGAGGACCCGAGTTTACCTGGGAGTCTGAAGATTATATGAAGAAGAAATACCCGCATCTATTTCCAGAAGATTCGTCAACACCTTCAACAGCTTAAAATTTCGGGACGAAATATATTTAACGAGTAGGTACTGTAGTGACCCGAACTTTTCCATGTTTATATATATTAATTGAGATTGATATTTACATGATTAAATGTTTCCAACATGTTAAGCAATCAAACTTGTTAAGACTTGATTAACTGAAATATGTTTCATATAGACAATTGACCACCCAAGTTGACCGGCGATTCACGAACGTTAAAACTTGTAAAAACGACATGACGATATATATATGGATATACATATGGTTAACATGAGATTATGATAAGTAAGTATCTCCATAAGTATATTAACAATGAGTTATATACATATAAACAAGACTACTAACTTAAGGATTTTGAAACGAGACATATATGTAACGATTATCGTTGTAACGACATTTAAATGTATATATATCATATTAAGATATATTAATATATCATAATATCATGATAATATAATAATTTAACATCTCATTAGATATAATAAACAATGGGTTAACAACATTAATTGAGATCGTTAACTTAAAGGTTTCAAAACAACACTTACATGTAACGACTAACGATGACTTAACGACTCAGTTAAAATGTATATACATGTAGTGTATTTAGATGTATTAAAATACTTTTGGAAGACTTTAAGACATATATCAAAACACTCATACTTAACGAAAATGGTTACAGTTACTTTCCCATTCTTTTCTTTCATCAAGAATTCTAGTCGTATTCTTACTCGTATTATACACAGCTTCAAAACGTACTTACTATGGGTATATACCAATAGGAACTAGCATGGGATTCCACTCTTGATTATGTCATGTATGACTAATCAATTTTAACTTCTACCATGAGCTAGTCAACTAACTAGAACTCCTTTTAACCCCACTCACCACTCACCAATTACCACTCATCATTCACTCCATTTCACTTCCAATTCTCTTTCTAATTCTCTCTCAACACACACACACTATTATGAACGTATTTTTCCAGTAGTTAATCATCATCTTCATCAAAAATCACTTCAAGAATCAAGCTATAATCATCATAGGAAGAACACTTCAAGAACACTTCAAAAATCCCTTCAAGTTTACTAATTTACTTCCAAGCTTTCTTATCCATTCCAAGTAATCATCTAAGATCAAGAAACCTTTGTTATATACAGTAGGTTATCTTTCTTATTCAAGGTAATATTCATATTCAAACTTTGATTCAATTTCTATAACTATAAACTATCTTAATTCTAGTAAAAATCTTACTTGAACTTGTTTTTGTGTCATGATCCTACTTCAAGAACTTTCAAGCCATCCAAGATCCTTTGAAGCTAGATCATTTCTTGTTACTTCCAGTAGGTTTTCCTACTAAACTTGAGGTAGTAATGATATTCATAACATCATTCGATTCATATATATAAAACTATCTTATTCGAAGGTTTAAACTCGTAATCACTAGAACATAGTTTAGTTAATTCTAAACTTGTCCGCAAACAAAAGTTAATCCTTCTAACTTGACTTTTAAAATCAACTAAACACATGTTCTATATCTATATGATATGCTAACTTAATGATTTAAAACCTGGAAACACGAAAAACACCGTAAAACCAGATTTACGCTGTCGTAGTAACACCGCGGGCTGTTTTGGGTTAGTTAATTAAAAACTATGATAAACTTTGATTTAAAAGTTGTTATTCTGAGAAAATGATTTTTATTATGAACATGAAACTATATCCAAAAATTATGGTTAAACTCAAAGTGGAAGTATGTTTTCTAAAATGGTCATCTAGACGTCGTTCTTTCGACTGAAATGACTACCTTTACAAAAACGACTTGTAACTTATTTTTCCGACTATAAACCTATACTTCAACTGTTTAGATTCATAAAATAGAGTTCAATATGAAACCATAGCAATTTGATTCACTCAAAACGGATTTAAAATGAAGAAGTTATGGGTAAAACAAGATTGGATAATTTTTCTCATTTTAGCTACGTGAAAATTGGTAACAAATCTATTCCAACCATAACTTAATCAACTTGTATTGTATATTATGTAATCTTGAGATACCATAGACACGTATACAATGTTTTGACCTATCATGTCGACACATCTATATATATTTCGGAACAACCATAGACACTCTATATGTGAATGTTGGAGTTAGCTATACAGGGTTGAGGTTGATTCCAAAATATATATAGTTTGAGTTGTGATCAATACTGAGATACGTATACACTGGGTCGTGGATTGATTCAAGATAATATTTATCGATTTATTTCTGTACATCTAACTTTGGACAACTAGTTGTAGGTTACTAACGAGGACAGCTGACTTAATAAACTTAAAACATCAAAATATATTAAAAGTGTTGTAAATATATTTTGAACATACTTTGATATATATGTATATATTGTTATAGGTTCGTGAATCAACCAGTGACCAAGTCTTACTTCCCGACGAAGTAAAAATCTGTGAAAGTGAGTTATAGTCCCACTTTTAAAATCTAATATTTTTGGGATGAGAATACATGCAGGTTTTATAAATGATTTACAAAATAGACACAAGTACGTGAAACTACATTCTATGGTTGAATTATCGAAATCGAATATGCCCCTTTTTATTAAGTCTGGTAATCTAAGAATTAGGGAACAGACACCCTAATTGACGCGAATCCTAAAGATAGATCTATTGGGCCTAACAAACCCCATCCAAAGTACCGGATGCTTTAGTACTTCGAAATTTATATCATATCCGAAGGGTGTCCCGGAATGATGGGGATATTCTTATATATGCATCTTGTTAATGTCGGTTACCAGGTGTTCACCATATGAATGATTTTTATCTCTATGTATGGGATGTGTATTGAAATATGAAATCTTGTGGTCTATTATTATGATTTGATATATATAGGTTAAACCTATAACTCACCAACATTGTTGTTGACGTTTTAAGCATGTTTATTCTCAGGTGATTATTAAGAGCTTCCGCTGTCGCATACTTAAATAAGGACGAAATTTGGAGTCCATGCTTGTATGATATTGTGTAAAAACTGCATTCAAGAAACTTATTTTGTTGTAACATAATTGTATTGTAAACCATTATGTAATGGTCGTGTGTAAACAGGATATTTTAGATTATCATTATTTGATAATCTACGTAAAGCTTTTTAAACCTTTATTAATGAAATAAAGGTTATGGTTTGTTTTAAAATGAATGCAGTCTTTGAAAAACGTCTCATATAGAGGTCAAAACCTCGCAACGAAATCAATTAATATGGAACATTTTTAATCAATAAGAACGGGACATTTCAGAGTGTACGCCCTTCCACCAAGAGGAATGTCAACAAGATTCCCATCGTTAATAAACTTATTAAATGCTTCTGCAGTTCGAATACAAAATCCAGTACATGTTTCCCATATCGAAACCAAGAACCTTTCCCATATCTACATGTTTGTTGATAATTTTCTCTTGTACTGCAACAGAAGAAATAGAACTAGGACTCGGATTTTTGTTGCTACTGATCGGGGAATGAAACCGTGTTCCATTAAACCCTGGAGGTTTAGAAATTGATGAAGTCTGTTTTGACATGCTCTGATCGCCTGACTTTGATTCAAAAACATTAGAAATATTATCATCATTCAGGTTATGGTTCTCCTGGTCTAATTACATGAGTTGTTACATTGACAGAGATGAATCTGTTTGACTTTACCCTATTACAATTACATTAGAACTACACTAATTGAGAAAAAAGGAAAGAAAAAATAAAAACCCGGACACAACCGCAATCGATGAACAAAAGCTGATGCTTCTTGAGGTAACCGCCGCCTAGACCTCCAAATCTTAAAAAATAGTCCTCACCTGAATCGAAGTCAACAACGGCGAACAACAATCCACGAGCCCACTCACCAAACCGCATAAACCCCAAACATATACCACTGAACCCAAATCGCTCGCCGGGGAACCCAGGAACATCCACCTCGAGACTGCATCAACCAGCAACCCAAATCAACCCCGTTAGTCAGCACAACCAAGCAAATCCAACAACAATCAGTTCGGAAACCCTAACCTGTCAAAGCCCAACCATCCGAAATATCGGGCACCAACCGAGAAAACTACTCCAGGAGACCAATCTTTTGGCACTTAACAACTCCAAAGTCACTAAGGCGGAAACAACACCGGACCGTTCCGAACCGAAATCGGCGACGAGGAAGATGGAGCGAGCGGGATCGAACCCAACGGCACCGTCAGGGGCCAAACGAACCTAAAGCCCACAACACCGAACAAGCCCACACAAAACCCAAACTACCTAGCTGAAAACGAGCCCAAGCCAGCACAAGGCCCAAACCAACCAGGCCTGGCGAACACAAATCCATAAACCAGCCCGAGCCATTAAGAGGCCCACCAATCACCTGTCAAAACATCCGGCCAAATCGCCGGGCTCCGGCGAGCACATCCAACGAAGCAGACCCAAGGAGGTGAGAAGAGGGTGGAGCAAAACCGCCATTTTTGTAAAAAAAAAGATACGAAAGAAGAAGAATCACCATCACAGTCCAAAATCATACAAAAAAGACGGAAATTCGGCCAAAATTCTGGTCACCCCACAAATCCCGTCACAGAACACAAAGTGTTTATAGCCTGTAACCGGCTAAGGGAAAGCCACCAGAAGAGACCTCCGTCACACATGAAGACCAGACCAGGGAGAGGGCTTACCGATGACAAAAAGCAAGATTCAAAGCACATAGACCAGATCCGCTGTCATTGAGAATGGAAGGGTTGAAACCTTGCCACTCGCCGCCTGAAAACGAGAGAAAGGACCACGAAGCCGACGAAAAAAGCTAAAACCACCGGAAAAGCTATCAGCGCACATGACAGCATCCCATATCAGAACTATAACTGATAGTACTACGGAGTATAAGCTAGCTATATATACATTCTCATAACTCGTCCATGTCTATGCAGGAGAGATATATTTCGAATAAATAAAATAGTTAATAGATACTAACATGTCTGACCGCATAGCGCAGTGGATTAGCGCGTTTGACTTCGGATCAAAAGGTCGTCGGTTCGACTCCCACTGTGGTCGTGTTTTTTTTTTATAATTCTTATCAACCATTTTTTCCAGTTATAATTTGAAACAAATGTTCTCAGCAAATTGTTCAATTATTTCAGAGTCCCTTTCACTCATTAAGTGTACAACAAAAACAACCTTCTTCGATTTTAGATATATTTTTTTCTTTCATTACAGTTTATTCATGTTTTAATACTTTTCTTCGTAAGTAATACTCCTATATAGTTAAAAAGTTAATTTATATTTGAAATATATACAAGTTAAACGAAGTCATGCATGCTATAACCTTTCCTTAATTGTCTATAGATACTTGTAGAGAATAGCGATATACAACCTGAGATAAATAAATTAGTTGGCCTTTGGAAAGATATGGGAAGTAGAGGGGTATAATTTGAAATTTGTTATAATTCAGTAGGCTTATAACTACCTTTAGTGGTTTGATTCTTGATGTTATAATTCAGTAGGCTTATAACTACCTTTAGTGATTTGATTCTTGATTAAGAATACTAATAATGAAGTGTAAGAATAAAGATGATAATAGAGAGAAAGAAAGAAACACTTTGTAAGTGTGAGAAAATGGTGCAAGTTTAATGCTTGCATTCATGGCTATTTATAGCAAAAATATCACAAGTTTAGGTAATACAATAATATTACTTTTGTGTATCAATAATTGACTATCCATTTATATATATATATATATTTATATATTATAACACTCCCCCTTGGATAGCAATTTTGTTTGTTGAAGATCAACTGTAAGTTACTGCCTCGTTAAAAACCTTGCTAAAGAAAACCCAGTGGGAAAAACTTCAGCTAAGGGAAAAAGAGTGCAGCATGGAGTTGACTCCCCCTCAAGTAGACATCGCTTCGGTTGTTACATCTTTTGAACATGTCTCATGCCAATGTTATGAACGTGTGTTCTAAAAATAGCAGTTGGAAGTGCTTTCGTGAAAATATCAGCAGAGTTTTTGCTGGATTGAACATATCTCATTTCAATCTCGTTGTCCTTAATGAGATTTTGAGTGTATGAGAAGAATCTAGGAGGTATGTGTTTGGTTCGGTCACTTTTGATATACCCTTCTTTCATCTGTGCTATGCAAGCTGCATTATCTTCATAGATAATTGTTGGACTTTTATCGCGTTCTAGTCCACAAGAATCAGTAATGATTTGTGTCATTGATCTCAACCAAAAACATTCCCGAGTAGCTTCATGTAATGCAATCACTTCGGCATGATTTGATGATGTAGCAACAAGTGTTTGTTTTTGAGAACGCCATGATATTGCAGTACCTCCATTTAGGAATACATATCCAGTTTGAGATTTAGCTTTATGTGGATCAGATAAATAACCTGCATCAGCATAACCAACCAAATCTTGTTTTGATTCGTTAGAATAAAATAATCCTAAATCAGTAGTTCCTCGAAGGTATCGAAATATGTGTTTGATCCCATTCCAGTGTCTTTTGGTAGGAGCAGAGCTGAACCTTGCCAACAAATTAACTGCAAAAGAAATGTCAGGTCTTGTACAATTTGTAAGATACATAAGAGCTCCAATTACACTAAGATATGGTACTTCTGGTCCAAGAATATCTTCATGATCTTCACATGGACGAAATGGATCAGTTTCAACATTGAGTGATCTAACAACCATAGGAGTACTTAATGGTTTTGCCTTGTCCATATTGAAATGTTTCAAAATCTTTTCAGTATATGTTGTTTGATGTACAAGTAAACCATTAGGCATATGCTCAATTTGTAAACCAAGGCAATACGTGGTTTTTCCGAGATCTTTCATTTCAAATTCTTTCTTTAGAAGTTGAATGGCTTCATAGATCTCTTTATTTGTACCTATGATGTTAAGATCATCAACATAAACAGCTATGATCACATATCCGGATGTTGTTTTCTTAATGAAAACACAAGGGCAAGTAAGGTTATTTGTATACCCTTTGCTTATCAAGTAATCACTTAATCGGTTATACCACATACGTCCCGATTGTTTTAACCCATATAAAGATCTTTGTAATTTAATCGAATACATTTCTTTGGGTTTTGCATTTGATGCTTCTGGTACCTTAAATCCTTCAGGTATCTTCATATATATATCACTATCAAGTGATCCATATAGGTAAGCAGTCACAACATCCATGAAATGCATTTCTAAATTTTTAGAAACTGCCAGGCTGATTAAGTACCTAAAAGTAATTGCATCCATAACAGGGGAATAAGTTTCTTCATAATCAATTCCCGGTCTTTGAGAAAAACCTTGAGCTACAAGTCTAGCTTTATACCTTGTAACTTCATTTTTTTCATTTCTTTTTCGGACAAAAATCCATCTGTATCCTACAGGTTTCACATCTTTAGGAGTGAGAATGATGGATCCGAAAACTTTTCTTTTATTGAGTGATTCTAATTCAGCTCGTATTGCTTCTTTCCATTGAGCCCAATCATGTCTATTTTGACATTCAACCATAGATGTTGGTTCTGGATCATCATCATTATTCATGATGTCATATGCAACATTAAATGAAAATTTCTCATCAAGATTTTTCATTTCATTTCGGTTCCATAATATTTTTGAATATGCATAATTGATTGCAATTTCTGTATTGACATCATCAATCTCCTCTGCAGTAGGAGTACTGATTTGTGGTTCTTCTTGAACACTTTCTTTTACTTCATTATCAGCTGATTTTCTTTTTCGAGGATTTTTATCCTTTGAACCAATTGGTCTTCCACGTTTCTGACGTGGCAAAGATTCATGAGTGACGTTATTGCCAGCTTTTGGAATTTCAATTCGAGCTGGAGTATTTACTGCTGGTATATATGATTTTGTCACCGTTTTTGTATCTGTAAATGCATCAGGCAATTGATTTGCAAGTTCTTGTATATGCATTATCTTTTGAACTTCTGTCTCGCATTCTTTTGTGCGAGGATCAAGATACTTTAATTGAGGTTCACACCATGAAACATCATTTTCTTTATTTTTCATTTCTCCCCCTAATCTAGGGAACAATGTTTCATTAAAATGACAATCAGCAAAACGTGCTGTAAAAACGTCACCTGTCATAGGTTCAATATACCTTAATATTGAAGATGTTTCATATCCAACATATATTCCCAACCTCCTTTGAGGACCCATTTTTGTACGTTGTGGTGTCGCAATTGGAACATACACTGCACAACCAAATGTTCTAAGATGAGAAATATTTGGCTCTTGACCAAAAGCAAGTTGTAGGGGGGAATATTTATGACTTGCACTTGGTCTGATGCGAATCAATGCAGCAACATGTAAAATTGCATGACCCCATATAGATACAGGGAGTTTTGTTCTCATTATCAATGGTCTAGCGATTAACTGTAAACGTTTAATCAATGACTCGGCTAAACCATTTTGTGTATGCACATGAGCAACAGAATGTTCAACAACAATTCCTATAGACATGCAATAGTCATTAAATGCTTGAGATGTAAATTCACCAGCATTATCAAGTCTCACCCTTTTAATGGTGTAATCAGGAAAATGAGCTCTCAATTTAATAATTTGGGCAAGAAATTTTGCAAATGCCACATTACGGCTTGATAACAGACAAACATGAGACCATCTGCTAGATGCGTCTATTAGAACCATGAAATATCTAAATGGTCCACATGGTGGATGAATTGGTCCACATATATCACCTTGAATTCTTTCAAGAAACATTGGTGATTCTTTCTCAACCTTAAGTGGTGAGGGTCTAGTTATCAATTTTCCAAGAGAGCAAGATGTACATGGAACCATTGTATCATGATGGATTTTTCTATCCTTTAGTGGATGTCCATGAGTACATTCAATAATCCTTTTCATCATTGTTGATCCTGGATGGCCTAATCTGTTATGCCATAAACTGAATACACCAGGATCAATATATTTTTTGTTAACTACCATATGTATTTCTGGTACATTTATATGTGTATAATGTAATCCAGAACTAAGTCTTGGCAGTTTTTCAACCACATGACTCTTGTCAGTGATACTTAAATATTTCTCATTTTCTGTTGTCACTGACTGATAATCATACCCGTTAAGGTATATGTCGGAGAAACTCAATAAATTTCTGCTTGACTTGGGAGAAAATAAGGCATCATTTATTAAAAATTTTGTACCATTTGGTAGTATGAAATTTGCCTTTCCTATCCCTTTTATCAAGTTAGCAGGTCCTGATATTGTATGTATAGTTCCTTCCGTTGGTTTTAGATCAATAAAATATTTCTCGGATTTAAGTATAGTGTGTGTAGTTCCACTGTCTACTATACAGAGATCTCCACCACTTGATTGATGTTGTATTCCAGCAAAATTCATATTGAACTTCATATATAAGAAATAAATAGTGAGTACATTAATATTAATATTACACAATATTTTAAACGCAAATAGATAGTACTGAAACATTTAGCAAACATAATGACAAAGACAGACGATATTAAATCGTTTATTTTTCGAAAGACACACAACTTAAACATTCAAGAAATCTTCATATAAATCAGATGGTTTCTCAGTGACTGTTGGATCGACGTTATCCACAAAGTTTACTTCCTTTTCTTTATCTTTCAGCGAATCCTGATACATCTTAACAAGATGTTTAGATGTTCGGCAAGTATTAGCCCAGTGGCCCATTCTACCACATCTGTAGCAAGATTCTTCAGAATTTTTAGAAGAATTTTCTTCAACATCTTGTTTAGTGGGCTTGTTTTGTGGTTGATATTTATATTTTCGTGGATTATTATTTCTTTGACCACCACGGCCACGACCACGACCACGTCCTCGCCCATTACCATTACCATAAGGATGGTTTCTACCATAGTTATGGCTTTTGGCATGATGATGGTGATGGTTATTATAACCACGACCTTGCCCGCGTCCTTGTCCCTGTTTATAATTATTTGCAGTATTTGCTTCAGGGATTGCAAGTGTACCAGTAGGACGGGATTGCTGATTTTTCATTAATAGCTCATCATTTTGCTCTGCAACTAAGAGATATGAATTAAGTTCAGGATATGTTTTGAACTTTAGCATTCTCAAATTTCTTTGCACTGTGATGTTTGCAGCATTCATTGTGGAGAAAGTTTTCTCCATCATGTCCGCATCACTTATTTCATGTCCACAGAATTTAAGTTGTGAACATGTATTATACAGAGCTGAGCTATATTCATTTACTTTCTTAAAGTCTTGGAACCTTAATGTTCTCCATTGTTCCATAGCAGCTGGAAGTAAAATTTCTCTTTGATTATTGAATCTGCTTTTGAGACCTTCCCATAAAACATGGGGATCTTCTACAGTCACATAATTATTTTGTAAGCATTCATCAATATGTTGATGAATAAAGCAACATGCCGTTGCTTGTTCTTTTTCAGAACAATTGTTGTTTTCATTTATGGCTTCAAGAATGCCCATTGATTTAAGATGCATTTTTACTTTTATAACCCATGGCATGTAGTTGTTTCCAGTTGATTCTAAAGGAGTAAATTTAAGCTTTTCCAGATTCGACATTTTCTATTAAAACAAACAACATGATAAATTATAGTCACTTTATATTCATAAGTATATAAACATTAAACATAAATTTAATATAACATAAATGATAAGTAGGTGACAGTGTCGACCATATGTAAGTAATCATTAATAAATGTTATATAACATAAATATAAATATTAGTAAACATAAATGATAATTAGGCGACAGTGTCGGCCATATAAATGTTAGATAATAGAAATATAAATTTTAGTAACATAAATGATAATTAGGCGACAGTGTCGGCCATATAAATGTTAGATAATTGAAATATAAATGATAGTAACATAAATGATAATTAGACGACAGTGTCGACCATATATTATTCAGGTGGTATAACCGACCATATATCATTTAGGTGGCAGAGCCAACCATAATTAGTATTAAGATTATCGTGCTGATAACGTGTTATAATTCAGTAGGCTTATAACTACCTTTAGTGGTTTGATTCTTGATGTTATAATTCAGTAGGCTTATAACTACCTTTAGTGATTTGATTCTTGATTAAGAATACTAATAATGAAGTGTAAGAATAAAGATGATAATAGAGAGAAAGAAAGAAACACTTTGTAAGTGTGAGAAAATGGTGCAAGTTTAATGCTTGCATTCATGGCTATTTATAGCAAAAATATCACAAGTTTAGGTAATACAATAATATTACTTTTGTGTATCAATAATTGACTATCCATTTATATATATATATATTTATATATTATAACAAAATTACAAAATTTAACACATTATTAATAATCAAATGACCATTAGTCAAACAAACCCAACCCTAATTAACTGATTTAGTTAATCCAATTTCCCACTAAACATGTCAATGCTCAAATCACATTCTCATACTCATCCGATCTCATCTATTTCATTACCAACCCAAATTAAAAAGCCAAAAACGATACCTCTGTTCCACTTTACACATATTCAAACAGGCAGAGTTTCTCACATGGACAACTTAAATCTAGGACAAAACACCTTAAAGGATTCATAGTGTCATCTTCTGAAGAATCGAATAGTAACAATGGCGGCAGTGGCGGTGACGAAGTTCTGAGGATTAAGTTAAAGTGGAGTGAACTGTTATTGGATCTGGATGTAGATAATATGGTGGCAGTTGCGTTAAGTGGTGCGTTGGCATGGGCTGGCGCACATGTGTTGTGGCACCTGTTTGTAGTAACCATGGCAGTCTTGATGGCTGCAATTAAGTACACAATTGTAGGTGTTCTTCTCATTTTCATTCTCATTACTCTCCTTTGACCTTTTTTGGGTTGTAGCCATGGCATTGATTATGCTGCTTATATCGCAAGTATTCATATTAGAGATCTTACTTGATATAATTAAGTGAGTGATTAATAGTAAGCCTTAGCATGAAAAAAGATGCAATTTTGCATCTTGCCCAGAACAGCTGCAGAACTAGTTTTGGATACATCGTACATGTAACTTTGCAGAAACCTATGTTTGAAAAATGTATTATTGATTCAACTGTTTCTTCTATTAGGAAATATTTGTTATCCTTCAGAAGTTACCTCCAGTGCGAAAGTTGATCCTTCATGAAACTTGGATGGAGCTTATCAGCTTACTCCAAAAAGAAAAGAAAAAAAATATCAAATTTTTGTATTTATAAGATCTTCAGGTAGACATAAGCATTATACTTTTCTACAACTTTAGACTACATATCAAATGATTTACATTTGCAATACCAATTATACATCTAATTTTAAATACCAAAACTTTAATCATCTTCAAGTTAATAGATTCAATATCCCAATTTCTATAAAAGATTCAAGACCACACTGAGCCAGCCAAACTGTATATGCAGAAAGACACCACAAATCTGCCAGTGCTTCTTGTTAGTATGCTAACTGCTAACTTCCATCAATTAAGTCTGCAAGCACTATACTTCTATTGCAGAGTGAAATAAATTATTCTTATATATTGCTACTATAATAAACAGTTAGTTGGAAAAAAAAAAAATTTAACTGCTTTGGAGCTGCGTTAGAACTTAGAAGAGCTTTTTTTGAGATATACCCAAACCATGTACAACACCTTTTAAAGGATGAGTATACAAAAACTACTCATAATTCCACTATGGAGTCGGTATAATTTCCCGAAATCGCTGCTCTCAACTTCGTTGAGAAATCATTATCATGGTCATCTTTTGCAATTGGTGATAAGGTGGCCATGACAACAAAATTTCCATCATTCTCAACATTTATCTCATAGACCTTGTGAAAAACATCTCGAAGTTCGTGTACCAACGTATTATAGAACACTTTACTAGGAGGAATCACATTTATAACAACGACCCCATGATCATGAACAAGAGATTTCATCATTTGAAAAACAGATTTTTTAACAAACTCAGGTGGTGGAGCACTAATGCCGCTTTGAGCATCACTTGAATCCAAATCAACCATAACGACATCAAATCTATCTTTCGAAACATCAATACCAAAACTTGAATCGGTCAAATCCTCAGCTATTTTTTCAGTCAATTCCATTGCGTCTCCAACAACTATTCGAACAGATTTCCCCTCATTTAACCCAAAATACTGCCTTGCTACAGTCAAAACAATCTCATCAGCCTCAACTCCAACAACTTCAAATCCTAGTCGAACGTTCAAGAAACTTAGCAAAGAACCACCACCAACTCCTAAACATAACGCTCGAGGAGTACCCCCTACTTTAATTCGCTCGTTAAGATAGGGAGCAATTATGGATAAACCCGATACCATAGGAGTCAAATAAGGATGAACCAAAACACTGGTATCAGCCAGAAACTCGACTCCCTTCATCCTTCTCAAACGTCCTAAATCTAATCTACCATCATATTCACCTGCAACTAAACTAGGAACAATTCGGACTTGCGATTGTATCAAATTAGGTGTTGTTTTAAACCTTATTCTCCTTCTCGATTCTTTATTTCCATCGCATTTACTTTCTACTTCAACATCTTCAACTACAAACTCACCAACAAAAGGCCCAACGAATCTATCAATAATCACACGATACACCACGTCATCTTCATACGTCACGAATAAGGGTTTTGGCACACCATTTTTGAAGCACGATTTGGGATGCAAAGCAATAACTAACTGTTTCAAGTTATTTTCTAGTTTCTCCTTATCTAAGGGATCAATATTGGGAGGGCGAATGTAAATAGAAGGTTCTAGATCATCAAGTGAGAGATTGTTACCGATTAAAATGAGGCGTGAGATGTTGGATAAGTTGAATAAGAGCTGAAGATGGCCGGATTTAGTGCAGAAGGTCCAGTCGTTTTCGCGATGTTGTGGTACGATCATGGCGGCGATTAACGGGGAGGTATCGTTGGCGGTGGCAATCGGAGAATCGAGGACGGCGATATGGAGGAGTGGTCTCTCGATGTAAGAGTGGTGTTTAATTGGGGTAGGGATTGTGAATTTGATGTATTGAGCAGGGGTTAGGGTTTGTAATGATGATAGGTTGAGCGCCATTGTTAGGGTTTTGAGCGCTGGAAATTTGAATTGGACGATAAGCTAGGGATTTGAAATAATTCCTATTTTTTCTTCTAATAAGAGCTGTGGATGTTTCTGCAAACAAAAGTTTGGTGTTATGAATAAGCACTTGGCACTTTATGTTTTGGACACAAAAGCACTTGTCAATTTTTTTTTTTTGTCCCCTCAAAAAACGATAACATGTTACGGATCTGAAGATGAACAAGTATAGTCAATACAAATGAAAATTCAATCAGAGAGCCACGATAACCACTAACCTAAATCAAACATCCATCGAACATGGCGGAATAAAAATGACCTGAAAGTACATAAAAGTCTAACAAGCTAAACACATATAACCAATGTAACGAATGTACTAATAAGCCTAAAATTAAACAGATACAATACATAGCAACTGCGATCGAGAGAACGACGACTGCCTCAGCGACAACAACAAAACAGAACACAAGCAAACTACAAAGAATCTCAGGCCGTCTTCAAAAAAGAAGCCAAACCCGCAAAAACTCCAATCCTCCTCCGGAGCTTGGACCAGATCTCCAACATAGCTTGGACCAGATCTCCAACATGAAAATCATCGCCTAGTCCAAAACGAAGGCTTCCCCGGAAAAGATGAGACTCGTAAAACGAAACCACGACCGATAGAAAAACCCAAAACCACCCCGGAAGCCACGGCCACTATCAACCTCCAGGTCATCCTCCTTCACCCGCCGCCATCTCCAGCTACCATTAGAGATCATCTCCCACCGCCCATCCACCATCATCCGGACACCAAAAATGGCTGCCACCAACTGAGTAGTAGACCACCACAGCTACAAGACAATTACAAACAAGCTGCTGCCTCCGATGGCCACCACCAACTTGGTAGATGACAATCAAAAGCCACCGCAACAGAGATAGTCACCACACCACAACCACCGAACAAAGAAACCTCCGGTGGCCACCAACGTTAGCACTTATTATAATTACACACTTATTATAATTACAAAACGAGAAATCTAAAACACTTATCTGATTTATTTGGTTAAAAGAATACCAAAGTTATAATTTATTTACCATTGCCTTCTATAAAAATACAAATGTCCAAAATCTTCTATCAAATTATACAAAAAGCACTTAAATCAAGTTATACAATAAGCAATTAGTTAATCAAATAAGTAGACATAAGCATTAACGTTTTTAGAGTATCATCACAGTATTTGCAACACAAATATTTTGCAACAAATAACCAAAATTTCATTCATATCCTACTAGTTACTACATCCTACATCCCATATAATATATAAAGCCATAATATTAAAGATTTGAGGCAACGTTGATCCAAGTAAAACAACTTGTGCGAACATGTTGCGTCTCGTCAATGCGATGTATTGTCCATCAAGATTTGCTTCTTTCCTCACCCCTAAGTACCCTTAGTCTTCAAACTTGATCTTCTTAGGGGCAGACACTTCACTCCCCACCTGTTCATCATGTCCATCAATGTTAGTAGTAGCCTCATTCTCCCAACTCCGTTTGTTCTAACAAATGTACGCTGTGTGTGATAATTTTGACCCAAACCCAATTTGACCCCTTTACCCAACACAGCCATTCTGCCACATCTAACAACACCATATTTGATAAACACACAATTGTCAAATCTAAATAGGTTCTTACAATTTCGGGGCACTCATAGTCGATACCAGCAGCCTCAATCTTCTTTCGCCTTTTTTGGTCTCTTTTCAAGATTCCATCTACCAACTTCTTGTGTTCTTCAAATGCCCTTTCCTGTATACCGATCATACAATAAATAACCAAGTCTTGACAGATTAATCACAAAGTTCAATAAGGAAGAGATTAATTGAACAAAGTATATCAATGTTATACCTTGTTATGGCGTTTACGCTCAAGGCGAACCCAGTCTAAGGGTTTATAGTACCGGTTAACACCTTTCCACCTACAATAAAAACAAGTAGTTCCTAAATACTACAAAAACATGAATAATATACCAGACTGGTTACAGCAGACACACAAATGAAAAAGAAAAAAGAAAGTGCCAATAATATACATTGCCCATCGATTTTCCAGTTTCAAAATGGTTAAAGTATATCAACTCCCGAAATATAATCATACGCAAATCAAGTGCTTCATAAGAATGACAATAACTTGTTGTCCTCTTATAAAATAGGTAAATAACAATCTAATGCAACTAAAAGTAGTCAGATTAGAGGCATTTACAAATTACAATCTAAATTATATAATCCACAGCTCATATATGGTATTTGTAGATCCTAATAACTAATAACAACAAAGTAACAAGTCCAAAATAAAGTTCAAGGCAGCAATGGCATATGAACGTTCTTTAAGGTCATATTCACTTATAAGATAATCACGTGCTAGTTACATGCATTGCCACAAAAACTTCAAGTAGATTATAATCTTGAGTATGATTAAAAAGCTTACAGCTTGGGATGAACACGCTCTGGAGGGATGATCTGTACTTGCAACAAATGCTCAAACAAAAGGTAGTTGTGCATAGTTTCAGCAACAATCTTTGCCACCTGTACATATTTATTTTTATCATTATAAAGCTCATAACTTCCAAGACTGAATCAACATCTTAATTCAGGGGTAAACAAACACTGTATCGAACCTCTGGAGACGCAAACTGAATGAACCCAAAATGCTTCGATTTTCCAGTCTGTAATCAATTAAGCAGGTAAATATTTGCTAAATAAAAATCACACAGCATCAAACAGCAAACTATCTAATACTAATAACTTCAATAACCTAAAACTTACGTGCTTCAGAAAAAATAATAACATGTAGTATTTTTTAATGTAGTACTAAAAAACATTGTAAAGATTATCAATCAAACCTTCCTGTTCCTTGCAATCCTAATCCTCTTAATTTCTCCAAACTGCTTAAAAAATGCTGCAAATATGCAAGATACAATAGGTTAAGTACTTGACGATTTATAAAAACCTCGTGCACATTAACAAATTTCAACATAATTAACGAATTAACAAACAAATTACCTTCCATTTCATTCTCATAAAATCCATGAGGAATTCTTCCAATATACAACACATTTGATTTATTATCTGCGTTTTCAGTAATAGGCAGTTTTCGAGCTGGACCGCCTTCTAATGGCTATTTCAAACAAATACGTAAATTAATCAAAAACTATATATCACTAATCAAATAAACCCTATTTAACCAAACACCGTTGATATTGAACGTACTTATTATATACAATAAAAACATGAATGAGTACAAACAATAGTGACAACTAGTATGAAATAAATAAACGAAAATTACCAAAAAATCAGCAGCGTCTTCTTTACGAACAGCCGTCAATTCAGTAGAACCTTGTTTTATTTTCTTCATCATCGACTTTTTCGCCTTTATCCCCATCTTAGTCTTCAAATTATCACGATAAATTATTTATTTATACTCGAATATATGTATATGTAATATATTGAAAAGTTCGGCGGGAACAAGAATAGTATATACGAGCATACCTTTGCGTGCGTTAATGTCGTAGAAAACTGAAAGTGGCCGTCGACGGGGGTTCGCGGCGGCGTTAGGTGCGGAGTATGATAAGAGCTGCTGTGGAGGCTGAAACCTATTACTCCGTATTTTATTTTCCCAGAAATAATTTTGGGTTTTAGGTAAGTAATAAATAAATAAATAGTCTGATATAAACCCTAAACTATGGGATGTCGTACAGCTTAAACCCTACACAATCATCAAAACGTTTTATCGACTTTACTACAAAAACTTACATCAAGAAGTGGTACTACACAAGTTATTAATTCAAAATACTGATAAATTTATAAAAAATGATGTGGAAAATGTTATCACTCCATGTTGTTTCATGCATACACCAAAAATATAAATTTATAAATTGTACAACCAACATAAAAACCAATTTTTAAGCCCGCAAAAAATTATATAACCAACAAATTAATATAGAAGTGTGGAACGACCAAAATAACCAAACTCTATAGTATAACCTATTTTGTTGATTGATATATAGAGTAATATGTTGATTCATATTTGCATTGAATTAAAAAAATTGTGGATTTATCATTGTCTTTTTAAATAAACTATGCAACATAAATTTAATCCAAATCAATTCCATAGAGTACTTTCAAGCGTAAAATAAAATATTTTTAAAGTGATATTAATCGAAACATGATTTTTCAAAACGTATAATAATAATTCACTCAGAAAAAACTTTACAAAAATGCCCACGCAATTTGCTAGAGATAAAT
Source organism: Rutidosis leptorrhynchoides (assembly GCF_046630445.1). Taxonomy (NCBI): domain Eukaryota; kingdom Viridiplantae; phylum Streptophyta; class Magnoliopsida; order Asterales; family Asteraceae; genus Rutidosis; species Rutidosis leptorrhynchoides. Next base: position 38,548,832 of record NC_092335.1, on the reverse strand, counting down.
AACCCGAAGAAAGGAGCCTAGGAGCGTAGTTTGGCCTGTGTTCCAAAGTCAATGCTAAAATTTCAGCTTCAAGCGCAGAGACAAGTGTAAATTTGTGAATGACTTGCGAACATGATTTCCCGGCTACGACCAAGAAAATTCTGATTGAAACCTTGTTTTTCTATGTCATGACCGATAATGTTTCGTTCATGCCAAGATTTCTAGTTAATAGCAAATCGTAAATCGCAAGACTATCATGCAATTTTCCGATTTGCAAAATCGTGCAACTCGCGCAAGGTGGTCCTCGCAAGTTGCGTTTTTGCGAATAGCGAATGAATATAGGATTCGAAAAATACATTATTTAAAACATATGGAGCATCAAATAATACAAATATTTGAAGATCTTGATTATTTTCTAATATGGTATCAGATGCTCAGGTGAGCGGTGTTTATCTAGTGATCGAGTCACACCGTCATCGTGTCGCCATCTCTACAAAGAGACCGAGTCAGGCCATCTCCGTGCCGCCGTCTCCACAACCGCCGACAACCCTCCAACACCACCACCACCTTCTTCTTCTTCTGATGCCAGCGTCACGACCATGACGCCCCTATGACGGCCAGGTTGGTCACCACGTGTGTCGTTAGGATAACCCTCGAAGAAGCACCGTCTGACGTGCTCGGATAGCACACCACGCGTTGAATTAGGACAACTTGAAAGATGTACTATCCCTACTCTGTGTTTAGAATCGTTTTGAACCAAACTCGTGTTGGCTCGCCACCTCCTCGCTTGTGGGGGGTGGGGGTATTAGAGTATTAGAGAAGACATGCAAGATCATGACGTGATCAAGACAAGATCTTCGTATATGATAGAAGACTTGTTTATATTTAGAACTTATATCAACTTTCTGTACAACTGTACAAGCATTGTAATTGTACCTATAAATACTAATATACATCGAACTCACAAAGGTACATATGGAGGAAGAACGTTTATATAACTATCAATTCTGTCACCATGAATCATATTATCGATTTATTAATTCTGTCAGTTTAATAATACAACTTTTTAGGTTGAGAAGTCACAAGGACTATCCCGCATGATATCTTTTTTAAGAAATGACATGGTATTATACTCAAATTAAACGTTGACAACAATGGAGTAATATATGCTGGTAAGGAAGTCCAAATTGCTCAGCTATTATATGAAAACTGGGGTGGTGAGATTTGACCCATTTACCTGCTTCTATCTATAGTATCAGTATCAGTGGATCATGAACAGGGGCGGCCCAATGGGGGTACAAGGTGGACATATGTCCAGGGCCCAATTTTTTAAGGGGCCCAAAAAAAAAATTCCTTATACTAGTCCATGTAATTTTGGGCCTTTTTGCTTGTATTATCCTTGGGCCCAAAAAAAAATATTTTCCTTGTACGGGTCTTGGGGCCCTTTTGCTTCGCACCGTCCCGGTCACTCAAATTCTCGGGACCGGCCCTGATCATGAATAATTATATAATCTGCTTCTTGCACTAAAAAACTTCCATTTTTTAGCTTAAAGAACTCTATATCATCATCAATATATTATATATACAAATTATGTTCAAAATGGAGGATGGTTTCGGGCAGTGCAAGGATGGCGGATTCGGCAACCATATGAGACCCTGATAACCGTTGATTATCAGGTCATTCTAAAAATAACAAATTTCGGGAACTATTTACAGTCTGCCCTTTTCTCATCAGTGAGTCTTTGGCGTTGTTTTGAACTTTATCTGCGCATCAAGAATACGAAGAAGTCGCTAGTACCTACTTTTTTGTTACATTTAGTAACAGTATAGGTTTACAATGGGGGCATGGTCTCTGCACCAAGATCTCTCAATCTAGTAAGCTCAGGCAAAACCACTTTTCCTAGATCCGGTCTATCTTTACGTCTTAACTCAGCACATTGCAATGCTAGTTTCGCAAACCTTAGGGCTTCATCTTGAGGCCAATCTGGTACAGACGGGTCCAACATCTTACCAAACGTCCCCTTATCAATTGCGTTTTCAACATGATGACTCAAACCCATTGCAGGTTTAGCTGTAATCATCTGCAGTAACATGATCCCTAACGAATAAACATCCGATTTAACCCCAAGCATCCCGGTTTGTTGATACTCCGGATCAATATAACAAAATGTCCCAGCTGCTGATGTCATATGGTACTGAGTGATGTCATCAGCAACCGAAGGAGGAAGTAACCGGGCTAACCCTACATCACTTATCTTTCCTACGAAGTCTTGGTCTAAAAGAATGTTCCCGGGCTTTAAGTCACGATGAACTATCGGTTCGGGCTTGGTTTGATGGAGAAACAAAATGCCTGTTGCGATCTCTGACGCGATCTTGAATCGAATTTGCCATGATAACGGTTTTGTGTTCCCTTTTCTTAGTAAACGTTCTTCTAAGCTTCCATTAGCCATGTATTCGTAGACCAAACAACCGTATTCTGGGCACGCTCCAAGGAGTACTACCATATTTGGATGCCGTATGCAGCTTAATACTTCGACCTGTTATAATTTATGAAGAAAATAATCAACAATGTTAGCTTGTTAACGAATTTTAGACATAATATCATGGATGGTCCTTGTGGTTTGCATCAGATTACACTCATGATCCCTTAGTTTTTTTCCCCATCAAGGATGGTCCTGTGATTTGTATTTGAATCTGGGGAAGTCCATGTAGATTGCAAATTCTCGTCAAGGATGGTCTCTGTTGTTTGCACCACAAGGACCATCGGTGATTTAAGTGCAAATTACAGGGACCATCCGTGACGGGAAAAAAAGTACAGGGACCATGAATAAAATTCGATACAAAGCACATGGACCATCCGTAATATATTGTCCAAAAAAAACAGTTTGGTTTCATTATATACCTCTTGTTGAAACTGTGACCATCCTTGTGCAGCGTCCGGGCGTAAGACCTTAATCGCAACGGTTGTATTACTAAGCCTACCTTTAAAAACAGGACCATAACCTCCTTCTCCGATCTTTTTAGAATGTGAAAAATACTCTGTAGCTTCTTCGATCTCGTCAATTGTGTATCTATTGTACTTAAATTGATCAGTATCATTCTCTGTTTGACGTGCTTTAATTTCAGCATTTATTCTTTTATGTGATTCTATCTCTGCGATACGTCTAGACGCTTCTGCTTTCACTGCTACTACTTGACTCTTGCTTTTTTCTTTCTCTGCAATATCTCTCATCTCTTGTTCAAGTCTTTGTTGTTCTTCAACACGCCATCGTTCGAGTTCTCCAGCCTATTTTCATATGGTCAAATTAGTCATTTTTGTTCAAAGGATCATTTGTTAACCGAGAAAAAAGGATGCTATTATAAAAAAACCTTGTGTTTTGCAGTAAGTGCTTCTTTACAGGCTGAACTATATAAATCCATTGTCTTCATAAGATCCATTTTGAGCCTTTTCATCTCATCAGAATCATCCTGTTTGAGACAAGTACCCGTACTCAAATTACACATGAATTTTTTTTTTTTAATGACATGTAATTAAGGGTAAATATTCAGACCATTTATGAATTGGTGGTACCATCTTTATTGATATATCCACCATGAAAATGCATTAACAATTTAACATGATGTACTGTACAACCTGTTAATGCACAGTTATGGTGGATATATCATTGCCTTGTATGAATTGATCATAAGAGGCTATTTGTTAGCTCTAACATAGCCAAAAAAATTAGTACACAAACTGTATCAAATGGGTCGAAAGTCTGCAAAAGTGTACTTATAATACATACAACCTATTACCACCTTATGCAAGAATACGGATTAATATCGTAATAAGATAGTTTCTGTAATTATATTTAACATGCAAATAGTTCATATTCTGTAATTATATTTAACATGCAAATAGTTCATAAACTGAACAAGCATTCGAGTCTAGACAACCTGACATCATACATAATATTGCCCGTTTTTGACACCTCTTTTTATAATGTGTTACAGTCTACTAAGTGTATCAAAATGCATAATTTTTTCTTAGCCATTTTAATATCTTATAATAGTCAGGTGGGATTGTTTACCTCATTTGGTGATGAAGATAATAATTCTTCAGATCCTTTGGCTCCTACGTAATTCGGTCGGAGACTATGGTCTAAGGTTGTTGGCATCCGTGTTGTTGGGCTCAGGTCCAAGTCATTATACAAAGAATCAGTGCTCAGGTCTGATTTTGGGAGGTCCCCAAGCAGCATCAACTTAGCATTATCTGCTCTTCCCGGTCTAGTAAACGGCGATCTGGGATCAAATATCGGTTAGGTAAAACTTCATCAGTTACATAGTGTACTTTCGTTAAACTTATAAACTTACTTGAGCGATTCAAGTTCTTCAAGCGCTGGACGAGGCTTCTCTGGTATCTTTTGTGGTAATGCCAACACGTTCTCTGCGTCATCAGCAAGCCAAATTAGCAACTAAATCAGACAGATCAAATGCGTAAAAACAAAGCACAAAAGGAACTAATCAAACGGGTTGAAAATCACCATAAGCGTATTCTAATGCATATAACTCTTATACTCAAGTTATGAAAATATTTACACTGCCAATAATGAAGTAACATAATATGTGTAATCGTATATTACATATAAATATCATATACCAGAAGTGTCTTGGGTCAATCCGACCCGACATGCCCATTTTGTCACCTATATGATGACAGTACAGGAAACAGTTGTGGTTGAGTACAAAATAAATAAGAGACCTTTAGCTTGAAAAGTGCTCGTAGGGGGTGTGATTGGTACGAAGTTGTTGATAACTGCGGTGGAATTATATTGCTCTTGAATCCGTTCATGCAGCGGAGAAACAAACGGGGCGGGCTTTATAGATCTCTTTGCAGTAGAAATCTTCCCTTTTGAGATGACATAAATAGTGCAAAAATCTGGGGCTGCTTTCATTACATTGGTAGGAACATCGTACGTCTTAAATCTTTCACCAACCACCAAAAATCAATTAGTCACATCTATTGTCGAATATAATATTAGAGAACTGAACGATACTTTTAGTAAAATGTATAATCACCTGATGAAACCATGCCGTGAGGATGCACCTAGTACCAAGTACTCTATTGCAGTTTGTGAAGCGTATTCTGCTAACGCTTTGGCTACGTTGTTATCTTCAAGTGTAACGTCAATGCACTGTACCTGCAGATATAAAAAGACCAAGTGAATAAACATTATTGATGGAAAAATGGGAAATGGGTTAAAATAGGTACCAGTTGAAACGGATCGGGCCAAGTTGTATTGACTCGAGAATATTTTTATATATTTTGATGGATCATTTGGGCTAATTATGAATGCAGGAATAATTTATAATAATTTAGGAGCAATATACTAATGTGGCTCGACCCATACAGATAAATGGGTTGAAATTAACACCTCTAGGGAAAACAACCCAAAAAGATGTTTTTTTTTTTTTCTATGAAATAAAGCAACATTTTTTTATCATAACAGGCAGGAAGGAGCATACATGTTTACGTGTACAAAAGCAACGAAAAGTGACGAACAAGTCTTTAATTTGCTTCTCATTTTGTAGCTTAGTCTCATCATCAGCCCCTGCATCCAAAATTTCTGTCATTTTTTTTTTTTCAAAACAAATGAAAACTTTCTGCAGTTTTACATCACACAAAGACTGCATTTATGGATAAGGCAAATATCACACCTGTGACCGAAGTTTTAGAATTCACATGGATGAGAACAACGGTCTGGCCACGGGTTAGAAGATGTTCAATGGCCCATTTGAGAGCATGTTGGCTATATTTATCCTTGTCGATAGCTACCGCTACAATGGAGTTTCCTACACGTCCGTCCCCACCCCCAATGGGCCCATAAAAGTTGCTAGAACTTTTAGAAAGCCACATTCTCTATGTTATTGTAATTATTCTTCTCTTTTTCTTGTTCTTTTATATGAATCTCACACACAACCATTGCCATTTATCTGCCTTTCTTTATCATCTATAATGATATTCATGCCTTATTTTTTATTTCTGGTTAAATCCTGATGGTTTTTGTTTTTGGTTAGCTTTGGCAATGGATTTGATAAAATTGGTGGATGGTGTTTTGATATTGCATAAAACAAGGGGTTTAAAACCATGTTTTATTTTTCTCCATCATTTTTGGTCAAGGTGAGTGAATCACACCCTAAAAAATCTCAAGATCTTTATATTAACTAAAATATGGAATGCATAACAGTTAGGTTTATTGTTTCAGACTATCGTTACCACAACACGAATGAAATCAAAATAAAATAAAGCGTACTCATAAGCGAAATCCGAATGCAGTGATACAAAATTGAGTACATTTTTCGAGAACACTGATTAATGAAGTGATGATAAAGAAACGTAACGAGTTACAGGTGTTTTACGGCTTTAAGGTCCACATTGATGAAGGACCTCCAAGGGCCCTGAAATTGTTGCATAATCTCTTTGATAAAATTGACATTCAATCTACCATAGAAAGTGTATAGCGCCATCCTTCGGTACTAATCTATCGCAATATCATATAACATTTTATGTGTAACAATCTCAACTTCAGTGATAACAGCCTCTTCAACATCTTCCTTATTGCTGCAACATGTTGAAAGTTTTTAATTAGTATTAGTATTTACAATAAAAACTAAAATAAAATGTAGCAAAAAGTACATGATACAAATCTGAATTTAATACATATACTAGAAGAGGTAATTACAGTTTGTGAATTGGTTGATTGGAGTTACCTTAAAAAAAAAGGGTAAAACCGACCCTTTGGCGGCCCCACACCGACCGGTCCCACGGTCAACATGTGAGAGGAAAATCGCATAACCCATGCTTAAATGGACATGGGGCTGGGATTGAACCCATGACCACCGCTTTATGCTGCATTTCCCCCAACCACTAGGCTACCATCGCGGGGACGATTGGAGTTACATTATGTTTTAGCACTATGTGTCAAATACGAAAGTAGCTTTAAAAGAAACCAGCAAAATAGGTCAAAAGTACCGATTAAACTATTTTATTTGAAAATTAGATGAATACTAAGATGAACTTCGATAATCATACTAGAGCTTTTTAATAACTAGTTGACCCACTGTAAAGATATACTCGATGACCCAAACCATTTCAAAATATACTCGTTGACCCACTGCCATAACATCTGAGCTCTGGGCCAAAAAAAGGCGAAAACTAGACAGTAAATAATGGTACTAATGTATATCACAAAATCTACATAGCATAAAAATATAGAGTAAAGACATAATTCTTTTTATATAGTCATCTTATATAAGGAATAAACCTAAAATATATAAGCTTTAGAAGAACTAAAAACTCGTAACAAAGTAAATATCAGAAAGTTTAAGAAAACACTCTAATATCACTACAACATCATCATTCATTAAATCCTCGTCAATTATGTATGTTCAACTTGAAGATGCTGCAATTTCTAGTAGTATGCTGCTTTAAATTAAATTTCTAGGAGTATGCTACAATTTCTAGTAGTACGGCTAGGCGCTCGCCTTTAACTACCCCAAAAACCTAAAGATCCTAAGTTCAATTCTACCCTTGTGCAATTAATCTATATATCTAAAGGGAGGTGATCCGTACACCACCTCTATTTTGCCATACACCACTAAATAAATTTTCTGGACATTTTTACCCTTCCTTTTGTTCACCACCGACTCCCCTAACTTCTCAAAGGAAGGGTAAAACTGTCTAAATAATTATTTTGGTGGTGTATGGCAAAAACAAGATGGTGTACGGATCAACTCCCATATCTAAATGGCATAGGCCAAATAAATAGTGACATTTATAAGTTTCACAAACCACACTACACTTTATTTTTTACAATTCAACCACACACTTTATAATAATTAACTTTATAACTTTTATAAACTTACCACAAAGTTTTCAAATTTTATAATTTAACCATTAAACTTCTCATTCATTATATTTATAAATTTCACAAACTCACACCAAACTTTATTTTTTTACAATTCAACCACACACTTTATAATAATTAACTTATTTTTATAGCTTTTATAAACTTACAACAAAGTTTTCACATTTTATAATTTAACCATTAAACTTCTCATTCATTATTCATTATAGATGGACCACATAATTTTTACTATCTAATAACTATTTATTCTCTCTCTCTCTCTCTCTCTCTCTCTCTCTCTCTCTCTCTCTCACACACACACACACACACACATATATTATAAATAGTTTTCCTTATTTTATTAAATAGTTTGTACCAATCGTTGATGTACGTCTCACTTTATTGATTGAGCATTTGGGTCTTTTCTCTCGACAAAACGAAAAGTAAAACAAAAAAATGAAGAATAATTACTTTCACGCTTATTACAAATCAATCACATAACTATTTTTGGTTCTTCCTCGACAAAACGACAAATAAAAAAAATGATAAATAATTACTTTCTCAATAATTATCTATGTAATTAATGTTAATCAAAGGTGAAGAACCGGCGCAAAGCCAGGTCGCCCAACTAGTTATGTACTATAATCATGTTAATAGGTGGAAAATATAAGTTAGGTATAGGTCTTTCATATAAATTGGTTCCATCTACCAGTACCTATATACTGTTTCTGGGGGAATGCAATGAACTATATTCTTTTGACTATTGCATGTAGCGAACTTTGAAAAGTTCTATCGTATGTATTGAAGTTCTAAAAACGTCTATTGTATGCGTATAACTTACAAAAAAGGTCTTTATGCTGATAAAAATTAGACAAAATGCATACAACATACACCTTTTGGATCTTAAATACATACAATAGTAATAGTAATATTCAAAGTTCAACTCATACAATAATAAAAGATATAAAGTTAAATATATATTGAAAACATTAATCAACAATATGCAGAGTCACGGACCTTTTGTAATTTTTCCTCTGTTGAATTCTTTTTAGCAGTAAGCCCATCTCGTGACAATCTGCACATCGGGCTTGGCAGGAGACTTGATACAGCTGGCAATTGTTCATTGGTCAACCCACTGCAGAAAACTACAGTATGTGGGTCAGCAGTAATGTGTCGTTGAATGGATTTGATGCTGTCAAGGTACACCTCTCCAGATGAAGATTCAAGCCCATCGATAATCTGTATAATTGCGCATCTATTATTGTCATTTTGGTTATCTTTAATCTAAAAGATCAAATGGGTACAATACAGCTACAAAGGAAACAAGTCGAAAGGTTTATAAGTCACATGTTTATTGAAATGCATTAAGTCTCCCAAATCATTACTTTTTACAAAGAATTCTCATAGGTAACGAAATATCTAAATATTTGTAATCGCCAAAGGGCCATTGGTTTAGCGGTATCGAGTAATCCCACAACCAAGAGGTTGTGGGTTCAAGTCCAAGGGTGGACATTTTGTAAATATTCGTGGAAAATTCGTGTTGGGTGTGTTCGTTTGCCTTTAAAATATATTTGTAATCATATTTGACACTAAGTATTTATTAACAAAATATATCTTTTTAGAGAGAAAGTATATCAAATCAACCAGACCAAGCCAAACATGCACTCGTGCATCCAAACCCAAAAAATTTAACAAATTTTAATGTTTGCATGAGGTTTAAGGGAGGGCTAATAGAACACAGCATAACAAAACAATAGAAAATTAGAAACGAAATGTTTACTGAAAAAGAATGATGATGCTCTTAGTTTTCTTTATTTTCAAAATAACTAGTTAGCTTCTATGCTATAAAAGTCGGGTTGAAGATGATACCAGTGAACGAACTCCGGAAATATCAATGGCTCCAATGGTAATTAGCTCCAAAAGTCTATCTGGCGTGGACACAAGGAATTCTGGCTCACATGTTTTTAATCTGTAGCAGAAATCCAGTTTCATTAATTAGACATGCAATGTAGTTATATCAGCAAACAGGTGTATCCTAATACAAAAACAACAAAAATATCAATATAAGTATATTAAATAATTTGATGTATGGATACTAACTATAATATAAACTATAACTGTGAAATGCAGTATGAGAACTGGGACACGGTATCCAAAATTTCAAAAATAATGTATAATTACCCACGAATTTGATGATCTATGGAGGCACCGGGATGTAGACTAACTGTATGTATTCCAAACGCCTTCAAAGACTTGAAAACGGCACGTACCTGCCAGTCATATGTTATACAAGCCACAGGTTAAAAAATGCCAGCTGGCAGGATTTAAAAAAAGGCACCAATTATGGAATGGATAGTCTTGAATGCAACTACAATATACCTGCGTTGCTTTCTCTTGTGATGGTACAAGGAACAAAAGGTAGGGGCTGGCAAATGAAACGCCTTCTTTTTCCTTCTTTGTAATTGTATCAACAGCACTTGATCCAATCCAAGCAATTTGCTCCATAGTAGCATCTCCACTAGTCTCCAATACATGTTTGCCACTCGAATAGCACATCCAAAATTCAAACCCCCATGAGTCAAAGAACAAAGGTTTTCCCGGTTCAGATGTTTCATTCTGACGCATCATATCTTGTACCGTTTTTAAACATGAAATCAAGAACTTTGATGGGCAACCTTCATCCTTAGTAGTAATGTTCCCATTAAGCTTCTTGTCGGTCTTTTTATCAGAAGGTATTTTCTCCTCGACCCTCGCTCGTTTCTTATCGTGATTTTTCCCTTTTAGATGATGGTCATCGTTACCCTCTCTCTTATATTGTGAAACATCACTACCGTTTTCAGTCAAATTTTTAGCACCCTTAGATGGCCAATCCTTCTTAGTCTTCTTTGCCTTGTCCTTTTTCTCAAATCCAGTTTTTGTAAGTTTATCATTATACGGATCTTCAAGAGTAGGTAGGCTAAAACACATCCCCTGCATCATCACAGCGAAAAATGAGACGGAAATACTCGGTGAATCATACCTAATCCAAATCCAATATACCCATCACTAATCACTAAATCTCATATAAATCACATATCTGTGAAAATAACAGGATTAACAATAATAATAATATATTGTTATTATTAAAAATATAAATAAATATAAATATATAGATATATTATCAATATCATTAATCATATTATTAGTATTACAAGAAAATCACCTTAGTAACATACTTTTCTTTCATACGTAGTATATAATTAAGGTAAAACTCGGTCAAATTATTAAATTTCAGAATATTAAAAAAAAGATTCACATTTTACAAGTGTGTTAACTTATTAGTATCAGATTATCAAGTGTTGAGGTGAGTGTGAAAGTGTTACAAAGGTAATAACTTCAAGTTAAGGTACACTAAATACACTTAAACCTTCCAATATATCCACAAATTTCATTTTTAACTAATTAAGTTTTAATTATGTATGCCTTCCTTAATGCACCTTAACTTGAGTACTAAGTTAGATAATTATTACTTATTAAAAAATAATAGGTAATATAGTACCTGACACATTCTGCGTTTGCCAGATTGACGACGCTTTTTTTGGGCGATAATGGCGGCTACGCGATTAGAAACCTTGGTTGATTCGCTCCTCAACTTCTTTCTTATTGATTTGTTCTTCTTTTTCCTAATTGCGTCTTCTCCTGAAGGCATCGTTGTTTATAGAATTGGAAATTAACAAAAAAAAAAAAAAAAAATTCAATTTGAGAGATTGAAGAGAGAAATTGTGAGCCGTTTTGGTGAATGAGTCTTTGCTGCAGCTGGGGTGTGTACTTGGTGGTAGCTTTGTTATAACGCCGGAAAACTGTGGGTACTTTTGGTAATTCGTGGGCCTCCAGGGTTAGACTATATATTTGGGCCATGTATGGGCTTAGTTGTTTATTTTTGATATACGGAAACAAAAAAGTTAAAACTTATTTATATTTTTTACCCGTGAATTCACGGGTTTGAAAAATAAATAAATCTATATTATAATATCAGTGTCATTTACCCGTTAATTAATATTTGTTATTATAAATTTGGTTGAATTAATCGAATTTAAATATATCTTCTTTTTTTTTTTTTTTTTGGCAAAAAACAGAATAAATAAATTAAAAAAGCCCAACCAACAATTAGTTGGCAAGACCCAAATACAATACTAGGCACCCATTAAACCTTTATAAACTTTAAGTCAAAGGGCCCAAGATAGACAAAAAGGAACCAACTCCTTTGTGAATTAAAGACCACGTACAAAAACAAGCAACTCGTAAAAGACGTACACAATGATATGAGCAAAGCTTTGCTCATGTGACCCAATAAAATGAAACAAAATTGATCTTCGTAAATTCAAATCTCCAACGTGTTAAAATACAATGCAAATTTAGAATAATATGGAATTAGTAAATGTATATGGGTAAAATATCTAGATATTAATATGTATAAGAAAATATCTAGATATTAGAATATGAGAGAAAAATCTAGAAATTGAAATGTAAAAGAAAAATCTAGATATTTGTAGGTTGTAGAAATATCTAGATATTTATATATCCATGGAAATATCTAGGTTCTAGAATGTTCCATGGAGTAGTATAAATATGGGAGGAGATTTCATTTGTGTTGCGAAGTTGTGAGAGTGAAATAAGAAGTGAGTTGTGAAGAAGAGAAGAAGAGTGTGAGTTAGCGAAAGTAGAGAAGATAAAGCTTGTAAGTAATATTGTAATTGTAATTTAATATAAGTGTTTTTGTTAAGTTTCCCGATCAAGCCTTAGTTTGTGTTTAAGTTCTTAGTGCACTTTTGTTGTTCTTATTGTATGGTCGGCTCTGCCGCCTAAGTAATACATGGTCGGTTATACCGCCTAAAGATATATGGTTGACACTGTCGCCTAAGTACATTGTGCACTAAGGATTTATAAAATTAAAGGTTAACCAACGTCAAAGTGTTGGTGTAGTGAGTCTAGTATAGTCTAGATCCTCTATAGTGGTGTGTTGGGCTCGTCGAAGCTTCCAACAATTGGTATCAGAGCGGGTCGTTCGGGACCATTGCTAGTGGAGGTACTCATCGGTAAACGTTGGACGTTTACATCGACTTGTTTTCACCAAGGCTCTAAGGGAGATTCTGTCGGAGCACAGTTAGGAACTGTGAAAGCTCATCGGTCAGGGACCAAGCTTATTGGACGTTGGACGTCATGATGGCAGATCTTGCAAGTACGAGCAGTGAAATCAAGAGTCTCAATAACCACAACTATGGTTATTGGCGGACTTGCATAGAATCCTACCTACAAGGACAGGATTTATGGGAAATAGTTGCTGGCAGTGACACAACGCCTCCACCGAAAGAAAATGCTGAAGCCTTGAGAAAATGGAACATCAAGGCCGGGAAGGCTTTATTTATATTGAAGACTACAATCGAGGAGGATCTATTGGAGCATATCCGTGACGAGAAAACACCAAAGGCAGCTTGGGAAACTTTTGAAAAATTATTTTTAAAGAAGAATGAAGCACGCCTCCAGCTCTTGGAAAATGAGCTCGCGGGTATCTCACAAGGAAGTTTGTCTATTTCTCAGTACTTCACCAAGGTGAAATCAATTTGCCGTGAGATATCTCAACTTGCTCCTGAAGAGAAAGTGAGTGATGCAAGGATGAAGAGAATTATCATCCACGGCTTAAGATCCGAGTATAATGGATTTATAGCCGCTGTGAGAGGATGGCCTACTCAACCATCATTAATAGAGCTGGAGAATCTATTGGCAAATCAAGAGGCATTAGCCAAGCAGATGAATGAAGTAACCGTAAAAGACGGAGAAGATGCACTCTTCACCAATAAAAAGAAAGCAACATCTCGAAGACAAGAGGCGATGAAAGAAAACGCTTCAGGGGGAGCTCAACAAGGAAGAAGAGATCATCGCCAACAATACGGGGAAAATGATAAGAGAAAGAATGGTGAATGCTTCAATTGTGGCAAGAAGGGTCATTTTGCTCGAGAATGTAGATTCCCCAGAAGGCGAACTTTCGAAGGAAATGTGGCCGCCGCAAGAGATGAGAAGAAAGAGGTCACATTCGAAGCAACCATTAATGAGGAAACATGGGATGCAGAAGCAGGACTCTCCGTCGAAGCTGACATGGATGATCAAGCTCTTGCAGCAACCTTAAAGTCAAAAATAAACTACAAAGATGATTGGATCATTGATTCTGGGTGCTCAAATCATATGACCAATGATGAGACGAAGCTGCAAGAAATGGAGGATTACAAAGGAAATAGAGTCGTGTTGACAGCCGACAATTCAAGGTTGTCTATTTCTCACATTGGAAAGACAATAATTTCAAATGAAGGCGACTCTCATAAGCTCCAACTCGAGAAGGTGTATCTTGTCCCTGGCCTAAAGAAGAATTTACTGTCAGTACCACAATTGACAGCAGAAGGGAACTATGTGCTCTTTGGACCAGAAGATGTGTCCGTATTCAAGAGAGTAAAGGTGGTTGGCAATCCAGTTATGCATGGAAGAAGAATAGAATCGATCTATGTATTATCTGCTGAAACAGCTTATGTGGATAAGACTCGGAAAAATGAGACGGCTGATCTTTGGCATGAACGTCTTGGGCATGTGGGCTACAACAAGTTAAAGGAGATGATGGTAAAACGCATAGTAAATGGGCTTCCACAAATTGATATCCGAACAGATACAATATGTGCTGGATGTCAATTTGGCAAAGCTCACCAATTGCCATTCAAGGAGTCAGCGCATCAGTCCAAGACACCACTAGAGCTCATACACTCAGATGTTTTCGGCCCAGTGAAACAAATATTACTTGGAGGTATGAAATATATGGTGACATTCATTGATGACTTCTCAAGATATGTGTGGGTTTACTTCATGAAGGAGAAGTCGGAGACTTTTCTGAAGTTTAAAGAGTTCAAGAACAAGGTAGAAAGTGAGCTCAATACTAAGATTCGATGCTTACGCACAGATAATGGAGGAGAATATTTATCAACCGAGTTCAATATCTATCTTAAGAAGCACAAGATCAGAAGGCAATTAACTTGCCCTAATACTCCACAACAGAATGGAGTGGCAGAACGTAAGAATCGTCATCTTGCTGAAACCTGTCGAAGTATGCTTCATGGTAAGAATGTACCAGGAAAATTTTGGGCCGAATGTATGAGGACAGCTTCATACGTGATTAACAGACTCCCACAAACAAAGTTGGGATATATTTCACCATATGAAAGATTATGGAAGATCAAGTCAACCGTCAACCATCTCAAGGTTTTTGGATGTGTATGCTACGTCTTCGTTCCAGATCATCTACGAAGCAAATTTGATAAGAAGGCAATTTGGTAAATTTTTGTCGGTTATGATGAATCAAGAAAAGGATGGAGATGTTGTGATCCAAATACTGGGAAGTGTCATACTTCAAGAAATGTGGTATTTGATGAAGCTTCTTCATGGTGGTCATCTCAAAAGATAGAGCTTCCAGAATCTCATGGATTAGAAGAAGTTCCAGAAGAGAAAGAAAAACATAAAGAGCACATATCGGATCCAATTAAAGAAGGAGATGGATCGTACTCTAAGGAAACGAGTCCATGGAAAACTGGGGTACATCAATCTACATCCGAAGAGGTTCGTCCAAGCCAAATGGATGCCGAGGAGCATGTGCAAGAATTACGGAGATCAACAAGGCCGAGGCAACCTAATCCGAGGTATGCCAATGCTGCTCATGTGGATGAATCAATACATATTGAGCCTTCCACTTATGAAGAAGCAGCACAAAGTCAAGAATGGCGGAAAGCAATGGAAGAAGAAATTAATGCATTAAAAGAAAACCAGACATGGAGTTTAGTTCCAAATCCAAAAGATGTAAAACCAATATCTTGTAAATGGGTTTACAAGGTGAAGACTCGATCAGATGGCTCCATTGAAAGGTATAAAGCTCGACTTCTTGCTAGAGGTTTTTCTCAACAATATGGGCTGGATTATGAAGAAACGTTTAGTCCAGTGGCGAAGATCACAACAATTCGAGCTCTACTAGCTTTAGCCGCTAGCAAATCTTGGAAGCTGTGGTAGATGGATGTCAAGAACGCTTTCTTACATGGTGAACTTGACAAAGAAATTTATATGGAGCAACCAAGAGGCTTTGAGAACAAGTCCCATCCTGACCATGTCTGCAAATTAAAGAAAGCACTATACGGCTTGAAGCAGGCTCCAAGAGCTTGGTACGGGAAGATTGGCGAGTTTTTAGTAAAAAGTGGTTTCACAGTTGCCCCTTCAGATTCTAGTTTATTTGTGAAACACGGTCAAGGAAAACTAGCCATAGTGCTAGTATACGTGGATGACTTAATCATCACGGGAGATCATTATGAGGAGATTCAAAGAACAAGGGAGAATCTTTCTATCAGATTTCATATGAAGGAGCTTGGAGAACTCAAACATTTTCTTGGACTCGAAATAGAGCAGAAAAGAGAAGGATTATTTCTGGGACAACAGAAATATGCGCGAGATCTTTTACAAAAGTACGGAATGCTTAATTGCAAACCTATCTCAACTCCGATGGATCCGAATACAAAACTACGAGCAGATGAAGGAAAAAGTCTTCAAGATGTTACCATGTATCGAAAGATGGTCGGAAGTCTTATTTATCTCACACTAAGCCGGCCAGACATATCTTATGCAGTTGGAGTGGTTAGTCGATACATGAGCAATTCGAAGAAGCCTCACCTTGATGTTGTACGACGCATCTTAAGGTATGTTAAAGGCACTATTAACTTTGGCATTTTGTACAAGAAAACAAAAGAATGTCACGTGACTGGATATTGTGACGCCGATTATGCTGGAGACTATGATACACGACGGTCAACAACTGGATACATGTTTAGTCTTGGATCAGGAGTAATATCATGGTGCAGCAAGAGACAACCAACAGTATCCTTGTCAAGCACTGAAGCAGAATATCGATCGGCATCGTCGGCAACACAAGAAATTACATGGTTGAAACAACTAATGGAAGATCTTCATCAATCAACAGACTATCAAGTAGAACTTTTCTGCGATAACCTATCAGCTATACGTCTAGCAGAGAATCCAGTCTTTCACGCAAGAACAAAACATATAGAAGTACACTATCACTATGTTCGCGAGAAGGTCCTTGAAGGGGAGATCAAGATGGTGCCAACAAAGACAGATGAACAGGTTGCAGATATATTCACCAAGAGCCTAAGTAAACCGAAGTTTACAAAATTCAGAGAAGTACTTGGAATGGTCTGCAAGACATCGTTGGAAGAAAATTTGCATTGAGGGGGAGTGTTAAAATACAATGCAAATTTAGAATAATATGGAATTAGTAAATGTATATGGGTAAAATATCTAGATATTAATATGTATAAGAAAATATCTAGATATTAGAATATGAGAGAAAAATCTAGAAATTGAAATGTAAAAGAAAAATCTAGATATTTGTAGGTTGTAGAAATATCTAGATATTTATATATCCATGGAAATATCTAGGTTCTAGAATGTTCCATGGAGTAGTATAAATATGGGAGGAGATTTCATTTGTGTTGCGAAGTTGTGAGAGTGAAATAAGAAGTGAGTTGTGAAGAAGAGAAGAAGAGTGTGAGTTAGCGAAAGTAGAGAAGATAAAGCTTGTAAGTAATATTGTAATTGTAATTTAATATAAGTGTTTT
This sequence comes from Rutidosis leptorrhynchoides, assembly GCF_046630445.1. NCBI lineage: Eukaryota > Viridiplantae > Streptophyta > Magnoliopsida > Asterales > Asteraceae > Rutidosis > Rutidosis leptorrhynchoides. The sequence continues at coordinate 38,531,275 of NC_092335.1, read as the reverse complement.
TGTTAAGTTTCCCGATCAAGCCTTAGTTTGTGTTTAAGTTCTTAGTGCACTTTTGTTGTTCTTATTGTATGGTCGGCTCTGCCGCCTAAGTAATACATGGTCGGTTATACCGCCTAAAGATATATGGTCGACACTGTCGCCTAAGTACATTGTGCACTAAGGATTTATAAAATTAAAGGTTAACCAACGTCAAAGTGTTGGTGTAGTGAGTCTAGTATAGTCTAGATCCTCTATAGTGGTGTGTTGGGCTCGTCGAAGCTTCCAACACAACGTAGCAATATGTGAATTCGTAAAAAGTGATCTCTACAATAAGTGGCATTAGCCACCTTATATTCCACCACCGAAAGACATCCGACCATATTAGAGTACCCCATGGACAATGAAATAACAAGTGAAATACCGTTACTATCGATGTGAAACACCAAAAACAAACTACGATTTGACCGTTATGAAGAATAAACTTCGATCACAATCCTTTCTTGAATAACCACAAATTGTACTTGAAATTTAAAACCGTTCGATCAACCATTTGACCTCTTTGCTTGCAACCGAGACCATTTGAGTTCCATGAGGCTAATCTCATTATTTCTTTTTGTTAGGAGGAGTTGGCGGCTCTCCGTACGTACTCATCACACTTATGAATTCGCCATAACTCTTCATCTCGACATGATGTTTACTTGGATTGACGAGTTTTCCAATGGGTTTTGGTTTTGTTTGAAGCGTAATATCGTCGGTGAACCCATCAAGACCATCATCTGCTGTGTCTAAATGAGTAGAGTAGTCAAAAGCCTCCTTATTAAGATTGCCATCTTTGTTGTTCATATTTCTTTTCCTAGCATTCTTCGAGATGAAATTAGAGTGAGTCTGACCATAACGTTCCACTTCTTTTGCTTGGAGTTCTTTAACTTTTTGGAAGTTTATTGAAAAGTTTGAACAAGTTTTCCTACACTCTTGTTTTGAGCTGAGGTCGTTTGAATTGTGTAAAGGTGGATTGACTTTTGGGATTGCTTGACTTTTTGGACATAATCTAGGAGAGATGATGTAGGTATCTAGGGCGGCATTAGGAATGGGAGAAGGTGACAAAGTAGCAGCTGTAGGCTTTTGTAGGGTACCATGCTTTGTACTACTTTCATGATTGTTTTTTTTTTTTTAAATATATCTATCTAATCTAATACTGTATATATATATATGAAAATGTTTATAATATTAGTGTCATCCACTTTAATTACTTGTAAATATTACATCATCAATGACATGATATAATTGTTAAAGCACTAGGAGTCGTCCAGTGTTAAATTTAACATTGGATTTAACACTAAGGTCAAAACAAGAGAAATCGTTCAGTGTTAAATCATTATTTAAATATTTTTTTAACACTTTTATTTAAATATTTTTTTAACACTTTTAATAATATTATTTAACTTATTTTTTTATATTTTTATCTATTATTTATTTAATATAATTATAAATTATAAACTATAAAAATAAATAATACTTTTAGTTAGTAATTTTATAATTATTATAAATTATAAATATTTAAAGAGAATTTAGTTCAAATATAAAAATAAATATAAGAGCCCACAATTTTAGCCCATTTTTAAACCTAATTATCTATATCTATATATTTATATTTACTCCGTATCAATGGTCTTCTTCTTCCTCACTGAATTCATCTGCAAAAATCAAGAAACACACAACAACATCTTCAAATAACAAAAGGAAAGAAAAAAAAAAGAAAAAAAAGGAAAAGAAGCATTACACCGTTACCAGAGCAACGGTGGTCTCCAACGGTGGAATTTAACGGCGATTTAACGACGTGAGGGAGTGTGATTCCCCACCGTCTCCACCATTAAAATTGTATAACGGCGAGATTTTGAGTCGACTCCTGGTGCTCTTAGAAAGCACACGGTACAATACTTTAAAGCATATCATTACATCACCCTAAACTCTCTTTTTAAAAATAAGAATATACTAGTTTTACGACCCCTGTGTTGCATTGCAGTATGTTAGTATTGATTTTATCAAATGTATAAAATAAAAAAAAATCATTTATTACTATTACTAATAATATCTGTATTTTTATTGAAAGTTAAATAACGTGAGCTCTTGCGCATTGCACGACAGTTGTATAAATTAATACTCGATAGCGTTAGTATTGATATTTTATCAAATGTGCATAATATAATTACAATGAATAAGTCAATTATTACTAACAATATTTGTATCGAAACATTAGTATCTAATACTAACGTGAGCTCATGCATTCCACGACAGTTGTATAAATTAGTATTCGATAACTTTAGTATTGATATTTATCAAATGTATAATACAATTATAATATAAAAAAAACCGTTTATCACTAACGGCAATTATATCTAAAACATTAATATTAAATACTAACGCATAGATTATGAGCTCATTTACGTGGCAGATTGTTTATTTAAAATATAGTCATAATTTACAAACATAAAAGTAATATTGATATAAAAAATAAGGGTCGTGTAACGACCCGACTTTTTCAACTTATATTTTGTGCTCTATACTTTCACGAATCTGCGTATATGTGCGTACTGAGCTAGTTTATGCTCTGAGATCTTATTTCATGATAATTACTTTCGTTAATGTCTTAAAACGTGCTATTAAGTGTTTAATCACTTAACTTGATCCTCGAATGCTTTTATGACCATTAGCGTCACTTGTTGTTTAAAACACGCTACGTACTTGATACACGTTAAACTTTTGTCATAATTGGAGCGTTATGACTACCTAATTATAATTTTTATTTATTAATAACAATTACTTGGCTTGACGGTTTCTTAATTACGATTAGTGTTTTACTAATGCACACTAGTTAGTCTTAATGGACTTTCTACCTTAATGGACTTAGACCCACCATACTCTAGTTATTGGACTTTTAAGTTAGCCCAATTTTAATGGAATTATGACCCATTAAAATGTAAGACAAAAACCCATTAAGAAGAGCCAACATACTAGCATTTTTGTTAGTCATTACTACACTTTGTTGCATGGGATCCCAACATACAAGCACACCTTTGTATCACCACCATGCAAAAAGCAAAAATTGTCCCCCTTGTCCCCCCAAAACCTACGGCCAAACCACCACCACCACCACTATAAATATCAAACTTGATTCTCCATTTCACACTTCATTTCACATTTCATTTCATTCTCATTTTTACACACACTTGCTCTCTAATTTTCTCTCTAATCTTTCTCACACTAAAAGTAAGTTCTTGAATTTTCTTCTTCTCTTTTTCTTCTTAACCACGAAATCATCATCATCATCATCATGAAATCAAGCTTTCTAGCTTTTTGATCTTGTTATATCTTGTAGATTCAAACCTTGATTTAGAACCTTTAAGAACATGAAAGATTCAAGCTTTTTTTAGCTTTGGATCTCCATTACTTTGTTGGATCTAAGCTTTACAGCTTAAGATCACTTTATTTTTATTAAAAGATCAAAACTTTTGTTTATGATATTCATGAAACTTGAAGATCTAGCTTTTTGCTTTGAAGATCTTCAAGAACATAAAAGATTCAAACTTTCTAGCTTTGGATCTCCATTACTTTGTTGGATCTAAGCTTTATAGCTTAAGATCACTTTATTTTTGTTAAAAGATCAAAACTTGTGTTTATGATCTTCATGAAACTTGAAGATCTAACTTTTTTGCTTTAAAGATCTTCAAGGACATAAAAGATTCAAGCTTTCTAGCTTTGAAATCTCATAATTATTGTTAAGGGATCCAAGCTTTCTAGCTTAGGGTTTCATTACTTTGTTTGATCTAAATTATGTAACTTAAGGTATTGCTTGTTTGATTTGAATCAAAGTGTGTAGCTTTGAATTTTGAATAGAACTTGTATTTGTGTTGAGACTAAGAACATGTTGTAACCTTGGTTCATCATCCATTTAAAACTCTTAAGTGGGTTGTATTTCATTTCTTAGTCTTGACCTTGTGTGTTGATGGTTAAACTTTGGTTAAAGTGATGCTAAAACATCAAGAGTTGTACACTTGAGGCTTATACGCATCAAGGATGAGAACCGTGATGAGCATCAAACACCAAGAAACCCACCGGAGCACTTGTTTTCTGTTTTTCAGGGTCTGATCAGACTCCTGGGGCTTCTGTAAAGTTGATTTCCAGATAGTTCGGTTCGAGTAGATGACTGTTCGTTTAAGACTCGCCTAAATCCGATATATGGTTTAGGATTTATAGCCTTTTGAAAATCACTACGCCTTTGTAATGACGTGCTGAAAATTCTGACCTACTCGCGCTTGAACCGTTGCCACGGTCAAGAGACATCGAGTTAGGATCTGAAAATTGGACAGCGGTAAAAGGACTCACATACGGAGCCTTGGCCACTGGACACGCGTCTTTTCAGTTTGTATAGAGGTCGTAGCAGCTGATTGAATTCAGCCCTTCTTCTAGACCTCTATTCTTGCTAAAAACTTACTTTATCTTTTACGAATGATGACGATGATAATACTTAAGACTTAACTTATTTACTTTTAAACTTTTGGGGACGATTTACTGACTTAGTAACCTTTGACTTAGGTTGAGGACCTTTAGGACCAACTTACTACTTGCTTACTTTTCATATCGACTTTTGCCGCACATTCACTGTGAGTTATAGCTCCCTTTTTACTTTAACTATTTTTGGGATTGAGAATACATGCGCTTTTTATGTTTTACATACTAGACACGAGTACTTAAACTTTATATATGTGTGGGTGATATAACGTGTAGTGACCCATCCTAATCCATCCAGACGAAATCCATCTCGATTATAAACGATTCACAATAGTTGGTTACATCGCGAGGTACTTGACCTCTAAATGATACATTTTACAAACATTGTATTCGTTTTAAAAGACAAACTTTCATTTCATTGAAAGTTGACTATATGCATACCATTTCATAATACATCCAACTATAATTGACTTAATAATGATCTTGATGAACTCGATGACTCGAATGCAACGTCTTTTGAAATATGTCATGAATGACTTCAAGTAATATCTTTAAATGAGCAAATGCACAGTGGAAGATTTCTTTCAAACCTGAGAATAAACATGCTTTCAAGTGTCAACCAAAAGGGTTGGTGAGTTCATTAGTTTAACATAAATAATCATTTCATAATTTTAATAGACCACAAGATTTCATATTTCCAGTTCTCATAAACATACGTCCCATGCATAGAGACAAAAATATCATTCATATGGATTGAACACCTAGTAACCGACATTCACAATATGCATATAAGAATATCCCCATCATTCCGGGATCCTCCTTCGGACATGATATAAATTTCGAAGTAGTAAAGCATCCGGTACTTTGGATGGGGCTTGTTGGGCCTGATAGATCTATCTTTAGGATTCGCGTCAATTAGGGTGTCTGTTCCCTAATTCTTAGATTACCAGACTAAAAAGGGGCATATTCGGTTTAATAATCCTACCATAGAATGTAGTTTTAAGTACTTGTGTCTATTTCGTAAAACAGATATAAAACAGCGCATGTATTCTCAGTCCCAAAAATATATATTGCAAAAGCATTTAAAAAGGGAGCAAATGAAACTCACCTAATGTATTTTGTAGTAAAAATACGTATGACAATATTGAACAAGTGTAGGGTTGGCCTTGGATTCACGAACCTATATCATTTGTATAACTATTAACACGTATAATTGAAATCAAGCGAGTTTATATAAATTATTAATAATAATATGCTTGTTATATTATATGTTATCTTAGGGGTGTTCACGGTCCGGTTTGGTCCGGTTTGGACTAAATCTCAAACCAAACCGGCAACCACGGTTTCAACAAATGTAAAACCAGAGCAGACCAAGAAAGTCGTCTAACTGGTTGGTTTGGTCCAGTTTGTTCCGGTCCGGTTTGACTGGTTTGACGGTTTTGAACTTCACTTTTTTAATAGAGCATTGAATAAGTAATTTGTTACTTTCCATTAAGAAGTGGTAAAATGGGTAGCTTATGTGGGTAGCTTATGTAAGTTCAACGCAAACTTATAAGTTCAAGCTTTACAAAACGCTAAATTTAGACGGGAAGGAGGTGATGGGTAGAGCTCACACATTGATCGAGTTTTAGTGAATACAGAATGGTTAATCTTATGACCTGTTGTGGTGTTGATAGCTGGAGAATGTAAATTATCGATTCTATTCGTGGCTGACTTTTAAGTTTATTTACTATTTGTAAAATATAGTGATAGCCTTATTCAGTTTAGGGATACTTTGATTTTGTTCTTGGATGTTGTATGCATTCTTGTCCCTTTCAGTATGTTTATAGCTCAATGTGTTGAGCTTTCAAGTGGCAAGGTTTGTTTCTTGTCACATTCATGTTCTGCAGTATCATCTCTTTGATGATTTTTCTATTTAATGACCATCATAAGATTATATAAACAATGTGGGCCAATGTCTAGAACAATGATGGTTAGTCCGGTCCGGTTTAACCGGCAGGTGGCCTAATGAAACTGTAAACCGGACCGAGTTTGGCGGTTTGGAGATCTTAAAACCGGCGACCGGACCACTAATATTCAAAACTGGACCGAACCAAAAAATCGGTCCGGTCCGGCCGGTTTTCGCGGTTTGACGGTTTTGTGATCACCCCTATGTTATCTAATATATTTAATTTGTATATTTTATATATACTAATATTTATCTTTCTTTATAACAGGTTACAAATAAAAACTTATACTAGGGTTTTTATATGATATAAATGTATTTATATATCAATTGATATCTTTTATAACTTAATTAGTATCAAAAAAAAATATGGTGATATGTATTACTAATATTATAGTAATGAAATTTTTATATACGAATATCTATTTGTACTAATTTTGATAATGATTAGTGATAATAATGATAATGATCTTTCATTTATAATTTCCTTGAAAACAGTATATTTACTTTAAAAATCTATTTTCATGAACCTGTTAATTTCAAAAATAATGATATTGATAATACTAATAATAATACCAGTATTAGTTCTCATTTTAACAAAGTGTTAATAATTATAATGATAATGGTTTTTAATAATAACAATATTAATGATAATAATTGTGCTAGTAATAATAATAATGATAGCATTAATAATAGTTCTTATGATAATATTAATTAATAGTATAGTAATAGCACTAATTTTAATGATAATAATAATTTTAATCATGATAATACTTATAATAATAATTATAATGATAGTACTAATAATTCTAATGATAATACTAGTATTACTAATAATACTTTTAATAATAATAATAATGTGAAGACCCGTCCTAATTCATCCGGACGAAGTCCATATCGATTATAAACGATTCACAACAGTTGATTACATCGCGAGGTACTTGACCTCTATATGATACATTTTACAAGCATTGCATTCATTTTTGAAAATACAATCTTTCATTACATCGAAAGTTGACGACATGCATACCATTTATTAATATATCTAACTATAATTGACTTAATAATAATCTTGAGGAACTCAACGACTCGAATGCAACGTCTTTTGAAATATGTCATGAATGACTCCAAGTAATATCTTTAAAATGAGCAATTGCACAGCGGAAGATTTCTTTCATACCTGAGAATAAACATGCTTTCAAGTGTCAACCAAAAGGTTGGTGAGTTCATTAGTTTATCATAAATAATCATTTCATAATTTTAATAGATCACAAGATTTCATATTTCCATTTCTCATAAACATACGTCCCATGCATAGAGACAAAAATATCATTCATATGGATTGAACACCTGGTAACCGGCATTCACAATATACATATAAGAATATCCCCATCATTCCGGGATCCTCCATCGGACATGATATAAATTTCGAAGTACTAAAGCATCCGGTACTTTGGATGGGGCTTGTTTGGCCCGATAGATCTATCTTTAGAGTTCGCGTCAATTAGGGTGTCTGTTCCCTAATTCTTAGATTACCAGACTTAATAAAAAGGGGCATATTTGATTTCGATCATTCAACCATATAATGTAGTTTCAATTACTTGTATCTATTTCGTAAAACAGTTATAAAAACAGCGCATGTATTCTCAGTCCCAAAAATATATATTGCGAAAGCATTTGAAAAGGGAATAATGAAACTCACGCTTATAAATATTGTAAAATAGTTATTAAAACATTTCATGTATTCTCAGCCCAAAAATATATATAAAAAGGGAATAATGAAACTCACGCATATAAATATAGTAAAACAGTTAATAAAGCATTTGCATGTATTCTCAGCCCAAAAATGTAAAGAGTAAAATGGGCAAATGAAACTCACGCATATAAATATTGTAAAACAGTTAATAAAGCATTTGCATGTATTCTCAGTCCCAAAAATGTAAAGAGTAAAAGGGAATCAAATAAACTCACTCAATGTATTTTGTAGTAAAAATACATATGACGACATTGAACAATGCAAGGTTGGCCTCGGATTCACGAACCTATATCATTTGTATATATATTAAAATATATAATCGTAATTGAACAATTATATATATATATATATATATATATATATATATATATTGTTATTAATAATATACTTGTTATACTATATGTTATTTAAATAAATCTAATATATTTGGTTTATATATTTTTATATAACTATTACCTATAATTAATAATAAAACTGTATATTAAGGTTTAGTATATATATTTATATATTACATGATATATCTTAACTAATATATTTTTAACAATAAAAGTATAGCTTAATGTACTTTTATATAAAAGTATCTATTTATGATAATATTGATTGTTTTGGTGATAACAAAATAATAATTTTTGTAAAGATGATAATAATGATAATAATATCGATATTCTTATTTATAACTATAATCATAATAATAATGATAACTAATACTTTAATGACAAAATTTATAATAATAACTACATTAATACTGTTAATAATAATAATAACTCTAATATTCATATATTGATACCTAGGTTAATAATAATAATAATCCTAATAACTAGTAAATAATACTAATAAAATCCTAATCATGTTAAAAAATAATATAATACATACCTTAGTAATGGTATTAATAATGATAATCATAATACTTGTAATAACAATAATTAATAATCATAATACTAATAACAACAATAACAACAACAACAACAACAACAACAACAACAACAACAACAATAATAATAATAATAATAATAAGAATAATAATAATAATAATAATAATAATAATAATAATAATAATAATAATAATAATAATAATAATAATAATAATGATAATAATAGATAGAATAAAGTGTATACCCTTCCCAAAAAGAATTGTTCCAAATGGGACTCGAACCCTCGACCTCTCGCAAACACGCAAACGTCCTAAACCATAGCTCCCATGCTTTCTTTCTGTTTTAATTCTCTGAGTAAAACAATATAACCCGTATAACTTATTCCTCTTCTTCTTTAATAATGCAGTCGATCTGCAACCCTCTACTTCCATTTTTTTTATTGTTTTGATTTTTGACTTGTATTTGAAATAGGCACGATCCAGGTGAGGGTTTGAATTGATTTATAACAGAAAAATAAATTAAAAATTTCAGTAGCAGCAGAAAGTAATTACTCACGATGAATACGATGAACTTCGACATCAAAATCAAATTTTAAGAGTGTTTCAGCCCTCGACCATAACATGAAGAAAATCCTAAATGGTGATTAGAAACTATCTGGAATGTCAATTGTTTCAAAGACTCGAAAATGAATTCGAATTTTGGCATGAACACCTTCGGTTGACTTTAAGAAAATAAAGTTTGACTCAGAAATTTAAACTCGATAGAACAAATTGATACATGAGATTTTCCAGTTTGATTAAATGAAGGATTTTAAACAAGTTTGCATTATTACATTTTGAAATCTCATTCAAGTTTGAGCTTTTTGAATCTGAGTACACCAACAGAGGTATACGACGGGTGATATAAGTTTTCTATTTAATTTGATAATTTTTGCAGTAATAATTGTAGTGTACCGTTGATAATTGATGAAGAAAGGGTGAATGAATATCTTGACAACTTGTATTGATCGATGTTTACCCTGAGTTGGTGTCGGCACAGCTCTTTATCAAGAACAGAGAAGTAAAAATATATATATATATATATAAATACCAGATATCCACTTGTGATTTGCAACAGACAATTAACATAATAGAATTGAGATCGATAATTCCATTTAGAAGAAAACAAAAATAAAAAAGCCAGTAGTTGACAGCTAACAAACTCGTATACTTTTTCTATAATTTATTATTATTATTTTTTTATAAATGATATTATTAATTAATACATATTCTAACCAATAATAATTAAATTAATAATATTATTATTATTGTAAAATACTAATATTAATTATATATATTAATTAATAATAATGATACTAATAATAATCAAATGATAATAGTTTTTATTATTTTCCACTAAATATAACTATACTAATATTAATAACAATGGTAATATTAATGATATTAATTGTACTAATATTTATAAGATAATAATAATAATAATTATTAAGATTATAATCTGTATCATTCTTATATTAATATTTATGTTTATCATCTTTATTTATTTATTTATTTATTATTTTATTTTTATTTTTATAGTCATAACCTTTAGTTATATATATATATATATATATATATATATATATATATATATATATATATATATATATATATATATATATATATAACAATAATATTGATATTATTATTAATATTGATATTAATATTAATAGTAATAGTTGATGTACTAATAATATTACTATAACATTATATTTTAAATCTGTATTTAACATACTATTAGTATATATTATTAATTATGTATATTTTACTAATTATATGACATATAATGGTCAAACTTATTATTTATTTTCCAATATACATATTATAATAATTATGTACACTTATATATAGTTTTATTTTAATAAACACTTTATTACTTTGTATATTATTTTACGTTTTCAATTCAGATGATTAAATCGCATCTTATCATCTCAAATTATTATATATATACAATTATTTATATTTACCTATATATATATATATATATATATATACAAATTTATTTACAATATTTGTTCGTGAATTGTCGAGAATAGTCAAAGGTCAAATGCATTCATGTAACTGTTCTAAAGTTTTCGAGACTCAACATTACAAACTTCGCTTATCATGTCGAGCTTATATAAAGATTAAGTTCAAATTTAGTCGGAAATTCCCGGGTCATCACAGTACCTACCCGTTAAAGAAATTTCGTCCCGAAATTTGAGTGAGGTGGTCATGGCTTACAATAAAAATGTTTTCATGACCAATATGAGTTGATAATTAGAGATTTATCATTATTGAATAATAATGATAAAATGATTCGATTATTCTAAGAATACGAGTGAAGATATCGCAAAAGAGTGAATATAAAGAAATAAAGTTCGTCATAACTTTCGACGTAGACGTGCTTGAGTTTAGAAAATAAGGTGCGTCTTAACTTTTGACGTAGGGGGATTGAATTCCGGAATTCAAGGGATTTAAAGAAAATCTTTGAAATCTAAAAGATTTGATTCTTCGGCGAGTAAGGAAATTAAGATCTCTATAACTAAATACGGTGATCTGCCTTGATTACTCTGCCTTATATTTCCATTATAAATTTAGCTCTTCCGTTCCGTTATTCTCACCATTTCTATACTTTCTTTCATAGTTCATACCTCCTAAAGATTTTGAAAATGTTTAATCCAGTTCTAATGCTTGTCCTCATCCTTACTATCGCAGCAGTCATTCTCCTTTTCCAATTTCCACCAGAGAAATCTGCTTTCTTCTACTTCGACCTTGGGATTATAATGTTTTTAATTCTCCCGTGTCTTTATGTTGCGATAAACATTGATATACACGGTTTATAATTTATGTGTTGTTATCGGGCTTTATATTCTTCTTCATATTTCAAAGCTCTATGCTTTTGTTTTCTCTTCCCGACTTCAAGTCAAGCGAATAATGGTCCAGAATTTGTAGATATAGAGTTTCGAATGATTATAATGTTCTAAGCAAGAAGGAACGTGATAGCACGATTTGATTTTCAAATTACCAGAATCACTGAGAATAGAACTGTCAAGAAAATACTTTCTTGATATGTTCAGAAGTTAAGCATAATGAAAGAGTTATGTAAAATGGCACGTGATGACGTTAGGATATGTGAATCATCACGTCCCATTAGAAACTCAGCATGAATTGCTGTAATATAATCACGTTGATCAAGTGTCATTATATTATACTAACTCATGCATCAGTTCCCAACATTACTTCAATAACATTCATATTTTAAGCTCGAAAGTTTATAGAATATAGAAACTAACAGTTTCTATATGATGTAATACTGATAGCACGAAGAGATTAATGATTTCAGATAAGAATAGTTATAAAAATATCTCCAGAAATATGGAGGATATTTATAATGAAAGATACGATAATATCTCGGAATATCTAAGATCAGCGGGTGATAGAAACTATTGTCTGCAAGGGTTTAGAGTAAGGAGCAAGATATTCACTAAAGATTTCAACGGATCTAGATTTATCTGGGTTCTATGAATTTAGGGTATGTTACTTGTATTTCTCCTTGGTTTCCTTTATGGTTAGCTCAATCCGCTTTCCAGTTCCAACTTTTCTGAGCTTTTCCAACATACTAATCTTTATCATCAAACTTTCGATGATTATGGTCGTTTACAGTTATCTACAGTTTTTGCTGCTTCATTCAGCTTTTTCAACATTCAGAGTATTGATTTGTGACTGAGTGCTTTTCAGAATTTCAGAATGAGAGATCATAATTCTAAGAGATAAATGTCATATATATAACTGTTAATGTAGATATGCTGTGAGTTTTCAAAGTACTGATTGCTGATTCCCGGTAATTATTATGGCAGTTCTCGTTATAAGATGCGGATAAGTATATGATAGGGTTTCAATGAATAAATATAATGATTTATCAGAGAGATTTAAGCTAAAAAGCAATGAGGTTGCTGGTACGTCTGCTAGTAATATGGTGGAATATAAAAGAATTCTCCGGTATCAAAAGGGTAATTGTATATATTAGGATTATAGTAAGGTTACTTCGAATGAAAAGTCGAAGTTGACTTGCTGGAGCTGTGACAAAATTGGCTACTTTAAAAAGAGGAATCGCAAAGTTATTTTTGCTAATAAATGTCAAAGGATCTGATGCGGCTACGTGTTAAACTTTTACTCATTTGCCGAGAGTTTCTCAGGTGCATAACTATATGCATAAATCTTTTCTCCCGTAGATTAAGTGCGGTTGGTTCATTCTCTCGTTTAAGGTGTTTTCAAGAATCATGAAAGGTTTGAACGCAGATTGTAATTGTCAAGATACAAATGAGGTTTAAAATGAAATCAAGTGGCAACTTGAAGAATTGTTTAGTTTCATATGTTATAATCAATATTTTAATTCATTTTAATTGTCCAATGTTATTAGTCCACAGTCGATAGTCCACAATTGACAGTCCAATAATTCATATATAGTTTAATATATAATATTTGAATTAATTAATACGTGTCGTGACCCGTATACGTCTCAGACTCGATCACAACTCAAAGTATATATATTATTATAGAATCAACCTCAACCCTGTATAGAGAACTCGATCATTACTGCATATAGAGTGTCTATGGTGATTCCAAATAATATATATAGATGCGTCGATATGATATGTCAAAACCTTGTATACGTGTCCCGATATTTAAAGTGCGTAAAATAAATAACAGAAATTAAATGACGATAAATAAAGTGCGTAAAGTAAATAACAGAAATTAAATGACGTTAAATAAAATTGCGAGAATTAAAATTGCGATAAAATAAATTGCGATAATTAAATTGCGATAGATAAAATGTAATATGGAATTAACAGTTAGCTAGGAACAGTTAGCTAGGATTTTGTTAGCGTGGTTTCTTAACAAAATTTCATATAGTCAATCAGTCTGTTTCTAATCAATTTTTATTGTGTCCATTATTTCTTCATTATGCCACTTGTTGGATTCAGATAAGTCAAAATCCAAATATGAAATTGAATGAATAAAAAAAATGGTTATTCTGCGGTGAACGGATTTGTATCTCTGTAGATGTAAGTAGGATAGTAAATGGATGTTGAATCAGATTCGAAGAATGTACAGTATAACCTATTAAAGTGAAATCTAAATATTCCTCGAGTATTACCTACCCGTTAAAATATTTTCCCCATTAACAGTTTATACGAAAGAATTTTTAATTACAATCTTTATGAAAATATACTTACAGATATATTTTCTTCAGATGTAATCATAGATTTAATGAGTTAATATAATATTAATCTCATTTGATTTACCGTTAGAACTAGAATATATAATCTCTAAAACATTGAAGATTACATAATCGTCATGTCGAACGAAGATAAATGATGTAGAACGATTCGCAGATTGATGATTATGCTCGAGGTACATAATTAGATGTTGAGGTGTATGATGTGAACTTGAGTTGTTGGTGGTACTGGTATTGATGTTGGTGCTGGTGATGTTGCTGAAGCTAGTACGTTTTGCACCATATTCTCCAAATTGATTACTAGAGCGCGAAGTTCATTGACTTCTTGTATTACTCCGGAATGATTGTCGGTCAGAACGAGCGGATGAATAAGGTTTAGAATCTGAGTTATGATATAGTCGTGGCGAGGAATTTGAGAAATGAGGGTGAAAATGGTGTTACAAACAGGTTCGTCGGTAAGTGCTTCAGGTTCTTCGCCAAAAGGTAAATTCGGTTAGTGGAAGGGATCGCCTTCTGCGTGTCTCCCTTGATTAAGTCGACTACGAATCCATCAGATGAATTGAGGATGGATGATTGGTTGATTCATTCTGCTGACGTTGCTTCCAGAGCTTAGATGACTATCCATTCAGAATAACTGTCGGGATAACTATCGGAATAGCTGTCGAAATCCGAGGGACTCGAACTAGTTGAAGGATTCATCTCGTACGATCAGATGAAGGATTTTCGATAAGAAATAGATTATAGGATGTAGATTAGTATCCTGCAATACATAATTTACATATGCATATATAATACTAAAATCCCATAAGTTACGGAGGAATCTACGGAAGTTGTCAGGCAAAGTTACAGTAACAGATACGCTAAGATATGAAGTAGCAGATACGCTAAGATATGAATTTTGTCTATACACTATTCATGCAGTCAATGCAGTAAAACGTGTCTAGACTAAGAATGATAAGCAAGTGATTCTCTAAGAATGATAAGCAGGTAATTTTTGACACAAAATGATAAGCAAAACTTTTAACATGCAGACACGGTCGAAGTCCAGACTCACTAATGCATCCTAACGACTTATCAGTTAGACACAATAATGCAGACATGGTTCGCTAAGACCATCGCTCTGATACCAACTGTGAAGACCCATCCTAATCCATCCGGACGAAGTCCATATCGATTACAAACGATTCACAACAGTTGATTACATCGCGAGGTACTTGACCTCTATATGATACATTTTACAAGCATTGCATTCATTTTTAAAAATACAATCTTTCATTACATCGAAAGTTGACGACATGCATACCATTTATTAATATATCTAACTATAATTGACTTAATAATAATCTTGAGGAACTCAACGACTTGAATGCAACGTCTTTTGAAATATGTCATGAATGACTCCAAGTAATATCTTTAAAATGAGCAATTGCACAGCGGAAGATTTCTTTCATACCTGAGAATAAACATGCTTTCAAGTGTCAACCAAAAGGTTGGTGAGTTCATTAGTTTATCATAAATAATCATTTCATAATTTTAATAGATCACAAGATTTCATATTTCCATTTCTCATAAACATACGTCCCATGCATAGAGACAAAAATATCATTCATATGGATTGAACACCTGGTAACCGGCATTCACAATATACATATAAGAATATCCCCATCATTCCGGGATCCTCCATCGGACATGATATAAATTTCGAAGTACTAAAGCATCCGGTACTTTGGATGGGGCTTGTTTGGCCCGATAGATCTATCTTTAGAGTTCGCGTCAATTAGGGTGTCTGTTCCCTAATTCTTAGATTACCAGACTTAATAAAAAGGGGCATATTCGATTTCGATCATTCAACCATATAATGTAGTTTCAATTACTTGTGTCTATTTCGTAAAACAGTTATAAAAACAGCGCATGTATTCTCAGTCCCAAAAATATATATTGCGAAAGCATTTAAAAAGGGAATAATGAAACTCACGCTTATAAATATTGTAAAATAGTTATTAAAACATTTCATGTATTCTCTGCCCAAAAATATATATAAAAAGGGAATAATGAAACTCACGCATATAAATATTGTAAAACAGTTAATAAAGCATTTGCATGTATTCTCAGCCCAAAAATGTAAAGAGTAAAAAGGGCAAATGAAACTCACGCATATAAATATTGTAAAACAGTTAATAAAGCATTTGCATGTATTCTCAGTCCCAAAAAATGTAAAGAGTAAAAGGGAATCAAATAAACTCACTCAATGTATTTTGTAGTAAAAATACATATGACGACATTGAACAATGCAAGGTTGGCCTCGGATTCACGAACCTATATCATTTGTATATATATTAAAATATATAATCGTAATTGAACAATTATATATATATATATATATATATATATATATTTTGTTATTAATAATATACTTGTTATACTATATGTTATTTAAATAAATCTAATATATTTAGTTTATATATTTTTATATAACTATTACGTATAATTAATAATAAAACTGTATATTAAGGTTTAGTATATATATTTATATATTACATGATATATCTTAACTAATATATTTTTAACAATAAAAGTATAGCTTAATGTACTTTTATATAAAAGTATATATTTATGATAATATTGATTGTTTTGGTGATAACAAAATAATAATTTTTGTAAAGATGATAATAATGATAATAATATCGATATTCTTATTTATAACTATAATCATAATAATAATAATGATAACTAATACTTGAATGACAAAATTTATAATAATAACTACATTAATACTGTTAATAATAATAATAATAATAATAATAACTCTAATATTCATATATGGATACCTAGGTTAATAATAATAATAATCCTAATAACTAGTAAATAATACTAATAAAATCCTAATCATGTTAAAAAATAATATAATACATACCTTAGTAATGGTATTAATAATGATAATCATAATACTTGTAATAATAATAATTAATAATCATAATACTAATAACAACAATAACAACAACAACAACAACAACAACAACAACAACAACAATAATAATAATAATAATAATAATAATAATAATAATAATAATAATAATAATAATAATAATAATAATAATAATAATAATAATAATAATAATAGATAATAATAGATAGAATAAAGTGTATACCCTTCCCAAAAAGAATTGTTCCAAATGGGACTCGAACCCTCGACCTCTCGCAAACACGCAAACGTCCTAAACCATAGCTCCCATGCTTTCTTTCTGTTTTAATTCTCTGAGCAAAACAATATAACCCGTATAACTTATTCATCTTCTTCTTTAATAATGCAGTCGATCTGCAACCCTCTACTTCCATTTTTTTTTTTTATTGTTTTGATTTTTGACTTGTATTTGAAATAGGCACGATCCAGGTGAGGGTTTGAATTGATTTATAACAGAAAAAGAAATTAAAAATTTCAGTAGCAGCAGAAAGTAATTACTCACGATGAATACGATGAACTTCAACATCAAAATCAAATTTTAAGAGTGTTTCAGCCCTCGACCATAACATGAAGAAAATCCTAAATGGTGATTAGAAACTATCTGGAATGTCAATTGTTTCAAAGACTCGAAAACGAATTCGAATTTTGGCATGAACACCTTCGGTTGACTTTGAGAAAATAAAGTTTGACTCAGAAATTTAAACTCGATAGAACAAATTGATACATGAGATTTTCCAGTTTGATTAAATGAAGGATTTTAAACAAGTTTGCATTATTACATTTTGAAATCTCATTCAAGTTTGAGCTTTTTGAATCTGAGTACACCAACAGAGGTATACGACGGGTGATATAAGTTTTCTATTTAATTTGATAATTTTTGCAGTAATAATTGTAGTGTACCGTTGATAATTGATGAAGAAAGGGTGAATGAATATCTTGACAACTTGTATTGATCGATGTTTACCCTGAGTTGGTGTCGGCACAGCTCTTTATCAAGAACAGAGAAGTAAAAAAAAATATATATATATAAATACCAGATATCCATTTGTGATTTGCAACAGACAATTAACATAATAGAATTAAGATCGACAATTCCATTTAGAAGAAAACAAAAATAAAAAGGCAGTAGTTGACAGCTAACAAACTCGTATACTTTTTCTATATTTTATTAATTTTTTTTATAAATGATATTATTAATTAATACATATTCTAACCAATAATAATTATAATAATAATATTATTATTATTGTAAATACTAATATTAATTATATATATTAATTAATAATAATGATACTAATAATAATCAAATGATAATAGTTTTTATTATTTTCCACTAAATATAACTATACTAATATTAATAACAATGGTAATATTAATGATATTAATTGTAGTAATATTTATAAGATAATAATAATAATTATTATTAAGATTATAATCTGTATCATTCTTATATTAATATTTATGTTTATCATCTTTATTTATTTATTTATTATTTTATTTTTATTTTTATAATCATAACCTTTAGTTATATATATATATATATATATATATATATATATATATATATATATATATATATATATATATATATATATATATATATATAACAATAATATTGATATTATTATTAATATTGATATTAATATTAATAGTAATAATTGATGTACTAATAATATTACTATAACATTATATTTTAAATCTGTATTTAACATACTATTAGTATATATTATTAATTATGTATATTTTACTAATTATATGACATATAATGGTCAAACTTATTATTTATTTTCCAATATACATATTATAATAATTATGTACACTTATATATAGTTTAATTTTAATAAAAACTTTATTACTTTGTATATTATTTTACGTTTTCAATTCAGATGATTAAATCGCATCTTATCATCTCAAATTATTATATATATACAATTATTTATATTTACCTATATATATATATATATATATATACATAAATTTATTTACAATATTTGTTCGTGAATTGTCGAGAATAGTCAAAGGTCAAATGCATTCATGTAACTGTTCTAAAGTTTTTGAGACTCAACATTACAGACTTCGCTTATCATGTCGAGCTTATATAAAGATTAAGTTCAAATTTAGTCGGAAATTCCCGGGTCATCACAAATAATACTTTTAATAACCTTAGTAATAACAATAACAAAGATAATAATAATCATAATCATAATAATAAATAATAATAATGCTAATGATAATAATAGAAATAATAAGGTAATTAAATGACTACCTCAAAAGGAGCTTGTTTTAAAAAATATAGTTGCGAACCGGACTCGAACCCCCGACCTCTCAGATACCCGCAAACACCAAACAAACAAACAATTTATTCATCATCCTCAATTACAGTTTAACGGTTACCCAGGCCCAATTTCACCAAACAAACACGGCCCACATTACCATAAGCCTAACAGGAACAAATTAGGAGCCCATTTGCAATTTGGGGTTTTTAAAGGAATTCGGTTGTCGTGAAAGAAAGAAGAAAAAAAAATTACGTGTAGGGTTTAAAGGTTAAAGGTGTCGACCACCCATCAAGGAAACCACTTTTAGCAACAACTCTTGTTTGAATATAAATGGATTTACAGGTAAATTGGATATCAATACATCATGTCCATCATCATCATCCTTATTCATATAATATTATTATGATCATCTTAATCTCAATACCCTCATTATCATACAGTGTTTATCGTCCCTACATCATCACATGATTTCGAGATTAACAGTAAGCATCATCATCACTCCATCACCAACTTTCTTATATACATGAGTAAAGGTTTTACTTTGTTTATTCTTAATTGAAAAAAATATATAAATATGGGTAGTATGATTATTTCAATGGTTCAAAGAGGGTTAGGTAGACCCAATACTTTTTGTCCCTTCTTTTGGTGATTAATTAATGCGCCACTAGTATAGCATCGAGTGTCTTTATTTATATTTTTTTTTATAAAACCGACATGTACATGCTTCATCCAACTATTCTGTCATAATCATCATCCACCGTCGGCTGAAGCAGAAACGATAGCAGGAACATTTGCAAGCCGTTTGGGTCTGTTTAGCATGAATCAAATGAAACAGGAACAAGTAATGTGGCGGGGATGACGGTGCATGAGTTTACGATTAAAGGTGGGGAAGTGAAGGTTCTCGGTTGGAAGGTTGGGTAATCACGAAGGAGAGATGATAAGTTATGTTTGTAGGTGGGTTATTTATGAATCTCTTATCTTTGTGTGTGTGTGTGTGTATATATATATATATATATATATATATATATATATATATATATATATATATATATATATATATATATATATATATATATATATATATGTGTGTGTGTGTGTGTGTGTAGATATAGTAAATTATAAATTATAATACTTACTTGAAACAGGCATATTAACATTTGTATAGTGGTGTTGATTCTAAGTGTTGGGTGACGGCTGTGGAGACAACAACGAAGAAGAAAATCACGTGTTTTAAATGTCTGTATTCGAATGAAATAGAAACTGTAACATTAAAGGTGGTGGGTTCTTGATTCGCAAGGTTGTTCACGATTGTTGATAGTTGAAAACTGTGAGAGGTATTCTGAAATTCATAGTTCATAAAGTAATGTAAATTGGCTCCTTTGAACTACTGGTATTGATCGGATTAAAAGATTTGAGTGTTGACAGCAATATCCATTAGGTACCAAAATAAATATAATTAATGAGAGAAGAAAAGGATTGCTAACAAGAATTTTGTTGGTTTGCTATGATCTTATTTGATTTTGTAGACAGGAAAACAAAAATCAGTACACTGTGATTGTGACAAAAACGGACTCCACTCATATACATCTGATTCTTTTATAATTCAAATAATATGATTAATATTGATAATTAATTAAGTATATTAATAATAATATTCTTAATAATAATAATAATGATAAATATTAATGATAATAATAATAATAATAAAAATGATAATTATATTATCAGTAATATTAATAATAATATGATGTTATTAATAATGACAATAATAATAATTTTTAATAAGTTTAATATTAATTAATGGTAATAATAAAAATGTTAATAAAAGGTATTGGTTCCTAATAGTAATATTAGTTTATAATTCTTAATAATAATAATAATAATATCTAATAATACAAGTGATGTAAAAGATATAACCAGTTACATGTATTCTATTTTCATATTAGAATAATGATATTAATAATACAACTTAAATATATATATATATATATATATATATATATATATATATATATATATATATATATATATATATATATATATATATATATATATATATATTATATTTGAAGTAATAATATTACAAATGTTAATATTAACAACAATAATAATAATTAAAGTAATGAAAATAATATATCAATTATATTCAACTTGGTAATTTAATATAATACCATTTATTATTTATGTAATATTATTTTACGTGATACCATTTACTGACTAGTTAATATTTATACATTTTATGTATTTATTTAATAGAAATCTTATATAGATATAGAATTTCGAATGATTATAATGTTCTAAGCAGGAAGGAACGTAATAACACGATTTGATTTGTCAAATTACCAGAATCATTGAGAATAGAACTATCAAGAATATATTTTCTTGATATGTTCAGAGGTTAATTAGAATGAAAGAGTTATGTAACATGGCACATGATGATGGTATGATCTACTGTGAACCATCATCACGTTTCATTAGAAACTCAGCATGACTTACTGTAATATAATCACGTTGATCAAGTGTCATTATATTTTACTAACTCATGCATTAGTTCCCAACATTACTTCAATAACATTCATATTTTAAGCTCGAAAGTTTACAGAATATAGAAACTAACAGTTTCTATATGATGTAACATTGATAGCACGAAGAGATTTATGATTTCAGATAAGAACAGTTATGAAAATATCTTCAGAAATATGGAGGATATTTATAATGAAAGATACGATGATATCTTAGAATTTCTAATATCGATAGATGATGAAGAAGATTTATCCGTAAGGGTTTAGATTCGGAAGCAAGGTATTCGCTAAAGATTTCATCAAAAACTGAATCATCAGATTCTTTAAATACAGAGTTCGGTCCTTGATAATGCTAAAAACGAACATATATTTCATAGCATTATTCCTCAAGAAAGACAAGCTTTTAGTTGCAATTGTTCTATTTACAAGTGATATTTGTTTAAATAATAAAAGGTGAAGACAAAAGACAGATTCGACGAATTAAAGACGCAAACGACCAAAAAGCTCAAAAGTACAAAAGACAATCAAAGAGGTTCCAATTATTGATAAGAAACGTCTCGAAATTACAAGAGTACAAGATTCAAAACGCAAAGTACAAAATATAAAATTGTACGCAAGGACGTTCGAAAATCCGGAACCGAGACCAGAGTCAACTCTCAACGCTCGACGCAACGGACTAAAAATTACAAGTCAACTATGCACATGAATATAATATAATATATAAATAATTCTTAAAAATTATATATATATTATATTAATATTTAAAACCGTCGACAGACTAAGATCCAATTTGGAGTGAGTTGTATTTTCAAAATCCGCGACTTGCGGAGTTTGAAGGCAAAAAATGTCGCGAGTCGCGGAGCCCCTAATTTTCAAACTGCCTATAAAGCTCGCGCATTCTGATCGTAAAAATCATCCAACATATATCCATCCATCTCTCTATCTATATCGTAATATTTATATTTATAATTTATATTTTAATTTTAATTTTAATTTTAATTTTAATCCTAATAATAAGGGTATGTTAGCGAATATTGTAAGGGTGTAAGTCGAAATTATGTCCTTGTAACGCTACGCTATTTTTAATCATTGTAAGTTATGTTCAACCTTTTTATATTAATGTCTCGTAGCTAAGTTATTATTATGCTTATTTAATCCGAAGTAATCATGATGTTGGGCTAATTACTAAAATTGGGTAATTGGGCTTTGTACCATAATTGGGGTTTGGACAAAAGAACGACACTTGTAGAAATTAGACTATGGGCTATTAATGGGCTTTATATTTGTTTAACTAAATGATAGTTTGTTAATGTTAATATAAAGATTTACAATTGGGCGTCCCTATAAATTACCATATACACTCGATCGGACACGATGGGCGGGGTATTTATATGTACGAATAATCGTTCATTTAACCGGACACGTGAATGGATTAATAGCCACTAGAATAATTAAAACAGGGGTGAAATTATGTACAAGGACACTTGGTATAATTGATAACAAAATATTAAAACCTTGGGTTACACTCAGTCGACATCCTGGTGTAATTATTAAACAAAGTATTAAAATCTTGTTACAGTTTAAGTCCCCAATTAGTTGGAATATTTAACTTCGGGTATAAGGATAATTTGACGAGGATACTCGCACTTTATATTTATGACTGATGGACTGTTATGGACAAAAACCAGACGGACATATTAAATAATCCAGGACAAAGGACAATTAACCCATGGGCATAAAACTAAAATCAACACGTCAAACATCATGATTACGGAAGTTTAAATAAGCATAATTCTTTTATTTCATATTTAATTTCCTTTATTTTATATTTAATTGCACTTCTAATTATCGCATTTTTATTGTTATTGTATTTAATTGCACTTTTAATTATCGTACTTTTTAATTATCGCAAGTTTATTTTATCGCACTTTTATTATTCGCAATTTCATTATCGTTATTTACTTTACGCTTTAATTTAAGTCTTGTATTTATTTTTAATATTTTACATTTGGTTTTAACTGCGACTAAAGTTTTAAAATCGACAAACCGGTCATTAAACGGTAAAACCCCCCTTTATAATAATAATATTACTTATATATATATTTGTATTTTTATAAAAGTAAACTAATATAGCGTTAAGCTTTGTTTAAAGATTTTCCCTGTGGAACGAACCGGACTTACTAAAAACTACACTACTGTACGATTAGGTATACTGCCTATAAGTGTTGTAGCAAGGATTAAGTATATCCATTCTCTAAATAAATAAATATCTTGTGTAAAATTGTATCGTATTTAATAGTATTTCCTGCTAAAATTAATAGCTATTTTATATACACCTCGCATAACATCAAGTTATTTTTGGCGCCGCTGCCGGGGAACAATCTAGCTTAAAAGCCGGAAGCAACGCTAATATAAAAAAAAAAGATTTTTAGTTTACTTTTATTAAAATTCGTTTTTATAAAAATACGTTTTAAATATTCGAAAATATAAAAAGAAAAACAAAAATATAAGTATTTTTAAGATTTTGTTAAATATTTAAGTTTTATAAAGGTTCTTTATTTTTATGTAAGTTTTATTTAAGTATTTTGTTTTTATTTAAAACATATAAAAAAAACTTGAATTTTGGAACAGAATATATATATATAAATCTAGTTTTAAGATTTTTATTTATAAAATTAAAAAGTAGATCTATTTTTATTCTAATTTTAAAAATATAAGTGTTTATTATTTTAGATTTGAAAACAGAAAATATAAAACAGAAAAAAAAAGAAAAAAAACGCGTCGAATATTAAATAACCTGTCATTTGAATTTTGGAACCCCGCGACTCGCGGGGTTTGCTGCTTGGAATACCGCAACTCGCGGAGTTCTCTCTGACGCGCCTGACAGAACCCTAATCAGCATTTATTAGGAGTAATTATTATTATTAATTTTTAATTAAAACCCTAATTAGGTTTATAGTTTTTAATTAGTTTTTATTATTATTTTGTATATTTAGTTTATTTAGTTAATTAAATTGTAAAATTAATAGTTTTAATAAATAAAATAATATAAAAATAATATTTTTATAAAAATTTGTAACTTTTTACAACTTTTTGTATATTTTTATATTTTGTCCCTTTTTAATCGTTTTAGCGCAATATTTGTATTTTTAGCTCATATTTAGTTTTAAACTTAGTTTTTGCCATAGTTATTTTTACTTCTAGATTTTTAGGCTTTGCCGTAGAATTCCTTAAGTGCTTTTTCTTTAGACTGAGATTTAGGTGCTTTAGAATTTTGCGACGCCTTTTTAAGTTTTAGTTTCTTTTTAAGTTATTTCTATTTGAGATTTAGTTTTTCCTATAAGCTTTAATATTTTTAGACGACTTTTTACCTATGTATCAATTATCATTCCAATTAGTAATCTCAATTTGCGATTATAATTTTAAGTTAGTTGTAGTAATAAGGTTAGGTTAGTCAAGTGTTTTTAGGTGTTATAAGTTTCTTTTATTTTTCCATCACCTTTTATTTTTCAACCATTTTTCTTTTTCGACCTTTTTCCGACGAACTCTTTTTCTTTCTTATTTCTCGCCATTCTAGTTTTTAGGACATAGATTTTTATTCTACTTCTTATCTAATTTTCTTAAAATTACGAAAATTTATTTTAAGTGGTTAAATTGATAGACATCAAAATTTTCTGGTTCGTAGTAATAGTTGAATTTGTACGTGGACCGGGTTATTGGAGCCAAACAGTCCTTAATTATATTGAGACCAAACGAATCCTGCCCCTCTGCTGCATCTTTTGGCTATTCGAAACGTGGGCAAAATCAGAAAAGTCTATTGATTGGATAACTTATTATAATTTTTCTTTCCTTTTAAAAACTAATAGGATATTCAGTGAATGCACCGAGCAAGACGTTCACCACCTTTTGTACGTTCACCACCTGTAACTAGATCAAGACATTTAGCAAATATTACCGCCGTTGATTTTTCTTTAGAATCGTCATCCAGTCGACCAAGTACTCCAGTTCAAATTTTCGATAATCCATTTTTTGAACCCGACCTCACAATAGAGAATCCGGAGAATATTCAGGAACAATTCGTAGATCCTGAACCATTAAATTTTCCTCCGGAACCACCAATCATTCAAACAGAGATTGTTGAGGAACGAACCATTAAATCAGAATCCTCTAGTGATTCCGATTCAACAAATTCAATTATGGAAAATCTGGAACCTTTAAGTATGGAAGACCGAATGAGAGCTAAACGCACTGGCCAAGGTCACGCAATTACTCATCCAGACATTAATGCGCCAGATTATGAAATCAAAGGACAAATTCTACACATGGTGACTAATCAATGCCAATTTAGTGGTGCGCCGAAGGAAGATCCAAATGAACATTTACGTACCTTTAATAGGATCTGCACACTATTTAAAATCCGAGAAGTGGAGGATGAACAGATATATCTCATGTTATTTCCCTGGACTTTAAAGGGAGAAGCCAAAGATTGGTTGGAATCGTTACCTGAAGGGGCGATTGATACATGGGACGTTTTAGTTGAAAAATTTCTTAAACAATTCTTTCCGGCATCTAAAGCCGTAAGACTTCAAGGAGAAATTGTTACATTCACACAGAAGCCGAATGAAACTCTATATGAGGTGTGGACTAGATTTGGAAAGTTGTTAAGAGGATGTCCGCAACATGGTTTAGACACCTGTCAAATAGTACAAATATTCTACCAAGGATGCGACATCACTACAAGGAAAGACATAGATATAGCAGCTGGTGGTTCTATTATGAAGAAAACCGAAACTGATGCTTACAAAATTATTGATAACACTGCTTCCCACTCACATGAGTGGCACCAAGAAAAAGATATCGTTAGATCATCTAAAGCAGCTAGAGCTGATTCTAGCCATGACTTAGATTCCATTTCAGCAAAGACAGATGCTGTCGAGAGACGAATGGAAAAGATGACTAAAGATATTCACTCAATACGAATTAGTTGTGAGCAGTGTGGAGGACCACATTTGACAAAAGATTGTCTCAGTATTGAATTAACAATGGAACAAAGAGAGAATATTTCATACATAAACCAAAGGCCTGGAAATAATCATCAGAATAATTATCAACCGCCAAGACCGATTTACAATCAAAACCAGAATTATAACCGAAATATTCCATACAACAACCAACAAGGTCCTAGCAATCAACAAGTATCCACTAATACTTACAACCAGCAAAGACCTAATTTTCAAAACAAACCACCACAACAAACCGATGATAAAAAGCCGAATTTAGAAGATATGATGACGAAGCTAGTTGAAACTCAAACGCAGTTTTTCACATCTCAGAAACAAACTAATGAACAAAATGCTCAAGCATTTAGAAATCAACAAGCTTCTATTCAAAATCTAGAACAAGAAGTAAGTAACCTAGCAAGGTTAATAGGTAAAAGAAAACCGGGAAGTTTACCTAGTGATACAAATGCTAACCCCCGGAATGAAACAGCTAAAGCCATTACCACAAGAAGTGGTACAACACTTAAACCACCTGAAATACCTGTAACTTCTGATGAAGCTATTCCTACTCCACAAGAACCACAACCTGATCAAGATAAGGAAAAAGAACCGGTAGTTGAAAAGGTTAATGAAGATAACACAGTTAAGGCTAAACCTTATGTTAAACCATACCAACCACCACTTCCTTACCCGAGTAAAATGAAGAAAGAGAAACTTGAAGCCGAGCAATCCAAATTCTTGGATATGTTTAAACATATAAATGTAAATCTTCCTTTCATTGATGTGATTTCAGGAATGCCTAGATATGCTAAATTCTTGAAAGATCTAATCTCAAATAGAAAGAAAATGGAAGAACTCTCGGCTGTTACCATGAATGCTAATTGTTCAGCAGTGCTGTTGAATAAGATACCAGAAAAATTATCTGATCCAGGAAGTTTCACAATTCCATGTTTTCTGGGTAGTCTTAGTTCAATAGAAGCATTGGCAGACTTAGGTGCTAGTATAAATCTAATGCCGTATTCACTATACGCTAAACTAGACCTTGGAGAATTGAAACCAACCAGAATAAGCATACAACTAGCCGATAGATCAATAAAATAACCTAGAGGGATAATGGAGAACATGCTAGTTAAAGTTAGTACTTTAGTATTTCCAGTAGATTTTGTTGTTTTGGACATGGAAGAAGATTCTCAAGTTCCTCTCATATTAGGAAGACCATTCTTAAACACGGCTAAAGCAATGATAGACGTGTTCGGTAAGAAATTGACCCTAAGTATAGAGGACGAAAGTGTTACCTTTTCAGTTGATAGAGCAATGCAACAACCACAATCTGCAGATGATACATGTTATTATATTCAAACTATAGATGCACATGCAGAATTATTAGAAGAATTTCCAGAATTACAAGGAACGGGAGAATGTTCTTTAGGAGAAGGTAATGAACCAATTGATGAAGCTGAAATGTTAGCTACACTTATAGCTAATGGATATGAACCAACAACAGAAGAAATTCAAATGCTAAAAGAAGAAGACAGATATCGATATAAATCATCGATAGAAGAACCTCCGAAATTAGAGTTAAAGCCACTTCCAAATCATTTGGAATATGCTTATTTACATGGTGAATCTGAATTACCTGTAATAATATCGTCTTCTCTTACTGAAAATGAGAAATCACAACTCATTTCTGTGTTGAAAGCTCATAAACCAGCCATTGCATGGAAGATTCATGATATTAAAGGAATAAGTCCTTCGTATTGCACACATAAAATCCTTATGGAAGAAGGTCATAAAACGTATGTGCAACGCCAACGAAGACTAAATCCTAATATGCAAGATGTAGTTAAGAAAGAGATTATTAAATTACTAGATGCAGGTTTAATTTATCCAATCTCTGATAGTCCATGGGTAAGCCCAGTACAATGCGTACCTAAGAAGGGTGGCATGACTGTCATTACAAATGAAAAAAATGAGCTTATTCCTACTAGAACTGTAACAGGATGGCGTGTGTGTATTGATTATAGAAAATTAAATGACGCCACCAGAAAAGATCACTTTTCCTTACCTTTCATAGATCAAATGTTGGAAAGATTAGCCGGAAATAGTTACTATTGTTTTCTAGATGGATTTTTCGGATATTTTCAAATTCCAATAGCACCCGAGGACCAAGAGAAAACCACATTCACGTGCCCTTATGGTACTTTTGCTTACAAACGCATGCCATTTGGACTTTGTAACGCCCCTGCAACCTTTCAAAGGTGTATGATGGCAATTTTTCATGACATGATAGAAGAATGCATGGAAGTTTTCATGGATGACTTTTCAGTCTTCGGTGATACATTTGAAACATGTCTAGTTAATCTTGAACGAATACTTATTAGATGCGAACAATCAAATCTAGTACTTAATTGGGAGAAATGACATTTCATGGTTAAAGAAGGCATTGTTCTTGGACATAAAATTTCAAAAGAAGGAATTGAAGTGGATAGAGCTAAAGTAGATGTAATTGCTAAACTTTCACATCCCACCAATGTTAGAGGAGTTAGGAGTTTTCTAGGGCATGCCGGTTTTTACCGACGTTTCATAAAAGATTTTTCTAAAATTGCCACTCCTATGAATAAACTCCTAGAAAAAGATGCTCCATTTATCTTTTCAGATGAGTGTATCAAATCTTTTAATATTCTAAAAGAGAAACTAACTAATGCGCCGATCATGATAACACCAAATTGGAATCTACCATTTGAACTAATGTGCGATGCAAGTGATTTTGCAATGGGAGCCGTTTTAGGACAAAGGATTGAAAAACGATTTCAACCTATATATTATGCTAGTAAGACGTTACAAGGAGCACAAACGAACTATACAACTACTGAAAAAGAACTCCTTGCTATTGTCTTTGCTTTTGACAAATTTCGATCATATCTCGTTCTAGTAAAAACGGTGGTCTATACCGACCATTCTGCTCTTAGATACCTATTTTCGAAACAAGATGCTAAACCAAGATTAATCCGTTGGATCTTACTCTTACAAGAGTTTGATATTGAAATCCGAGATAAAAAAGGAGAAGAAAATCTCGCCGCTGATCATCTTTCTCGTCTTGAAAATCCCGAATTAGAAGTTCTAAATGAATCGGCCATACAAGACAACTTTCCTGATGAATATCTATTGAAGATAGATTATAAATAAATTCCATGGTTTGCAGACTATGCAAACTACTTAGTTTGTGGATTCCTTGAAAAAGGATTATCGTACCAAAAACGAAAGAAATTCTTCAGTGATATAAAACACTATTTTTGGGAAGATCCACATCTGTTTAAAAGTTGTCCCGATGGAATAATACGCCGATGTGTATTTGGAGATGAAGCTA
Organism: Rutidosis leptorrhynchoides; assembly: GCF_046630445.1. Lineage (NCBI taxonomy): Eukaryota > Viridiplantae > Streptophyta > Magnoliopsida > Asterales > Asteraceae > Rutidosis > Rutidosis leptorrhynchoides. The sequence goes on along the minus strand of NC_092335.1, from coordinate 38,500,828 downwards.
GTAAAATTGTAAACCATTGTCACACAGGACCAACAGGAGGGCATTATGGGCCTCAACTAACAGCAAGAAAAGTTTATGATGCTGGATTCTATTGGCCTACAATTTACAAAGACTCACACCTTCTTTGCAAATCCTGTGATGCTTGTCAAAGGGCCGGAAAAATAAGTCAACGTGATGAAATGCCACAAAATGTCATACAAGTATGTGAAGTATTTGACATTTGGGGTATTGACTTTATAGGTCCATTTCCAAAATCTCATAATAATCTATATATACTCGTAGCCATTGATTATGTATCTAAATGGGCGGAAGTACAAGCTCTCCCAACTAACGATGCACGAGTTGTAGTCAACTTTTTAAAATGTCTTTTTGCAAGGTTTGGAACACCGAAAGCTTTAATAAGTGATCGGGGTACTCATTTCTGTAATAATCAACTTGAGAAAGTTCTTAAAAGATATGGAGTAACTCATAAAATCTCCACCGCATATCATCCACAAACAAGTGGACAAGTTGAAAATACCAACCGAGCTTTAAAACGTATTCTAGAGAAAACCGTAGGATCAAATCCGAAGGAATGGTCCATTAAATTGGAGGATGCACTCTGGGCTTTTAGAACAGCCTACAAAACTCCAATTGGAACCACACCTTTTAGACTTGTTTATGGAAAAGCATGTCATCTTCCAGTAGAAATTGAACACAAAGCATTTTGGGCTTTGAAGACATGTAATCTTGATTTACATGAAGCCGAACGTCTACGATTAAGTCAACTAAACGAATTAGAAGAATTAAGACATGAAGCATACGAAAATTCGTTAATCTATAAGGAAAGAACGAAGAAATGGCATGATAAAAGAATCAGAAGTTCAAAAGAATTTAAAGAAGGAGACAGAGTTCTTCTTTTCAATTCACGATTTAAGCTATTTCCTGGAAAATTAAAATCAAGATGGTCTGGACCATTCATAGTCAAAAGAGTTTTCCCATACGGAATGATAGAATTAATAAATTCAAATGGGAATGAATTTAAAGTTAATGGTCACAGAGTTAAACACTACATAGATAGTCCGATGGAAGTCGACAACGAAGTTAATCACAATTTTGACACCACAGCTAACTAAGTGTGGGGAGAATCAAGTCTTTAAAGGATAATATGTATTTCTGTTAGAGTTAGATTATCTGTTTTCGTGTAGTTCTCGAAAATGGAACCCGAATGGTCTTTCCCTAGCAGACCCTAAAGAACTAGTCTTCTCCCCCCATTCTGAATTTTTATTTTTTTAGGTTTTTACAAAATGAAGACTGCCTGTGAACTAAACCATGGTCTAATGCTACACGCTTTGATCACTAAACGTAATAATGACACACTACCGAGTGAAATAGTATCAGTAATCAGAGAAAGATTGGACGGAGTTAGAAAAGAATCCAGATGCGAAGATAATAAGTTACAATTTGGTAAAGGAAAATCAAAATCCGCAGCGAAAAGAAGAGCACGACACCTAGAAAGATGTCACAAATGCGGAAAATGGTCACATTGAGGTAAATGTTCAAATAATCAAACCTATTCAAATACCGAATTTGTTACTTTATGCAGAGACGGACCGTTCATATGTTTAGAAGAAAAGACACTGAATGCTCGAGGTTACGCCTATGTAGCCATGGAAAACCAATTAAACTGACTATCTTATGAATGGGATAGATAATATAACTAAGAAATCTATTTCACAGGTATGTTTGTACAGTTTTTTTTTTTTTTTTTTTTAACCTTTTGATAATAAACGCTAATTTGTTCGCTATAAAGTATTAAATTGGTATTGAATAAAATTAGGTTTGGCGACCGAAATTATTGATATCATTCAAAAATTTATTACATCACTGCGAAATTTAACGTTTATTCTTAAGGTATAAATATCTTTAATCAATCAACCCAAAATATTTCAAAAATTCGTCATGAGTTAAATTAGGTCATGGAACCGAAATTACTTTACCGAAAAGAGGGGCGCATATTTTTGATAATATTTGATTGATCAAAGTGGGATAAAAAGCCAAAAAGATTTTTTAATTTTATTTTTACCATGTTTTTAAAATTAATATATAAATCTTAAATTAATATTGTAAACTTTGTAAAAACAATATATTTAAAATTGTAAATATTTGAAAATTTTATATAAGTTTGGTGTGAATTTATAATATGAATTTTTAAATTAAGTTTGGTGTGAATCTTTAATTTTTAAAAAAAATATGAATTTTTAATTTTATGCATTTTAAATTTTAAAAGTTTGGTGTGAATTTTTAATATTAATTTTGAATTTTATATTTAAATTGTGTGAATTTAAAAACAAAAATTTACTTTATCTCATTAAGTTAAAAATATGATTTTTAAAATTCGTCATAAGTTGAAGACTAGGTCTTTAAACCGAAATTGCTTTACCCAAGGGAGGGACGAGAACTTTTATTATCATTATTTTTAATCTTATTGAATTAAAGTATGCCAGAAAAAAAAAAAAAAACCCCCAAAAATCTTAGCTTTTAAAACAATCGCTACAAAGAGACAAATTTTAAAATTTTGTCGAAGGAAGGACTAGGACATCGATCCGAAATGACCTCGTCCTAAATAACAAGGGAAACAAAATTTTAAAATTAATTACTTAATTGTTTTAATTAGTATAAGATGTTATTTAATTAGTACAAGGGTCAAACGCCGCGACTCGCGGAGGGACCGATTTACAGAAAAAAAATAAAACGCAAGAACAGCTCAGTTGCACACCACACACGAAAAATAATGTGAAAATAACCCAAAAAACACGCAAAAACACCCCCAAAATCACAATTTTTAACCGTTAATCATCAAATCTTTTACTAAAATCATGTTGAGAAGGATGCTATCAAGGAATTACTCAAGAAAAACGGTAAATTTCTACACCTAAACACCATTTAATCCGAAAATTAGTGTTCTTGAGCAATTTTTTCCCCAATTTGATTTTGATGCGTTTTAGTGTAATTATGCTTAAATTGTTTATGTATTATGCTTGTATAACCTTGATTGATGCTATTTAACATGATTAGAAGCCTTAAACTTCAAATTTTGAGTAATCTAGGGTTTGTGTTCTTGAGCAAATTTGGGGCTTTTTGATATAAACAGGTTATGGCCGATTTTTGTCATGAATTGTTGCTAAATTAAGTAGTGTAACATGTTTAGGTAGTTAAATGATCCAAACTTTGAGCCTAAACATGATTTTGAGAATTAAAGTGGACTTTTTCAAGTCTAAAAATTCATGAACTTGATTTTTGAGAGATAATGCCATTTGAAACTTGTTTAATTGCTAGTGATGATTATTTTGACATGTTATTTGAGTTGAATGCTTATGAACTTGGCGAACATTTTCGTATATGCTTATTTGAAAAAGTGTAGATTTGATGAAAATATGAAAATGAGCTTAAGTTTGATATAAATTGATCATGTCATTATAATTATTTTGATTGATGATTTTGCTGACACTAATGCATATTTGGATGCACAAAAATTGTGTTTGATGTGTTTTGCAGACTGAAAGGGGTGAATCTTCATCCCAAGCTCGCAATGCTCCTGCTGAGAATGCGGAACAATAGGAGGTGGATAACTACTACAAGCAAGATATACCTCATCCAGTCATGACATTTTCTGATATGCACTTAGAAGATTTGCATCCGAACCTGAGATTTGACAGACTTTGAATAGATTATCCAAAATACCAAAGGGGTTTGCATACTCTTCATTCTAAAGTTGTTGAGGTACCTAGGGTCATAGAATGGGGACCATTAGAAGCTGTAGAATTGGCCGGGCCAATTAGGGAATTACTTGCACAGAGGTATGGTAATTCTACTTTTAACGACTGGGTACGTTTATTCACCATGCGTAGACCTGTATATAAAGTATGGTGTGAAGAATTGTTGCGTAGTATAGAATTAAATGATCGGATAGCTAGTTTAACCGATCGATCTTTTATTAGATTTTTGTTAGGAGGTTCGATGCGCCACATGTCTTTACTAGACATGGCTCAGGCTTTACGTATATATACGCCTGAGGAGTTAGCATCTGCCGATTGTAGAGGGTTGATGCTAAATGGTAGAAAGATAGATGAAAATTTTGATACACATGGTGTATGGAGTCAAATGACAAGTCATCACCGATTCAAAGGGGGAAATTACTCTTATTTGGATATAGATAGAGCTGAATTAAGAGTAATTCATAGGTTTTTAGCTAATTCGATTACATAAAGAGGTAAGAACAAGGAAAAGGTAAATGAACAGGATTTGTTTTACCATATGTGTATTCGAGACCCACAAAGCGCTGTAAGTATACCTTATTGTGTGGGTTATTATTTATCAGCTATGGTTAGGGGGATGAGACCGCATAGCATAATAGGAGGTGGTATTTTTATTACTTTGATTGCTGAATATCTCGGTGTGGATATAAGTTGGGGGGGATTATTAGTAGAAGAACCAGAACCCCGCGATACAATAGGTTTAAATGTATACCATGGTGCGAAAGTTTTGAAGAGGCGAAATAACGCCGCAGTACAATACCATGGTAGACATCCACAGGTTGAGAGAAACCAACAGCAAGGTAATGTAGGAGGGGGAAATGAAATGCAAGAAATGCAAAGGTTTATAGCTTCACAGGAGTACGAAAATGCTAGACAGAGAGCATTTGAAGATTGGCAAGTTCATCAAAACCAAATCATAGCTCATTGCCAACATATAGGTAGAAACTATATTCCTACTCCAAAACCCATATTCCCTCCCTGGTCTATAGAGATGCAACCACCGTATCCTACGTATAACCCTGCCGAAGTATTTTATAGCACCTATGGTTATGCATGGAACCCCTATTGGTATCAGTATCATCCCTAGTCTACTTAGTTTTATTTATTTTGTAATTTGTAATGTTGATACGTTTAATACTTATGTTAATATTGTAATAGTTTTTATAATTTTCTAACTTTTATTCTTAGATTTTAATAATTTTTGAATGTGGGGTAATATACCAAACTTCAAAAATATGTATATATGTTTGCAGTTTATCTTATGTACACAACAGGGTAAAACAACGCATTTTCAAAGACTGGCATTAAGTTCAGCAAAAGCAACTAATTTTGACGACAAGATGCAAAATATATGTGAAATAACAACAAGACGGAATGAACAAATGATGTGCACCATTTATCATTCAGCAAACAAACGCCAATATATTTGGAAACTTTGGTAAAATTTAATCATTTTCACACAAATCACCCTCAATAATTTAAATTGTTACTGATTTCTTGCAAATGAGGGCATTGCAAGATCTTTAGTGTGGGAAGGGGTTAAATTCTTTCAGATTTTAAAATTTTTATCTTAAACACTGGGTTACCATTAAAAATACTAGTAAAGCAGTAGTTGTATTAGAATCTAGTGCTCTCTGATAATAAAGAACAGACCTAGTCTTATATACTGACTACCCAATTCTAGTAAAAATTTTCAAAATTTTCAATTAAATGAACTCAAAATCATGTTTATACATATTTATGAACGATAAAACTAGGTTTTAACACCGAAATTATTGTTACCTCAGAAAGGACATAAATTGAGAAACAAACCAAAATGTTAAAATTCATTTAAAATGGAATAGAGGACAATAAAAAGGAAATTAAAAGCCAAGTGTGGGAAAATTCTCCAAGTTATTCAAAACATATATCACATATTTTTGTACAAATAACTGAAAATACTTTTGCTTTGGACTAAACTAAAAAGTTTTACCTGATTTACTGTAAGAAAGATGGATCTACACGATGAATCAATTCCATCATTAAAAGGAAGTAAAGTCTTCCGAAAAAGACACGCGCTTCTTGATTTAGGTCAAGAAGTTGTCGTCCAGACCAGCTGTAGGTTGACGAAAAATCTAGAAAAGTCATCACTAAAATCAGCAGAAAATCCACGGACCTCAGTATTAAACAGGGTCGCCAAGTGGTCAGATTTATCCTAACCATGAGAAGGATTTATCTCGTAAAATGGGGGACACCATGCAAATTAGCTTGATAAGACTAATGAATCAGATCCCCAGAAAGGATAATCTCCTTAAAGATTAAAAATCAGCTTTTAAAGCCTGATATTACTCAATCCTAGAGATTGACCTTAAAGATTGAGAATTACAAACTCATGGAATTCGATGATATCTAAACTCGAGCTTGAACGAGAAAATATTTTGATCAAAATTATAAACCGATTTATTTTCTAAAAACCCATTTCCAATGCGTTCATTACCATTGAACGTAAAATCCTAGGAATTCATTAGGTCACCTGAACCAAATCGGGTGTCAACCGTAAGAACGGTGGTTGCATAGCATGGTCAAGGACAGGACCTTGTGTCAGATCGAAAAATTATAAGGGTGAGCTTTACTATTGCTCCTACCAAGGATAGTAATTGCGTCCGACACGTAATAGACCATAAATAAAAGCATGTCAGGGGACATTGCCTTAACAGTTGCTTGTTCAACGCTTTCCTTTACAACCGGACGGTAGTTTACCGAAAGGTAATATACGGGACAAGTAAACTGGACGTGTTGCTTTCCAAATACAAGGTTAGCAAGTGGGTGACACAAAACTATAAGTTTTGAGCTAAAATTTTCAAATCTGAAACCCACCAAACCCACAAAAATATTTTGCAAACACCGGTGAAGGGTTATTCCGGAAAACTTATCTAGGGTAAAAACTAGATTTAATTTTCAAAAGATCAAATGTTTTCATAAAGATCCAATTTCCTTAATGGATCTAAATTTTTATAGTCATGTGGGACAGTAAACCATATCGTTACTACCATTGTTTATACCGCTGTATAGAAATCACTGATGTACAAAGTGTGAAGAATAAAGAAGTGATTCTAGTATTTCAAGACAATATTGCTTGAGGATAAGCAACGCTTAAGTGTGGGAATATTTGATAATGCTAAAAACGAACATATATTTCATAGCATTATTCCTCAAGAAAGACAAGCTTTTAGTTGCAATTGTTCTATTTACAAGTGATATTTGTTTAAATAATAAAAGGTGAAGACAAAAGACAGATTCGACGAATTAAAGACGCAAATGACTAAAAAGCTCAAAAGTACAAAAGACAATCAAAGAGGTTCCAATTATTGATAAGAAACGTCTCGAAATTACAAGAGTACAAGATTCAAAACGCAAAGTACAAAATATAAAATTGTACGCAAGGACGTTCGAAAATCCGGAACCGAGACCAGAGTCAACTCTCAACGCTCGACGCAACGGACTAAAAATTACAAGTCAACTATGCACATGAATATAATATAATATATAAATAATTCTTAAAAATTATATATATATTATATTAATATTTAAAACCGTCGGCAGACTAAGATCCAATTTGGAGTGAGCTGTATTTTCAAACTCCGCGACTCGCGGAGTTTGAAGGCAAAAAATGCCGCGAGTCGCGGAGCCCCTAATTTTCAAACTGCCTATAAAGCTCGCGCATTCTGATCGTAAAAATCATCCAACATATATCCATCCATCTCTCTATCTATATCGTAATATTTATATTTATAATTTATATTTTAATTTTAATTTTAATTTTAATCCTAATAATAAGGGTATGTTAGCGAATATTGTAAGGGTGTAAGTCGAAATTATGTCCGTGTAACGCTACGCTATTTTTAATCATTGTAAGTTATGTTCAACCTTTTTATATTAATGTCTCGTAGCTAAGTTATTATTATGCTTATTTAATCCGAAGTAATCATGATGTTGGGCTAATTACTAAAATTGGGTAATTGGACTTTGTACCATAATTGGGGTTTGGACAAAAGAACGACACTTGTAGAAATTAGACTATGGGCTATTAATGGGCTTTATATTTGTTTAACTAAATGATAGTTTGTTAATGTTAATATAAAGATTTACAATTGGGCGTCCCTATAAATTACCATATACACTCGATCGGACACGATGGGCGGGGTATTTATATGTACGAATAATTGTTCATTTAACCGGACACGTGAATGGATTAATAGCCACTAGAATAATTAAAACAGGGGTGAAATTATGTACAAGGACACTTGGTATAATTGATAACAAAATATTAAAACCTTGGGTTACACTCAGTCGACATCCTGGTGTAATTATTAAACAAAGTATTAAAATCTTGTTACAGTTTAAGTCCCCAATTAGTTGGAATATTTAACTTCGGGTATAAGGATAATTTGACGAGGATACTCGCACTTTATATTTATGACTGATGGACTGTTATGGACAAAAACCAGACGGACATATTAAATAATTCAGGACAAAGGACAATTAACCCATGGGCATAAAACTAAAATCAACACGTCAAACATCATGATTACGGAAGTTTAAATAAGCATAATTCTTTTATTTCATATTTAATTTCCTTTATTTTATATTTAATTGCACTTCTAATTATCGCATTTTTATTGTTATTGTATTTAATTGCACTTTTAATTATCGTACTTTTTAATTATCGCAAGTTTATTTTATCGCACTTTTATTATTCGCAATTTCATTATCGTTATTTACTTTACGCTTTAATTTAAGTCTTGTATTTATTTTTAATATTTTACATTTGGTTTTAACTGCGACTAAAGTTTTAAAATCGACAAACCGGTCATTAAACGGTAAAAACCCCCCTTTATAATAATAATATTACTTATATATATATTTGTATTTTTATAAAAGTAAACTAATATAGCGTTAAGCTTTGTTTAAAGATTTTTCCTGTGGAACGAACCGGACTTACTAAAAACTACACTACTGTACGATTAGGTACACTGCCTATAAGTGTTGTAGCAAAGTTTAAGTATATCCATTCTCTAAATAAATAAATATCTAGTGTAAAATTGTATCGTATTTAATAGTATTTCCTGCTAAAATTAATAGCTATTTTATATACACCTCGCATAACATCAGTCCTTGTATTTGTCCTTAGTCTCCTTTGTGGTTAGCTCAATCCGTTTTCCAGTTCTAACTTTTCTGAGCTTTTTCAACATACTATTCTTTATCATTAAAGTATATATATATATATATATATATATATATATATATATATATATATATATATATATATATATATATATATATATATTTCCGACGATTAAGGTCGTTTACGGTTGTCTACAGTTTCTGCTGCTTCATTCAGCTTTTTCAACATTCAGAGTATTGATTTGTAGACTGAGTGCTTTTCATAATTTCAGAATAAAAGACCATAATTCTAAAAGATAAATGTTATACATATAACTGTTGATGTAGATATGCTGTGCGTTTTCAAAGTACTGATTGCTGACTCCCGATAATTGGTATGGCAGTTCTCGTTACAAGATGTGGATGAGTATATGATAAGGTTTTAATGAATAAATATAATGATTTATCGGAGAGATTTAAACCAAGAAACAACGAGGTTGCTGGTACGTCTGCTGGTAATATGGTAGAATATGAAAGGTTCCCCGATAATAATAAAAGAGCACACATATAAATCAAGGTTATAATAAGGTTGTTTCGAACGAAAAGTCAAAGTTGACTTGCTGGAGCTGTGACAAAATTTGGCTAATTTGAAAAGGAATTGCAAAGTTATTTTCGGTAATAACAATGCCAAAGGAGTTAGCACGGATAAGTGTTAGACATTTACTCAGGTTCCGAGTGTTTTTAGGTGCATCACTATATGCATAAATCTTTCCTTTAGTAGATGAAGTGCGGTTGGTTCATCCTCTCGATTGAGGTGTTTTCAAGAATTATGAAATGTTTGAATGTAGATTGTAATCGTCAAGATACAAATGAGGTTTAAGATAAAATCAAGTGGCAAACTTAAAGATTTGTTTAGTTTCATATGTTATAATCAATATTTTAATTCATTTTAATTGTCCAATGTTGGTAGTCCTCGATTGATAGTCCACAGTTAGCAATTCAACAATTCATATATAATTTAATATATAATATTCGAATTAATTAATACGTATCATGACCCTTATTCGTCTCAGACTCGATCACAACTCAAACTATATATATTATTGTAGAATCAACCTCAACCCTGTATAGCTAACTCCCGCATTACTGCTTATAGAGTGTCTATGGTTATTCCAAATAATATATATAGATGTCAAAACCTTGTATACGTGTCCCGATATTTAAAGTGAGTAAAATACATAACAGAAATTAAATAACGATAAATAAAGTGCGTAAAGTAAATAACAGAAATTAAATGACGATAAATAAAATTTCGAGAATGTAAATTGCGATAATTAAATTGCGATAATATAAAATGTAACCAGTTAGCTAGGAACAATTAGCTAGGAACAGTTAGCGTGGATTCTTACCAAAATTTCCCATAGTTAATTTGTTTGTTTCTAACAAATTTTATTTTGTCAAATGTTTTCTTCATTATGCCACTTGTTGGATTCTGATAAAAAAAATTCAAGTATGAAATTGAATGAAAAGGGTTATCCTGCGGTGAATGAATACGTATATCGGTGGTTGTAAATAGGATAGTAATTGACCGTTGAATCAGATTCGAAGAATGTACAGTGTAACTTATTAATGTGAAATTTAAATATTCCTCGGGTATTACCTACCCGTTAAAATATTTTCATCATTAACAGTTTGTACGAAAGAATTTTTAATTACAATCTTTATGAAAATATATATACATATATATTTTTTTCAGATGTAATCATGGATTTAATGAGTCAATATGATATTAAACTTATTTGATTTATCGTTAGAACAAGAATATATAATCTCTAAAACATTAGAGATTACATAATCGCCATGTCGAACGAAGATAAATGATGTAGAACGATTCGTAGAACGATGATTATACTAAAGGTACAGAATGAGATGTTGAGGTGTGTGTTGTTGTGGTTTGTGTTGTTGCTGGTGGTACAGTTGATGTCGTTGATGTTGTTGAAGCTGGTACATTTTGCACCATATTTTCCAAATTGATTACTCGAGCGCGAAGTTCGTTGACTTCTTCTATTGATCCGGGATGATTGTCGGTCGGAACGAGCGGATGAATAAGATCTAGAATTCGAGATAGTATATAATCATGATGAGGTACTCTGGAAATGAGAGAGAAAATGGTGTTTCAGATAGATTCGCCGGTAAGTGCTTCGGGTTCTTCACCAAGAGGTGAATTCGGTTGGTGGAAGGGATCGCCTTCTTCGCGCCTCCATTGATTAAGTCAACTACGAACCCATCAGATGAATTGGGGATGGTTAATTGGTTGATTCATTCTGGTGACGCTTCCTCCGTAGCTTAGGTGAACATCCATGTCGGAATAGCTGTCGGAATAACTATCGGAATAGTTATCAAAATATGAGGGACTCGAACTGGTTGAGGGATTCATCTCGTACGATCAGATGAAGGATTTTTCATAAGAAATAGATTATAGGATATAGATTAGTACCCTACAATACATAATTTACATATGCATATATAATACTAAAATCCCATAAGTTACGGAGAAATCTACGGAAGCTGTCAGGCAAAGGTAACAACAACAGATACGATAAGATATGAATTTATCTATACACAATCTATGCAATAGAGGCAGTAAGATGTGTCTAGACTTTAAGGATGATAAGCAAATAATTCTTCGACACTAAATGATAAGCAAAACTTTTGACATGCAGACACGGTCGAAGTCCAGACTCACTAATGCATCCTAACGACTATCAGTTAGACACAATACTGCAAGACTTGGTTCGCTAAGACCATCACTCTGATACCAACGTCTAGTGACCCGTCCTAATCCATCCGGACGAAATCCATCTCGATTATAAACGATTCACAATAGTTGGTTACATCGCGAGGTACTTGACCTCTAAATGATACATTTTACAAACATTGCATTCGTTTTAAAAGACAAACTTTCATTTCATTGAAAGTTGATGACATGCATACCATTTCATAATACATCCAACTATAATTGACTTAATAATGATCTTGATGAACTCGATGACTCGAATGCAACGTCTTTTGAAATATGTCATGAATGACTCCAAGTAATATCTTTAAATGAGCAAATGCACAGCGGAAGATTTCTTTCAAACCTGAGAATAAACATGCTTTCAAGTGTCAACCAAAAGGGTTGGTGAGTTCATTAGTTTAACATAAATAATCATTTCATAATTTTAATAGACCACAAGATTTCATATTTCCAGTTCTCATAAACATACGTCCCATGCATAGAGACAAAAATATCATTCATATGGATTGAACACCTGGTAACCGACATTCACAATATGCATATAAGAATATCCCCATCATTCCGGGATCCTCCTTCGGACATGATATAAATTTCGAAGTACTAAAGCATCCGGTAGTTTGGATGGGGCTTGTTGGGCCCGAAAGATCTATCTTTAGGATTCGCGTCAATTAGGGTGTCTGTTCCCTAATTCTTAGATTACCAGACTAAAAAGGGGCATATTCGATTTAATAATCCAACCATAGAATGTAGTTTTAAGTACTTGTATCCATTTCGTAAAACAGATATAAAACAGCGCATGTATTCTTAGTCCCAAAAATATATATTGCAAAAGAAACTCACCTAATGTATTTTGTAGTAAAAATACATATGACAATATTGAACAAGTGTAGGGTTGGCCTTGGATTCACGAACCTATATCATTTGTATAACTATTAACACGTATAATTGAAATCGAGCGAGTTTATATAAATTATTATTAATAATATGCTTGTTATATTATATGTTATCTAACATATTTAATTTGTATATTTTATATATACTAATATTTATCTTTCTTTATAACAGGTTACAAATAAAAACTTATACTAGGGTTTTTATATGATATAAATGTATTTATAAATCAATTGATATCTTTTATAACTTAATTAGTATAAAAAAAAATAATATGGTGATATGTATTACTAATATTATAGTAATGAAATTTTTATATACGAATATCTATTTGTACTAATTTTGATAATGATTAGTGATACTAATGATAATGATCTTTCATTTATAATTTCCTTGAAAACAGTATATTTACTTTAAAAATCTATTTTCATGAACCTGTTAATTTCAAAAATAATGATATTGATAATACTAATAAAAATACCAGTATTAGTTCTCATTTTAACAAAGTGTTAATAATTATAATGATAATGGTTTTTAATAGTAACAATATTAATGATAATAATTGTGCTAGTAATAATAATAATGATAGCATTAATAATAGTTCTTATGATAATATTAATTAATAGTATAGTAATAGCACTAATTTTAATGATAATAATAATTTTAATCATGATAATACTTATAATAATAATTATAATGATAGTACAAATAATTCTAATGATAATACTAGTATTACTAATAATACTTTTAATAATAATAATAATAATACTTTTAATAACCTTAGTAATAACAATAACAAAGATAATAATAATCATAATAATAATAATAAATAATAATAATGATAATGATAATAATAAAAATAATAAGGTAATTAAATGACTACCTCAAAAGGAGCTTGTTTTAAAAAATATAGTTGCGAACCGGACTCGAACCCCTACCTCTCAGATACCCGCAAACACCCAGCACCACTCATCTGTTTCAGTTTACTTGAATTATACCCGTATTATTTATTTATCACCCATCTTTCCGATTCCCAATTTATTCATCATCCTCAATTACAGTTCAACAGTTACCCAGGCCCAATTACACCAAACAAACACGGCCCACGTTACCATAAGCCTAACAGGAACAAATTAGGAGCCCATTTGCAATTTGGGGTTTTTAAAGGAACTCGGTTGCCGTGAAAGAAAGAAGAAAAAAAAATTACGTGAAGGGTTCAAAGGTTAAAGGTGTCGACCACCCATCAAGGAAACCACTTTTAGCAACAACTCTTGTTTGAATATAAATGGATTTACAGGTAAATTGGATATCAATACATCATGTCCATCATCATCATCCTTATTCATATAATATTATTATGATCATCTTAATCTCAATACCCTCATTATCATACAATGTTTATCGTCCCTACATCATCACATGATTTCGAGATTAACAGTAAGCATCATCATCACTCCATCACCAACTTTCCTATATACATGAGTAAAGGTTTTACTTTGTTTATTGCTAATAGAAAAAAATATATAAATATAGGTAGTATGATTATTTCAACGGTTCAAAGAGGGTTATGTAATGACCCGGAAATTTTTGACCAAATTTAAACTTTAATCTTTATATGTTTCCGATACGATAAGCAAAATCTGAAATGTTAAGTCTCGAAAATTTTGAAATCTATATTCATGTAATCAATTATCCTTTGACCATTCCCGGCGATTCACGAACCATTGCTTGTAAATATGTGGATATATATATATATATATATATATATATATATATATATATATATATAAATTTGTGTATATATATAAATACATGGTAATAACAACTATTATTTTATATATAATATATGTATATTGCTAGTATATATATTTTGTTATATTTAATTTAATTATTTAATATATATTTAATTGCGTAGCAAATTTTGTTATTTAAAATTGTTTATACATATACATAGTCATATACATAGTGTATATTAAATATAATTAATTTTGAGCTTAAATGATAAATGTCTGTAACTTTCGGTTGACGTTTAATTATTTTTAAAATAGGTCTAATATATATATATGAAATTTCTAAATAAATGTTGGTCCAAAATTTGATTAAAAAGATAATAGTTTTGATAAATATTTTTTTTACCTTTTCAATCTAAGTTTTTGTACTCCGTACATATAAATTGGAACAGAAAATAAATAATTTTCGAACCCTTTTGACCAGATTTCAAACGGGTAATGAGTGAAATAATTAAATATATTTAATCTAAAAATTTGAGATTTTTAGGAGCACTTTTATACGTTAACTGTTTAGCAATAGACACGATATAGTCACTCGGGGAAAAACTTTCGTCAAGAATTATTTGAGAATCATTATTTTTTTACACGTTTTCTTATTTGATTATTATTATTATATTATATTATTATATTATAACTGTACCTAATTGATAAATATTTGGAGGTTACTGTGTTTAATTGGATTGAAAGCAATTTATAACAACAATTCATCCGTAAATTTGGAAATCTAAATTGAGATTACTGTATATTCTTTTGTTTTCTTCCAAACACATATTATATAAATATACATATACATATAACACATATGCATATAGATATATGCCTATCACACCTCTATCTCCCTCTCCTTTCTCAACCGTCCCTCTCGCCACCCATCACCGAGAACTTTAACACAACCACTTTGATCATCCTCATGAACCATCTTTCTGCTTTCTTATTCTATTCGCACAGCACACCTCACCACTTTCCGTTGTGAGCTCAACCATCAACTCCATGAGCAATCACCTTACTTTTCTGTTTCTATTACAACCTCGATCCTTATCATGAACCAACCATATCAATCATCGAGCAACCATCGTTATTTGTTGTTGTTGTTTGAACCACCACTATTCGGTTTAATCGAACAACCACAATGAACATGCTATCCTGTTTCTTCCTCATCATCAAAAACCTACTCAAAACCCCCACTATCAACACTACACCATCGTGAAAGTTCTGTAAAATCTGATACGTTTCGTTTAATTTACCACAAAACCGATCCACTATTATTGTATACTGCTGTCATCGTAACCCAACCAAACCACCATCAAGGGTACCATTATCATCTTCATAAAATCATTATCTTAATTGTTATTATCGCATGAACACCCTCACCATCAATCACCTACAAACCAACCATCACTTTCTCCACCATATCACCATGATAAACTATTTTTGTTTCTTCTTTTCACCCTTTTTGTTACATTCGAAGAGCACCCAAAACCAAACACCTTATTACTATCAAACCTGAAACTAGGGAGCTGATGTACTATTCGTTTTCAACTAGGGGCCGAGACAACTACCATTAACAACACCACTCTTTCGATCTTCACATGAACACTGCCACCGTGATCTTCAACTTATTTACCTCCTTCCTTTCTTCTCGGAGCTTAATAGCTGTTATGAAGCCGAAGTATTTTGTTTCCATACGATTTAAAAAAAAAACAAAACCTGTGAATGATTGGATATTAGAGGAGTGATTAAATAAGAGAAAGGGGAGAAGTGATAACTGTGAATGATAATGATACGAAATAAAGATGGATTGTTTTGTTCCACTAAGGCCCACCCACTACATCATGTCGAAGCAATATGGAGAACTTGTAGTGGCCGGTGCATTTTAAACTTTCCTTGCCAAACTATTGTCCCACGATGCTTAATTTGGTTCCATATTAAAAAGAAACGCAGATACATGATTTAGGATTATAAATCCTTTTGTCTAATAGGCTGTTATTTATTGTTGGGGCCATTCATGATATTTTTTTTAGTGTCGTGGACTGCCTTTTATGCCGAAAGCCTGCCTTATTAATCGATCCAAGTTGGGCTGTCAATTTTCCAGTTGGGCTTCTGACTTTCTGTTGGGCCAGACTAACCCACACGACAATTCACTGTTTCTGTTGCTCTCTTCCTGATTCGATGATAACCTGCAAACCACCATAATTCCTTTTACAACAACCCTAGATCACCACCATCAAAACCACCAGGAACAACCTTGATAATCACTTTCTTCACTCACCTTACTGATACTTCTGTGTTTCTATCGAAAGAAAATGAAAATGGAAATGATACATGAAATCATGATTTTCGAAATAATGAAGAAAGATGTTCGCGAAGAGATTAATGGATGACGATGAATAAGATATTGTAATCGTAATTCACGGTTATGATTATGATTTTATGTGAGGATTATGGATTTGAATTGTTTTGGAAGAAGAAGAAATTGGAAACTAAATAAAACAAGTTAAATATTAATTGAATTCGCATTTAATAAGAAAGACAGAAATGGTAGAATGGTTTAAGGGTATTGACGTTAAACGAGAGGTCTTGGGTTCGAGCCCGGTTCGGGGCGTTTTCTTTTTAGAAAAGATTTTGAGGTAGTTTACTTATTTACCGTTATTATTATTATTATTATTAATATTATTATTATCATTATTATTATTGTTACTATGTTAGTATTAAAAAAATATTACTTCAATAAATAAAGGACATTTATATAAAAATATATTGTACATCTATATTAATATTAAATACTATCTTGTTAAATAAAATGCTATTATAAATAAGTTACAAATAAAATATAAATATATTTTAAAAATTAAATCATATATATAAATAGTAAATCCTAATACATAACTAAATATGTATAAAATTGTTTGATTATGATTATATGTATTAATATACACAAATGATTTAGGTTCGTGAATCCGAGGTCAACCCTACATTTGTAAAATGTCGTCATATGTATTTTTACTACAAAATACATTAGGTGAGTTTCATTTGCTCCCTTTTTAATTGCTTTTGCAATATATATTTTTGGGCTTAGAATACATGCGCTGCTTTTATAAATGCTTTACGAAATAGACACAAGTACTTAAAATACATTCTACGTTGAGTTGTACCACTGGCATATTCTCCCTGTAGCTTGGTAACTACTATTTACATGAGTATTGTAAACGCGAATCCTGTTGATAGATCTATCGGGCCTGACAACCCCAACCGGACTGGACGACCAGTATTCAACGGTTGCACAGTACTTCGTTTTGGTGACTACACTTGGTACGGTGTAGTGAGATTTCATAATAAAGGGAATATGCGACGTTGATTAAATGTTAAGTATGGTTACCAAGTGCTCAACCACTTAGAATGCTTTACATACACTTGCGAGTGTATTATGTTTATGATTATGAAATCTTGTGGTCTATTAACATATTGAAATGATTGTTATGATAAACCTATGAACTCACCAACCTTTAGGTTGACACTTTAAAGCATGTTTATTCTCATGTACGAATTAAGTCTTCCGCTGTGCATTTGCTCAATATATGGACATAACTTGGAGCCAATCATCGCAATGGGACCAAATGTCGATGACTTCGTCCAGGGGGACTTGGACGGGGTTTGACAGAATGGTATCAGAGCGGTGGTCTTAGCAAACCAGGTCTTGCATTAGTGTGTCTAACTAGTAGTTGTTATGATACATTAATGAGTCTGGACTTTGACCGTGTCTACATGTCAAAAGTCTTGCTTATTATTTCTAGTCGGAAATCATCTGCTTATCATCCTTAGGGAATTGCCTGCTTATCATTCATAAGTCTAGACACGTCTTATTGCATTTACTGCATCGATAGTGTATAGACAAAATTCATATCTTAGCGTATCTAATAATTCATATTTTAGCGCATCTGTAGATTTGCCTGATATATGCCGTAAATTTCTCCGTAGTCTACGAAATCTTTAGTACTATATATATAGATATTCTATATAGTTAGAATATCATCCGATATCTAAAAATCATTTCACATCGAAGATTCCTTCCATCCACCAAATTGCCCTCTTGGCGATGAACCTGAGGTACTTACCGGCGAACCTATTCGAAACACCATTTCCTCGCTCATTTCTAGAGTATCCCGTCACGATTATATAATATCCCATATCTCGAATCTTGTTCATTCGATCGCTCCAACCGCCAATCATCCCGGTATAATAGAAGAAATTAACGAACTTCGCGCACGCGTGACGGCTTTGGAGAATATGGTGCGAAGGTTGCAAACACCAGCAGCAGCACCAGCAGCATAATCAGCACCACCACCATCAACGCCAACAGTACCCTTATCATCTCCAACTACAACCGCGTCGTAAACCTCAACATCTCAATCTATACCTCGGATATCAACATCACACGCCTCAATATCACCATCTGTACTTCGAGTATGATCTTTGCTCTACATATCGATTATCTTCGCTTTACGTATCGTCCTATCTCATTTATTTTCGTTCGACATGGTGATTATGAAATTTCTAAAGTTTTAGAGATTATGTAATCTAGTATTAACGATAAATCAAATGAGTTTAATATCTTATTGACTCATTAAAATCATGATTACATCCGAAGAAAATATATATGCAAGTATGTTTTCATAAAGATTGTAATCATAAATTTCTTTCGTACCAACTATTAATGATGAAAATATTTTAACGGGTAGGTAGTACCCGAGGAATATTTAGATTTCACATTAATAAGTTACACTGTACATTCTTCGAATTTGATTCAACGGTCATTTACTATCCTATTTACAACCACCGATATACGTATCCGTTCATCACGAAACAATCATTTCCATTCAAATTACATATTTGGATTTTGACCGATCAGAATCCAACAAGTGGCATAACGAAGAAAACATTGGACAAAATAAAAAGTGTTAGAAACAAACAAATTAACTATGATGAATTTTGTTAAGATTCCACGCTAACTGTTCCTAGCTAACTGTTCCTAGCTAACTGGTTACATTTTATTTATCGCAATTTAATTATCGCAATTCTATTTATCGTCATTTAATTTCTGTTATTTATTTTACGCACTTTAAATAATGGGACACGTATACAAGGTTTCGACTTATCATATCGACCCATCTATATATATATTCCGGAACAACCATAGACACTCTATATGTGAATGTTGGAGTTGGCTATACATGGTTGAGGTTGATTCCAAAATATATATATGGTTTGAGTTGTGATCAATACTGAGACCGGTACACGGGTCACGATACGTATTAATTAATTCGAATATTATATATTAAAATATATATGAATATATTGGACTATTGGACAATTGGACTATTGGACTGCTAACTTTGGACAATTAAAATGAATTAAAATATCAATTATAACATATGAAACTAAACAATTCTTCAAGTTTGCCACTTGATTTCATCTTAAACCTCATTTGTACCTCGACGGTTACAATCCGCGTTCAAATCTTTTCATGATACTTGAAAACACCTTAATCGAGAAGTTGAACCAACCGCACTTCATCTATGGAAGAAAAGATTCTTGCATATAGTTATGCACCTGAAAAACTCTCGAACCCAAATTCATAGTTCAACACGTAACCGTGTTGAGTCCTTCATCATTTATTAGTAAAAACAACCTTACGATTCCTTTTCGAAGTAGCCAATTTTGTCACAGCTCCAGCAGAACAACTTCGACCTTTCATTCGAAAAGTCTTATTATAACTTTAATATATACAATTGGCTTTCCTCATCGTTACCGGGGAACCTTTTATATTCCACCATATTACCATCATCGTTTAATCATCTAAAAACACAATTCTCCTGAAACCACCTCGGTTTGATAACCGATGACCCAGATTCGTTAACTTTGAAAATGCTGACGAAGCAGCACGTTGTGGATGGTCTTAATGGCCAAGAGTTTGATGAGAAAGAATGGAGTGATGGAACCATTCAGTAGATAATGAATTATGTGAAACTAGGAAAGAAGCCGTGGACAAATCACAAAGAATAAGTTTGACTTCAAAGAATCCAAATGATTCAGTGCCTGCTGAAACCGTTAGTAAGAACCCTACTCCTTATTCTAAACCTTTCCAGATGATATTCTTCATCATCATCTTATCTTAGATATTATAAGATATCTTCATATTTTCCGTTATACATATTCCCCATATTTCTGGAGATATTTTCACAACTATTCTTATCAGAGATCATTTATCTCTCCGTAATATCTGCGTTACAACATAAAAGAAACGGTGTTAGTTTCTAAATTCTAAAACCTTCGAGTTTAAAATATGAATGTTTTGAAGTAGTGTTGGGAACTGAAGCATGAATTAGTATAATATAATGACACTTGATCAACGTCATTATATTACAGTAAGTCATGTTGAGTTTCTAATGGAATGTGATGATTCACATTACCATCATCATGTGCCATGTTACACGACTCTTTCTTTCTACTTAAGCTCTAAGCATATCACGGAAATATTTCCTTGATATTTCTATTCTTCCGTAATTCCAATAGTTTGCTAATAAATCGTGCGATTACATTTTCTTTCTGATTAGAAGATTTCCTTTAAATCCCTTGAATTCCGAAAATCAACCATGTATACATCAAAAATTAAGACGAACCTCTATTTACTCCATTTCATTCTTTTGTGATAGTTTCACTCGTACGCTTCGAGTACTCGAATTATTTTATCCATATTACTCAATAATAATAAAACTCTATTTGTCAACTCATATTCGTCATGAAAACATTTTTATGACGCCCTTGATCAAATTTCGGGGACGAAATTTCTTTAACGGGTAGGTCCTGTAATGACCCGAAAATTTCTGACCAAATTTAAACTTTAATCTTTATATGTTTCCGATACGATAAGCAAAATCTGAAATGTTAAGTCTCGAAAATTTTGAAATCTATATTCACGTAATCAATTATCCTTTGACCATTCCCGGCGATTCACGAACCATTGCTTGTAAATATGTGGATATATATATATATATATATATATATATATATATATATATATATATATATATATATATATATATATATATATATATATATATATATATATATAAATTTGTGTATATATATAAATACATGGTAATAACAACTATTATTTTATATATAATATATGTATATTGCTAGTATATATATTTTGTTATATTTAATTTAATTATTTAATATATATTTAATTGCGTAGCAAATTTTGTTATTTAAAATTGTTTATACATATACATAGTCATATACATAGTGTATATTAAATATAATTAATTTTGAGCTTAAATGATAAATGTCTGTAACTTTCGGTTGACGTTTAATTATTTTTAAAATAGGTCTAATATATATATATGAAATTTCTAAATAAATGTTGGTCCAAAATTTGATTAAAAAGATAATAGTTTTGATAAATATTTTTTTTACCTTTTCAATCTAAGTTTTTGTACTCCGTACATATAAATTGGAACAGAAAATAAATAATTTTCGAACCCTTTTGACCATGTTTCAAACGGGTAATGAGTGAAATAGTTAAATATATTTAATCTAAAAATTTGAGATTTTTAGGAGCACTTTTATACGTTAACTGTTTAGCAATAGACACGATATAGTCACTCGGGGAAAAACTTTCGTCAAGAATTATTTGAGAATCATTATTTTTTTACACGTTTTCTTATTTGATTATTATTATTATATTATATTATTATATTATAACTGTACCTAATTGATAAATATTTGGAGGTTACTGTGTTTAATTGGATTGAAAGCAATTTATAACAACAATTCATCCGTAAATTTGGAAATCTAAATTGAGATTACTGTATAATCTTTTGTTTTCTTCCAAACACATATTATATAAATATACATATACATATAACACATATGCATATAGATATATGCCTATCACACCTCTATCTCCCTCTCCTTTCTCAACCGTCCCTCTCGCCACCCATCACCGAGAACTTTAACACAACCACTTTGATCATCCTCATGAACCATCTTTCTGCTTTCTTATTCTATTCGCACAGCACACCTCACCACTTTCCGTTGTGAGCTCAACCATCAACTCCACGAGCAATCACCTTACTTTTCTGTTTCTATTACAACCTCGATCCTTATCATGAACCAACCATATCAATCATCGAGCAACCATCGTTATTTGTTGTTGTTGTTATTTGAACCACCACTATTCGGTTTAATCGAACAACCACAATGAACATGCTATCCTGTTTCTTCCTCATCATCAAAAACCTACTCAAAACCCCCACTATCAACACTACACCATCGTGAAAATTCTGTAAAATCTGATACGTTTCATTTAATTTACCACAAAACCGATCCACTATTATTGTATACTGCTGTCATCATAACCCAACCAAACCACCATCAAGGGTACCATTATCATCTTCATAAAATCATTATCTTAATTGTTATTATCGTATGAACACCCTCACCATCAATCACCTACAAACCAACCATCACTTTCTCCACCATATCACCATGATAAACTATTTTTGTTTCTTCTTTTCACCCTTTTGTTACGTTCGAAGAGCACCCAAAACCAAACACCTTATTACTATCAAACCTGAAACTAGGGAGCTGATGTACTATTCGTTTTCAACTAGGGGCCGATACAACTACCATTAACAACACCACTCTTTCGATCTTCACATGAACACTGCCACCGTGATCTTCAACTTATTTACCTCCTTCCTTTCTTCTCGGAGCTTAATAGCTGTTATGAAGCCGAAGTATTTTGTTTCCATACGATTTAAAAAAAAAACAAAACCTGTGAATGATTGGATATTAGAGGAGTGATTAAATAAGAGAAAGGGGAGAAGTGATAACTGTGAATGATAATGATATGAAATAAAGATGGATTGTTTTGTTCCACTAAGGCCCACCCACTACATCATGTCGAAGCAATATGGAGAACTTGTAGTGGCCGGTGCATTTTAAACTTTCCTTGCCAAACTATTGTCCCACGATGCTTAATTTGGTTCCATATTAAAAAGAAACGCAGATACATGATTTAGGATTATAAATCCTTTTGTCTAATAGGCTGTTATTTATTGTTGGGGCCATTCATGATATTTTTTTTAGTGTCGTGGACTGCCTTTTATGCCGAAAGCCTGCCTTATTAATCGATCCAAGTTGGGCTGTCAATTTTCCAGTTAGGCTTCTGACTTTCTGTTGGGCCAGACTAACCCACACGACAATTCACTGTTTCTGTTGCTCTCTTCCTGATTCGATGATAACCTGCAAACCACCATAATTCCCTTTACAACAACCCTAGATCACCACCATCAAAACCACCAGGAACAACCTTGATAATCACTTTCTTCACTCACCTTACTGATACTTCTGTGTTTCTATCGAAAGAAAATGAAAATGGAAATGATACATGAAATCATGATTTTCGAAATAATGAAGAAAGATGTTCGCGAGGAGATTAATGGATGACGATGAATAAGATATTGTAATCGTAATTCACGGTTATGATTGTGATTTTATGTGAGGATTATGGATTTGAATTGTTTTGGAAGAAGAAGAAATTGGAAACCAAATAAAACAAGTTAAATATGAATTGAATTCGCATTTAATAAGAAAGACAGAAATGGTAGAATGGTTTAAGGGTATTGACGTTAAACGAGAGGTATTGGGTTCGAGCCCGGTTCGGGGCGTTTTCTTTTTAGAAAAGATTTTGAGGTAGTTTACTTATTTACCGTTATTATTATTATTATTAATATTATTATTATCATTATTATTATTGTTACTATGTTAGTATTAAAAAAATATTACTTCAATAAATAAAGGACATTTATATACAAATATATTGTACATCTATATTAATATTAAATACTATCTTGTTAAATAAAATGCTATTATAAATAAGTTACAAATAAAATATAAATATATTTTAAAAATTAAATCATATATATAAATAGTAAATCCTAATACATAACTAAATATGTATAAAATTGTTTGATTATGATTATATGTATTAATATACACAAATGATTTAGGTTCGTGAATCCGAGGTCAACCCTACATTTGTAAAATGTCGTCATATGTATTTTTACTACAAAATACATTAGGTGAGTTTCATTTGCTCCCTTTTTAATTGCTTTTGCAATATATATTTTTGGGCTTAGAATACATGCGCTGCTTTTATAAATGCTTTACGAAATAGACACAAGTACTTAAAATACATTCTACGTTGAGTTGTACCACTGGTATATTCTCCCTGTAGCTTGGTAACTACTATTTACATGAGTATTGTAAACGCAAATCCTGTTGATAGATCTATCGGGCCTGACAACCCCAACCGGACTGGACGACCAGTATTCAACGGTTGCACAGTACTTCGTTTTGGTGACTACACTTGGTACGGTGTAGTGAGATTTCATAATAAAGGGAATATGTGACGTTGATTAAATGTTAAGTATGGTTACCAAGTGCTCAACCACTTAGAATGCTTTACATACACTTGCGAGTGTATTATGTTTATGATTATGAAATCTTGTGGTCTATTAACATATTGAAATGATTGTTATGATAAACCTATGAACTCACCAACCTTTAGGTTGACACTTTAAAGCATGTTTATTCTCAGGTACGAATTAAGTCTTCCGCTGTGCATTTGCTCAATATATGGACATTACTTGGAGCCGATCATCGCAATGGGACCAAATGTTGATGACTTCGTCCAGGGGGACTTGGACGGGGGTTGACAGGTTAGGTAGACCCAATACTTTTTGTCCCTTCTTTTGGTGATTAATTAATGCGCCACTAGTATAGCATCGAGTGTCTTTATTTATATTTTTTTTTTATAAAACTGACATGTACATGCTTCATCCAACTATTCTGTCATAATCATCATCCACCGTCGGCTGAAGCAGAAATGATAGCAGGAACATTAGCAAGCCGTTTGGGTCTGTTTAGCATGAATCAAACGAAACAGGAACAAGTAATGTGGCGGGGATGACGGTGCATGAGTTTACGATTAAAGGTGGGGAAGTGAAGGTTCTCGGTTGGAAGGTTGGGTAATCACGAAGGAGAGATGATAAGTTATGGTTGTAGGTGGGTTGTTTATGAATCTCTTATCTTTGTATATATATATATATATATATATATATATATATATATATATATATATACGTAGATATAGTAAATTATAAATTATTATACTTACTTGAAACAGGCATATTAACATTTGTATAGTGGTGTTGATTCTAAGTGTTGGGCAAGGTTGAAAAAGACGCGAGACGGGGCCGAAACGGTAGCGACCTCAAAACGTCGCAACTGAAAAAACGGGGCCGAGACGGGGTCGAAATGGATGTTGACTAATGTTGACTTTTATATATATAAATATATATTTACACATATTATAGAGCTAAAAAACATTCGTTGAAAAGTTTGTACCTATAATTGCTATTAGCGTTAATATAATACAAAATGGAATACTAAACTAAGTCAATTTTGATTAATTTGACCGACTTATGACTAATTTTAATAGAATTTCTGACTTTTGATCGGTGTTGACCCAATTTTTTCTGCATTTGACCTGACTTTTGACCGTTGACCGGCTTATAAGAAAACGAGACGGGGTCGAAACGGTTTAGTCACCAAAACGCCGCAACGGGCGTCGAAACGGACGCAACGGACGCCGTTTACAACAGTGGTGTTGGGTGACGGCTGTGGAGACAACAACGAAGAAGAAAATCACGTGTTTTAAACGTCTGCATTCAAATGAAATAGAAACTGTAACATTAAAGGTGGTGGGTTCTTGATTCGCAAGGTTGTTCACGATTGTTGATAGTTGAAAACTGTGAGAGGTATTCTGAAATTTGTAGTTCAAAAGGTAATGTAAATTGGCTCCTTTTAACTACTGGTATTGATCGGATTAAAAGATTTGAGTGTTGACAGCAATATCCATCAGGTACCAAAATAAATATAATTAATGAGAGAAGAAAAGGATTGCTAACAAGAATTTTGTTGGTTTGCTATGATCTTATTCGATTTTGTAGACAGGAAAACAAAAATCAGTACACTATGATTGTGACAAAAAAGGACTCCACTCATATACATCTGATTCTTTTATAATTCAAATAATATGATTAATATTGATAATTAATTAAGTATATTAATAATAATATTCTTAATAATAATAATGATAAATATTAATGATAATAATAATAATAATAAAATGATAATTATATTATCAGTAATATTAATAATAATATGATGTTATTAATAATGACAATAATAATAATTTTTAATAAGTTTAATATTAATTAATGGTAATAATAAAAATGTTAATAAAAGGTATTAGTTCCTAATAGTAATATTAGTTTATAATTCTTAATAATAATAATAATATCTAATAATACAAGTGATGTAAAAGATATAACCAGTTACATGTATTCTATTTTCATATTAGAATAATGATATTAATAATACAACTTAAATATATATATATATATATATATATATATATATATATATATATATATTATATTTGAAGTAATAATATTACAAATGTTAATATTAACAACAATAATAATAATTAAAGTAATGAAAATAATATATCAATTATATTCAACTTGGTAATTTAATATAATACCATTTATTATTTATGTAATATTATTTTACGTGATATCATTTACTGACTAGTTAATATTTATACATTTTATGTATTTATTTAATAGAAATCTTATATAGATTCATAATATATATATATATATATATATATATATATATATATATATATATATATATATATATATTATCAGTAACTTAATTATCCTAATTATTATATTCAAATTAATTAAAGTATTCTTTATTAAATCATAATATTATATATTTTTATTTTTACATTTATATATTATATATATACATATTCATTTACAAATAATTGTTCGTGAATCGTTGGAAATAGTCAGAGGTCAACTGAATTCATGTAAATAGTTCAAAAATTTTGAGACACAGTTTAATAGACTTTGCTTATCGTATCGAAATCATATCAAGATTAGGTTTAAATTTGGTCGGAAATTATCGGGTCGTCACAGTACCTACCCGTTAAAGAAATTTCTTCCCGAAATTTGAGTGAGGTGGTCATGGTTAACAATAAAAATGTTTTCATGACAAATATGAGTTGATAAATAGAGTTTTATTATCATTGAATAATATGGATAAAATGATTCGATTAATCGAAGCGTATGAATGAAGTTACCACAAAAGATCGAGATGAAGAATGGAGATTTTCCATAACTTTTGACGTAGTCGCGATTGAAATCCAGAATTCAAGGGATTTAGAGAAAATCTTCGAAATCTAAAAGATTTGATTTTTCGGCGAATAAGGAAATTAAGATCTCTATAATTAAATGCGGGAATCTGCCTTGATTGCTTTGTCAGGTATTTTCACTATAAATGAAATACTTCCGTTCCATTAGTTTTTACCACTTCTATACTCAATTCCTAAATTCAAAAGATTATGAAAATGCTTAATCCAGTTCTGATTCTTGTTCTTATCCTCACTATCGCAACATTCATTCTTTTTTTTTAACTCCCACCAGAGGAATCTGCTTTCTTCTACTTCGTCCTTGGAGTTATAGTGTTTTTAATTCTCTCGTGTCTTTATGTTGCGATAAATATTGACATACATGGTTTGTAATTTATATGTTATTATCGGGCTTTATATTCTCTCTTATATTTCGAAACTCTATGCTTTTGTTTATATGTTATAATTAGTATTATAAGTATTATAATGTATAAAAATAATTTTGATAATTTATGGAATATTATTTATAATTAAATACGAATTATGTAGTATTTAAACGTAAAAACAATGTAAAATTCGTAATAAATATTTTTAAGCAAAAATAAAATATATATAATTTTTTTCTGAGTTTATAAAACTTATATAGATCTGCAAAAATTATAAAAATAATTATTTGGGTCAAATTAGTATTTATTCCATAATTAACTCTTATTATGTAATAACCGAAAATATAATCAAAGATAAATACAAAATAAATATAAAATAAGGTATAATATTTTTATAAAATTTTTCTACAGTATCTGCTGAAGTCATTAACGAATACCTTGATCCTAACTCTAAACCTTTACGAATAAATCTTCTTCATCATCCTTCGATATTAGAAATTCTAAGACATCATCGTATCTTTCATTATAAATATCATCGATATTTCTGAAGATATTTTCATAACTATTCTTATCTGAAATCATTTATCTCCTCGCGTTATCTGTATTACATCATAAAGGAAACTGTTTAGTTTCTATATTCTGTACACCTTCGAGTTTAAATTTGAATGTTTTTGAAGTAGTGTTGAGAATTGAAGCATGAGTTAGTATATAATATAATGACACTTGATCAACGTGATTATATTACAGTAAGTCATGCTAAATTTTTAATGGAAGATGATGATTCATAGACTTTATAATCATCATTTGCCATGTTACACGACTTTTACATTCTACTTAATCTCTGAACATATCAAGAAAATATATTCTTGATAGTTCTATCCTCAGTAATTCTAATAATTTACCAAATCAAATCGTTATATTACCGCTTAGAACAGTAGGTCCATTCAAAACTTTATATCTACGAATTCTGGACCATTATTCGCTTGACTTGAAGTCGGAAAGAAGAAACAAAAGCATGGAACTCCGAAATAGAAGAACAAAAATATATATAAAATCCAATAACAACACAGAAATTACAAACCGTGTATATCTATGCGAATAGCAAGATAAGGACACGGGAGAACTAAAAACACTATAGAACCAATAGTATAGTATAAATGAATAGATTCTTCTGGCGGCAGATGAAAAAGAAGAATGACAGATATGAAAGTTAGGAGTATATCCAGAATCAGAACTGGATGGAGCATATTGACGAGTGCTTTAAAGTATGAATTAAGGAAGAAAGTATTGGAGTGATGAAAATAATGAAACGGAAAAGGTTAATTTATAGTGGAAATATCAGACATAGTAATCGAGGCAGATTACGAATTTAATCAAAGAAAATCACAAATTCCTTAATTACCGGAGAATCAAATCTTATAGATTACGAAAATTTCCTTTAAATTCCTTAAATTCCAGAAATCAATCGTGACTACGTCAAAAGTTAAGGCGAACATTTAATTTCCTCATTGCACTCTTTTGTGATAGCTTTGTTTATACTATTCCTATAATCGAATCGTTTTATCCATATTACCCAATGTCGATAAAACTCTATTTTCAACTCATATTCATCATTCTTGTTGTAAAGAATGACAATCTCTATCAAATTTCATGACTATGATTTTCATGAACTCCTCTCTATTTTGTCTACCCTAGCATGGTGGCATAAACGCTCAAGGTTTAAATGAGCTCAATATTATTCATAACACATTTTATGTATCCAATTTACTGAAATGACTTATATAACATCATTATTTTGAATGATCTCCGCATTAATAATAAAATGTACTTCGTAGAAGAACTTGTAGAAATTATGGTTTGTATGATTTTAATTCTTGAAACGGAACAATATTCTATCCGTTGGAATTCACGCAAGGCCCTGAGCATACCTGGGAATGTGAAAACCAAATAAAACGTAAATATCCTCGTCTATGTACGAATAACGCCGATTGATGGCAATAACTAAATTTCGGGACGAAATTTCTTTTAACGGGTAGGTACTATAACAACCCTCATATTTCCATACTTGAATTGACTAATTTGCCTATAGGGTTGTTATCCATACGTAATATATAATTAAATTCGACGTTGATCAAATATTTATTTTTAGTCGAAACTTTTTGTTAACTAAAGTTTACACTAATTATATAAAATAACTTTAGTTAATATTAACATTAATGCGTATTATATTTAAAACTATATGTAACATAATTATTAATTAAATGACAAGTTATTTTAATCATTATATATATATATTTTTAGCTTATAAAAAAAGAGAATTTTTTTTAAATTAAATAATGAGCCCATGGATTTTGACCAAATATTTTCAAAAACAAAAACTTATTAAAAACATTTTTAACATGTTTTTATTTTTTGTCAAAATTGGCACCTTTATTTTATTTATATTTTTTTCTTTTCACCAACCATTTTTTCCCTATAAATACCCACTTCCATTTCATAAAAACTTGTATCAAATCTTTGGAAAAACTCTCTCACAAACTTGGGAAAATACTTGAGGTATTTTCTATATTTTTTTATCGAATTGCTTTTATTTTTTATATATTCTTTATAAATTCGAAATTAATATATATAAATTATGTTTATATGTTATAATTAGTATTATAAGTATTATAATGTATAAAAATAATTTTGATAATTTATGGAATATTATTTATAATTAAATACGAATTATGTAGTATTTAAACGTAAAAAAATGTAAAATTCGTAATAAATATTTTTAAGCAAAAATAAAATATATATAAATTTTTATGAGTTTATAAAACTTATATAGATCTGCGAAAATTATAAAAATAATTATTTGGGTCGAATTAGTATTTATTCCATAATTAACTCTTATTATGTAATAACCGAAAATATAATCAAAGATAAATACAAAATAAATATAAAATAAGGTATAATATTTTTATAAAATTTTTCTACAGATTTATAAACTTAAAGAAACTTATAAAAATTATAACTTAATTATTTGATATTTAATTAAATTAAAAACGAATTTAGGGAAGTATATATCTATTTTTGGAATATATAATGTATATGAAATATAAACTAATTAATTACATTAATTCTGAATATAAAAATCTGCAAATAAACATTTAAATAATAATTAAATATTTATTTAACATATATAATAAATATTTAATATTATACATATACCTTGTAAAATATAATATATATTATACATACATATACTTTATTAATTCATAAAATACAATAATATATATAATAATAAACCTAAACTTATATACACTTAAATAATTAAGGATAATCGAATTATTAATACGATAACAATAAATTTATTAATATCGTATTATTAATACATAAACATGTCGTATTTCTATACGCACATAATGGGTGAAGGTTATGATCAAAAGATAACGTATGACTTATACGAATTCACTGCTATTTACGGTAAAGTGGATGATGCCTAGGTTGCCATAATGGGAATAAGGTTTTGGATTAAATGAAAAGTTGTAGACTTATAGTCCAACTAAAAGTTCTTGACCCCCGGTTACATCTGGTCATCCCGACTTACTTAATAGCAACGAAGTTTGGACAAAGTTGTACAACGTCTTAATGTGGAGGATTATAACCCAAAGTTTCTAAAACTATAAACCTGCTTTAAATGGAAACTTTTTTAAAAGTTGAAACTCTTACTATAAATTGTCACTATTAATATAATCCTTATATTAATAAACATACTTTTTGTCTGTTAGAACATAACTGACTAAACGTTATATCTCTAGGTTGAGATCTCCGTTACTTACTTCCGTCATTTCTTTTCTTTGTGGATTATCTTCAACAGCTATTTAAGGTGAACTTCATATCCCCACTTTTTACTGTTTCATAACTATTTTTATAACTTTTGGGGTGAGACACATGCTTGCTTTATAACTGTTTTACGCATAGACACAAGTACTAAATTGTTAACTATGTTGTCATGCTTTGATTCATGCTAAATCCCTACCGTAATATCGTTAATTGCTACGTATAAATGCAAACTTAATTATTATGAGTAGGCCTATTGAGAGTAACGTCTCTAACCATTTGACCGCTGGTCTTTGGTTACATAATAATGATTCCACGACACTGACAGTACAAGGTGTCATAGGGTGAATTGTTTAGTAGCGATATTACAAACTGCAGCAACACTTTTAGATTGATATTTCTATATCAATCAACTTTAAACTAAATCTTGTGATCTATCATTATTATCAAAATCATTGTTTATGATAAACCTATGAACTCACCAACCTTTTGGTTGACACTTTTAAGCATGTTTTGTCTCAGGTACTTATATATTATGCTTCCGCTGTAGAACTTTGATGTACTTAGAAGTCAAGCCATGCACTGGGACCAGAGTTAACATCTGCGTCAATGTCAATTTTGACGGGGTGTACCAGTTGGTATCAGAGCGGTGGTTGTAGGGAACAAGGCAGTCTTAATGTGGATAACCCAGATTAATAGGTTGCATTAAAGTCTAGTCTACAGCCTGACCAATAGCTTTAAGATATTATTACTTGCATTATACATATACATATCTCTTATTCTGTAACTCCAGAAGGAAACTCCCATTGTGATTCAAAATATTCTATAACTTACGCGAGTTATCTTTATAAACCTACCTTGGTTAAGGGAACCAAGGGATGTCACTCATGATTTCTGAAATTCTTGACATTCCTATGTTATCTATCATGGTTTTGTGTATTACGTATGTATTACATGAAATGTTATCTATGATTTTTGAAATTTCTATGTTTGTTAGTACTCATACTCAAACGCATATAACTCCCTGTTTTATTATGTACCTATGTGCCTTTATGCCTTTGTGCATTAGTTTGCGAGCCGAAAAATGTCATTATTGACTCATAAAGATTCTCGATAATTCAAAGACATTATAATGTCATCACTATTCATATTCATTACTTTTAAATTTTTGTTTTCTCGTTATTTATGATCATTGAACTTTCTTGACGGGTGGCGTCTATGAAACTATAGGATGGAAGGGTTTGGATTACCAATTTAAAAGATCCTATAGCTCAAGCCCCTAGACCTGAATAGGCCATTACGAATTGAAAGTCTTTAATCAAAAGTTTATCTGATTACATACTTATCATTTTTTTTTATCTCGACACGTCATACTGCAATTATTGCATACACGGTGTATAGACGAATCATATCCTATCATATCTATTATAGTGGATCTTATTTGGCGATGTCCGCAATTTCCTCCGTAATTTAAGGAATCCTGGTATTATATATATCTATGCATATTATGCAATGAGAATACATCCAACTATCATTTCCTATTACCAATCTTTTCATACCCAAAAATCTTTTCTGTGATCAAGTAAGATAGCATCTACGAATAGACCAAGTTCCTCTAGCTCCGAAGACAGCGTGACGGGAGCGCACCAACCGATCAACTACCGTGATTTCTTTAGAAAATGGGGATGGGTTCGCGAAATAGTCACCCTATGGAGAAATGAAGAAGGTACTCCATATCACGAGCCGAACTTACCACCTAACGTCGGAGTACTCGATTCGCTTACTGGCAAACCTATACGCAACACCGTTTTCACTCTTTTCGCAAGGATTTTCCGCCTCGAAGGTCGACTCGATGTAGTTAAAGACAGTATTCGTCCTCTACTCCCGAATTCTAATAAGATAGGATTATTAGAAGAAGTTAGAAGACTTCGAACTAAATATCAAGAATTGACAAACCTTACGGAAGAATGGGTAGAACTAATTCATAGACTCGAGCGTAAAGTAGAAACCCTGGAGGTGACGGTGTTCGATTTGGAAGCTAGGCTCGCACCTACTATGCAGGTACCACCATCAATACCAACAGCATCAGCAACACCACTAGCACCAGCATCATTCCAATCACCACAAGCTCCGTAAGCACCACAGACACCGAAGAGTACAGAGAATGATGAATTATGAAATTTAATTCATTACTTTTGGTTCACGATTAAAAGATATATGTATATATATATTTATGTGTATCTTGATATCTTAATAAAAAAATCTTTTCATACTAAGCTATTATGCGTGAATCTTAACTGGTAGGTACTACTTGGTTAATTCATATCACTAATATGCTATGATATACATCCTTCGTTAATGACTTAACAATCGTTAACTATAATCTCTGTTTCAATTCAATAAATTCTATTTCATAATAAACCAAGTGTATTATTCTAATACATGTTTGATTGTATACTTTCATTTTTTATGTACTCGAAACTTTTTAGAAAACATCATTCGTGCCTTGCGAAGTTCACAAGATTCCCCGAGCACCAACATCATACACCGAGGAATATCAATAACAATGAACGATGAAGTATTGATTCATAACTTCAATAAAGAAATATTCCTCGACGATTATGTAATCTCTAAAGTTTTGGAGATTATTTATTCTCGTTTCAACTATAAATCGAATGAGTTTAACATTATATTAACTCATTAAATCCATGATTACATCTGAATGAAAATATATATGTACGTATATTATCATAAAGATTGTAATTAAATATTCTGTTGTACAAACTGTTGATGGTGAAAATATTTTAACGGGTAGGTAATACCCGAGAAATATTTAAGTTTACAATTAATATGTTACACCGTACATTCTTTAATTTTGATTCATAAATCGTTAACTATACTCATTACCTTCACAGCGATACACAATCATTTTCATACAAATTCAATTACATATTCTGATTTTACAAATCAGAATCCAAGTCAAGATTTTACAGGAGACATCACCCTTAGATTTCTACATCTTTCAAAATCATACTTTAAATTCAAACTATACTAGAACATCACTTTTATTCACAAAACTCATAAAGATATTCGTATCTTTAACACCCCGTCAAAATCCATTAACGGCGATGTTAACTCTGGCCCCATTGCTTGGCTTGACTTCTATGTAACAACAAAGTTCTACAGTGGAAGCAAAAATACCTGAGAATAAACATGCGAGTAAAAGTCAACAAAAATGTTGAGTAAATTATAGGTTCAGTATAACAACTATATAAAATTAGACCACAAGATTTAATGTTAAGAAACGTCTTAAAAATATTATTACATCTTCCGTGAGCACTTGGTAACTTAACTTGTCTCATTTTTTTTACCCTTGCAATATATAATATACACAGAAACATGTGTATCTTCTAACGAAGTACTAAACATTCCGTTGAAAACTAGCGCGACTAGCATAGAATGGGGCGGCCAGGCCCGATAGATCTATCCATAGGATTCGCGTTTACCAGCAAGAACTAGTAATTAAAAGTTACCAAATTAGGGAATATTTGTGTTTCAACTCACAATGAATAATTTACCATGATTTGCCACTTGTGTCTAATAGGTAAAACAAAAAACATGTATTCTCATCTCAAATATTTAAAACATTAGAAAAAGGTGGGACTATAACTCACCTTGAATAAAGCTCGGATTGAAAGACAAACGACTTGTATGGTTTAGACCCGAGTAATGCAACTTATATAAATATTTCGTAGTAATTACGCATATGATGGCACTGAATAAGTGCAGAGTTGACCTCGGATTCACGAACCTATATCAAGTATATATATATCAACACATATACATGTAATTGAATAAGTTTATATATTATTTCACTTGTTATATATTTCTATATATATATATACTTATATATATATATATACATATATATATATATATATATATATATATATATATATATATATATATATATATATATAAGTATTTGTTTGATAAAATAACTTTAATAATGATAATGAATAAAGTGTTGTATTGTTTTGTAATAACAATGATAATACTAGTAGTAAAAATGGTAATAATCATAATAAGGTTTTAAAAATAATAATAATAATAATAATAATAATAATAATAATAATAATAATAATAATAATACTTATATTAATAATGATAATAGTAATGACATTAATAGTAATACTTATAATAAAAGTGATTAATACTATTAATGAAATGATAATTTTAATAGAAATATTACTTTTAATAATAATAGTAGTTTTTAATAAAAAGGGTAAGTTTAATAATAATAATAATAATGAAAATAATAATTTTGATAATAATACTTTAATACTAGTATTAATAATAATAATAATATTAGTAATAATGATAATAATAATAATAGTCTTATTACTTATAACTATGATAATAATAATAATTATAATACTAATAATAATTATATTACTAGTAACAATAATAATAGTAATCATAATAACAATAATGATAATAATAATAGTAATAATAATAATAAAAAATAGACTACCTTATAAAGCTTTTCTTAAAAAGAATGCCCAAGACGGGACTCGAACCCGGACCTCTATGTTAACAGAACACACACCCAGCCACTCATCTGCTTTCCCTTTTTCTTTTCTAGTTTACGATTCAAGTTTATTTAATGTTGTTTGTTTATCGAATAGCTGTCCAGCTCTAGGCCCAATCGTTTAAACTCCACAAGCCCAATATCATTTACATCATCAGCCCGTCTAAATGGGATTCAGTAGCCCGATTCTAAAACAGATAGGTTTGGTCAATTCGCTGGTATATAAAAATCATGGAGTCAGCAAAGCAACCCTACTAAATAATTAAGTGGGTCTTTGGTTTATTTGTCGGTCGGAATTAAAAGAGAACAACGTGCAGTCATCATCAACAATCACTTCATCATTATCTTTATTCTTCTTCAATCTTCATCTTATGTAATTGCTACTGTAACAGAAAGAAGAAGAAATAGATAATAAAGTACGCAACAATCGAAAATCAATGGTTGCAGTTTGTTCGTTGCACAGAAACAAAAAACGAAAAAAAGTAATAAAGATAATGATGGTGGTGGTTTGGTCTGCTCGAAACAGAAATAGAACAGTAGGTATATGTAGCAACAACATGATAACCGTAGGGGCTGTTTACCAACTGTAATAGTAGCTCAATGGTGGTGGTTTGTTTAAGGGTTTGTGAACAACGAGTAATAACAGTAGTATTGCAGCAGTTGAATGGTTAATTGGTGGTGGTTTGTGGTAGTTGAAATAGAAACAGGAACATAAGTATAGCAGCAGCTATGGTGGTTTAGTGGGATTCGATTTTGGTGTTTTGATGGTGGATACTTGAATGAATTTTCAACAGACATACTAAAATCATCGTCTTGTAGCAGGCAGATTTGACAAGTAGCACACACAAGAAGAAAAAGAGAAGAGAAAGAAAAAAAGTAAATAAATAAAAGTTCATGTGGATCTCTAACTGCTATTTTTTTTTGTATTATCCTAATTGTCAACAAAGAATCACAATTAAGAAGAAAAGAAAGAGGCAGTAAAAAAAATTAAAACAGATTCGTACCTATATTTTGACTTTTAACTTATTTTCTTATTTTTATTTGATATTATCATAAAATATATATTAATAAATATATTAATAACTAATTAATAATGTATTAATAATAATAATTTGATATTATTAATAATAATAAAAGTAATAATAATGATAATAAAGTCTGTACTTCTGGTTCTAGTTTTTCTGTTGGATATATAGATATAGATACATATATGTGTAATAAATCTCAATTGTATTGCTTATGCTATCATTTTAATTGCATCATTGAAACATTTCATGTTGCTCTAGCATATACTTGACTATTTGTTTGTGTTCATTATAACTAGAGGATTCAGAGTAATGTCACAATGTTTAATATGCCAACAATTCAATTGGCTTCAAATTCTAATATAGTTACTTGTGTTTTATCATTTATTACAGGATTTAGAATGCTAAAGTTAGTATTGAGATTGAGTACAAACTCTATCAACAATAATAATATAATACTAATAATAATAATATCAGTAATGATAATACTCTTAATAATAATAATAATAATATTGTTTGTAATCATAATAACAATACTGATAATAATGATATTAATTATTGTTATATTGTTTAAAAAAATATTAATAATAAAAATAATATTAATATATCAAATTAATGCGTAATTATTTACAAATAATTGTTCGTGAGTCGTCGGAAGTAGTCGAAGTTAGGTTTAAATTTAGTCGGAAATTTCCGGGTCATGACAGTATCATTCAAGATTCATGACGATTTCATCATACGGATATTGACGATGACAACCTGCATTTAAACCCTTCAAAATTCTTGAAAACACCCCAACTAAGGAACAATCGAAAGAATGAACCAATCACATGATACATACGAAGAATATATGCATATAGTTATGCACCTGGAGAACACTTGGAACTTAAGTAAAAGTTTAACACGTATCCGTGTCAGATCCTTTGACATGTATTATTACTGAAAATAACTTTGCAATTCCTTTCCAAAATAGCCAATTTTGTCACACCTCCAGCAACATCAATTTTGACTCTTCATTCGGATTAGCCTTATTATAATCTTGATATATACGTTGCCATGTATGTCATTGTTACCGGGGAACCTTTTATATTCCACCACATTATCAGCAGATGTACCAGCAACTTTGTTACTCTTTGGCGAAAAGCCTCTCCGAAAAATCATCATATGTACTCATTAAAACCCCATCATCTACTCATCTACATCTTGTAATGATAATTGCCATACCAATTACCAAGAATCAGCAATCAGTATTTCGAATCTTGCAGCGTTTATACATCAGCAGTTATATGTATACATATAACATTTATCTCTTAGAATTATGATCTTCCATTTGAAAATTCTGAAAAGCACCTCAAACTACGAATTAGTTCTCCGAATTTTTGAAAAATTGCTGATGAAGCAGCAAAAACTGTAAACGACCTTAACAGTCGAAAGTTTGATGATAAAGAATAATGTGTTGGCAAAGCTCAGAAAAAGAGAAGGTTTGGAACTGGAAAACGGATTGAACAAACTATGAAGAAGGCTGTGGACAAATCACAAAGACTAAACCTGCCTTCAAAGAATCCAAATTATTCATTATCTGCTGAAGTCATTAACGAATACATTGCTCCTAACTCTAAACCTTTACGAACAAATCTTCTTCATCATCCTTCGATATTAGAAATTCTAAGATATCATCGTATCTTTCATTATAAATATCCTCGATATTTCTGAAGATATTTTCATAACTATTCTTATCTGAAATCATTTATCTTCTCGCGTTATCTGTATTACATCATAAAGGAAACTGTTTAGTTTCTATATTCTGTACACCTTCGAGTTTAAATTTGATTATTTTTGAAGTAGTGTTGGGAATTGAAGCATGCGTTAGTATAATATAATGACACTTGATCAACGTGATTATATTACAGTAAGTCATGCTAAATTTTTAATGGAAGATGATGATTCATAGACTTTATAATCATCATTTGCCATGTTACACGACTTTTACGTTCTACTTAATCTCTGAACATATCAAGAAAATATATTCTTGATAGTTCTATCCTCAGTAATTCTAGTAATTTACCAAATCAAATCGTTATATTACCGCTTAGAACAGTAGGTCCATTCGAAACTTCATATCTACGAATTCTGGACCATTATT
This sequence comes from Rutidosis leptorrhynchoides, assembly GCF_046630445.1. NCBI lineage: Eukaryota > Viridiplantae > Streptophyta > Magnoliopsida > Asterales > Asteraceae > Rutidosis > Rutidosis leptorrhynchoides. Next base: position 38,461,105 of record NC_092335.1, on the reverse strand, counting down.
CGCTTGACTTGAAGTCGGGAAGAAGAGACAAAAGCATGGAACTCCGAAATAGAAGAAAAAAATATATAAAACCCAATAACAACATAGAAATTACAAACCGTGTATACCTATGCGAATAGCAAGATAAAGACACGGGAGAACTAAAAACACTATAGAACCAAGAGTATAGTAGAAATGAATAGATTCTTCTGGCGGTAAATGAAAAAGAAGAATGACAGATATGAAAGTTAGGAGTATATCCAGAATCAGAACTGGATGGAGCATATTGACGAGTGCTTTAAAGTATGAATTAAGGAAGAAAGTATTGGAGTGATGAAAATAATGAAACGGAAAATGTTAATTTATAGTGGAAATATCAGACATAGTAATCGAGGCAGATTACGAATTTAATCAAAGAAAATCACAAATTCCTTAATTACCGGAGAATCAAATCTTATAGATTACGAAAATTTCCTTTAAATTCCTTAAATTCCGGAAATCAATCGTGACTACGTCAAAAGTTAAGGCGAACATTTAATTTCCTCATTTTACTCTTTTGTGATAGCTTCGTTTATACTCTTCCTATAATCGAATCGTTTTATTCATATTACCCAATGTTGATAAAACTTTATTTTCAACTCATATTCATCATTCTTGTTGTAAAGAATGACAATCTCTATCAAATTTCACGACTATGATTTTCATGAACTCCTCTCTATTTTGTCTACCCTAGCATGGTGGCATAAACGCTCAAGGTTTAAATGAGCTCAATATTATTCATAACACATTTTATGTATCCAATTTACTGAAATGACTTGTATAACATCATCATTTTGAATGATCTCCGCATTAATAATAAAATGCACTTCGTAGAAGAACTTGTAGAAATTATGGTTTGTATGATTTTAATTCTTGAAATGGAATAATATTCTATCCGTTGAAATTCACGCAAGGCCCCGAGCATACCTGGGAACGTGAAAACCAAATAAAACGTAAATATCCTCATCTATGTACGAACAACGCCGATTGATGGCAACAACTAAATTTCAAGACGAAATTTCTTTTAACGGGGTAGGTACTATAACAACCCTCATATTTCCATACTTGAATTGACTAATTTACCTATAGGGTTGTTATCCATATGTAATATAAAATTAAATTCGACGTTGATCAAATATTTATTTTTAGTCAGAATTTTTTGTTAACTAAAGTTTACACTAATTATATAAAATAACTTTAGTTAATATTAACATTAATGCGTATTATATTTAAAACTATATGTAACATAATTATTAATTAAATGATAAGTTATTTTAATCATTATATATATCTTTTTAGCTTATAAAAAAAGAGATTTTTTTTATAAATTAAATAACGAGCCCATGAATTTTGACTAAATATTTTTAAAAACAAAAACTTATTAAAAACATTTTTAACATGTTTTTATTTTTTGTCAAAATTGGCACCTTTATTTTATTTATATTTTTTTCTTTTCACCAACTATTTTTTTCCTATAAATACCCACTTCCATTTTATAAAAACCTGTATCAAATCTTTGGAAATACTCTCTCACAAACTTGGGAAACTACTTGAGGTATTTTCTATATTTTTTTTATCGAATTGCTTTTATTTTTTGTATATTCTTTATAAATTCGAAATTAATATATATAAATTATGTTTATATGTTATAATTACTATTATAAGTATTATAATGTATAAAAATAATTTTGATAATTTATGGAATATTATTTATAATTAAATACGAATTATGTAGTATTTAAACGTAAAAACAATGTAAAATTATTAATAAATATTTTTAAGAAAAAATAAAATATATATAATTTTTTTCTGAGTTTATAAAACTTATATAGATCTGAAACAATTATAAAAATAATTATTTGGGTTGAATTAGTATTTATTCCATAATTAACTCTTATTATGTAATAACCGAAAATATAATCAAAGATAAATACAAAATAAATATAAAATAAGGTATAATATTTTTATAAAATTTTTCTACAGATTTATAAACTTAAATAAACTTATAAAAATTATAAATTAATTATTTGATATTTAATTAAATTAAAAACGAATTTAGGGAAATATATATCTATTTTTGGAATATATAATGTATATGAAATATAAAGTAATTAATTACATTAATTATGAATATAAAAATCTGCAAATAAACATTTAAATAATAATTAAATATTTATTTAACATATATAATAAATATTTAATATTATACATATACCTTGTAAAATATAATATATATTATACATACATATACTTTATTAATTCATAAAATACAATAATATATATAATAATAAACCTAAACTTATATACACTTAAATAAATAAAGATGATCGAATTATTAATACGATAACAATAAACTTATTAATATCATATTATTAATACATAAACATGTCGTATTTCTATACGCACATAATGGGTGAAGGTTATGATCAAAAGATAACGTATGACTTATACGAATTCACTGCTATTTACGGTAAAGTGGATGATTCCTAGGTTGCCATAATGGGAATAAGGTTTTGGATTAAACGAAAAGTTGTAGACTTATAGTCCAACTGAAAGTTCCTGACCCCCGGTTACATCTGGTCATCCCGACTTACTTAATAGCAACGAAGTTTGGACAAAGTTGTACAACGTCTTAATGTGGAGGATTATAACCCAAAGTTTCTAAAACTATAAACCTGCTTTAAATGGAAACTTTTCAAAAGTAGAAACTCTTACTATAAATTGTCACTATTAATATAATCCTTATATTAATAAACATACTTTTTGTCTGTTATAACATAACTGCCTAAACGTTATATCTCTAGGTTGAGATCTCCGTTACTTACTTCCGTCATTTCTTTTCTTTGTGGATTATCTTCAACTGCTGTTTAAGGTGAACTTCATAGCCCCACTTTTTACTGTTTCATAACTATTTTTATAACTTTTGGGGTGAGACACATGCTTGCTTTATAACTGTTTTACGCTTAGACACAAGTACTAAATTGTTAACTATGCTGTCATGCTTTGATTCATGCTAAATCCCTACCGTATATCGTTAATTGCTACGTATAAATGCAAACTTAATTATTATGAGTAGGCCTATTGAGAGTAACGTCTATAACCATTTGACCGCTGGTCTTTGGTTACATAATAATGATTCCACGACACTGACAGTACAAGGTGTCATAGGGTGAATTGTTTAGTAGCAATATTACAAACTGCAGCAACACTTTTAGATTGATATTTCTATATCAATCAACTTTAAACTAAATCTTGTGATCTATCATTATTATCAAAATCATTGTTTATGATAAACCTATGAACTCACCAACCTTTTGGTTGACACTTTTAAGCATGTTTTGTCTCAGGTACTTATATATTATGATTCCGCTGTAGAACTTTGATGTACTTAGAAGTCAAGCCATGCACTGGGACCAGAGTTAACATCTGCGTCAATGTCAATTTTGACGGGGTGTTACACTAGTCTACAGCCCGACCTATGACGTATTATTATATGTGATTATTTGTTTCCTGTACGCATGTATAATGTTTTCATATACGCATACCTCCTTCTTATGTTCTGAATCCGGGAGGAACTCCCATTTCGATTTAAACGTATTCTCCGACTCATGCGAGTTTATCTTTTATAAGAACACCTCGGTTAGTGAAACTGAGGGATGTCATTCTTGATTTCTAGAGTGCTCGACATTTCAATGTCAGCTACTATGCTCATGTATATAACATTTTTGTTATATTACGTGCCTTTGTGCCTTCGTGCCTTTACGCTTTGGTTTGCAAACCGAAAAAACGTCATTCTTGACTTTTTAAAAATTCTTGATGCTTCAAAGACATTTTATGTCATCTTCGTTCATGTTCATTACTCTTAACGTTTTTGGCTAATTGTGTTATCCTTAGCACATTGTTTAAAGAAACCGTTTTAGAGAAAATTGTGTATAAATTCGAGGTTAAACGCATGTCCTGACCTTATGTAGTGCCATTGGAATGGAACAATGAATTAGTGAAATATAATGGCATCCGGCCAACGGGATTATATTACGGTAATTCATAAAGAAATTCTAATAATGTGACATGGGGAATAGAAAGCGAGTCAAAGAAAATATTTTACACCACTCATTCAGAAAAAATTCCAATGTTATTACATGAGGAATTGAAATACTCATTCGTTGATATACGAAGAACTCGTTGTAACCAAATTATCTATCCCATGCTCATGAGTAGATTTAAAGTCTTCTGATATACCAGAAAGGGGGAATCGAGGAGCTGTGAGATTTTACATTCATTTTGTTAACGTCATACCTCTTATTCCTTAATAATTCATCATCACTTGTTGAATCCGGGTTCACCCTATTCCACTATGTTTAACGAGATGCTAGTTCGATACTCACCACTGCATCCTTGCTGGGAGGCATGGTACATATCCTTATGTAATTGGTAGTGATACTCCCGAAGTTCCCTAAAGCGTACATCTTGCTATCTATTATTTAGGTTTAGGCGTAGATTTTCAGATGATTTCCATGACCACATTTGGAAATTCAACGGAGAACTCGTTCTAACCAAGCTATCTATCCCATATCTATGAGTAGATGGACAATCTCTCCCATACCATAGAGGCGGCGAATCGAAGAACCCTGAACATTCTACACTCCTTAATCTTGATAGTCAACCATTACTCTTCCCTTAGAAGTATAGTGCTTACGTAATGTAACGTATATATCACTCGTAACATCCTAGTTCCGCTAGATCGCATTGCCTAACTTCATGTTGAGATTGGCACTTCCTCAATGACAACACTATGTGTTGAATATCACATCCTTCTCACATATTCGGTTAATAATGTAATTTTAGATGGTGTTTGGCGTTAGCATCCTGATTGGGTTCAAAGATTTACTATCTTATCGTATCTAGCTTCGCCTAACGTGTCAACTGATCCGGACTCAATGATGTAGAAGGATTATGATGGTACGATATGTCACTTTACAGTTAAACATGTTTGGGATCATATACGACGAGAGCTCTTAATGTCTCTTGGTTTGAGGTGGTTTGGTTTTCACAATGTATTCCGAGGCATTCATTTATTTTATGGTTGCTCATGGGTGAGCGATTGAAAACTCAAGACAAGTTAAAAGCATGGGAATGTCGTCCAGGTGTGGCGCTTCTGTGTCCTCTATGTAATCATGTGCCGAACTCTCATGATCACTTATTCTTTACTTGTAGTTTTTCTGCCAGTGTTTGATCGATGGTTTCAAATCATATGAATTTTCCTATTACCGCTAATGGGTGGTGTGATTTATATTAGTTGTTGGAGCCATTTGCTACCAGGAAATTGGCTAGAACCACGGGTATAAAATTGCTATGTGGTGCATCCGTCTATTTTATTTGGCAAGAACGTAACCGATGACTCTTTAAAAAAAGGTAATCGCTCGGTGCCGCAGGTTTATGAGGCTATTTACTCAACGATCCGGATAAAGTTAATGTCCTTAAAGTGGAAGTCGTCGGCTAGTGTTCTTAGACTTAAGTCAGATTGGAAAATTTCTTAAGCTAATGCTTTTTATTTTTGGTGATTGAGCTTGTAGTAGTTTAAGCTTGGTCTTTTGAGAGGCTTTAGGGCATGTCATATAGTCGTCTGTGCTTTATTGTATTCTTGTGTTATATTAATATATTCATCGGGTGAAAGCCCTTTTACCAAAAAAAAATAAAAAATAAAAAATATTTGGTTACAAAGATTGAGAAACAATAATAATAAAAATTTTAAAAAACCAAATTTTGGTAGAAAGGAATATATAGTTAATATTAAAATGCTATAATGATGATGCCATTATTAGGCTAATTTCTTTGTTAAGAAAAAAATCAAAAAGAAATAGAAAAAAATCTAAACATGGTGAGTGATGTCATTAATATAAATAATTTTGAATTAAAACTAAATCTTATTAATTAATTATTATTATTAAATCTTATTAATAATTATTTTAATTATTAAATTTAAATAATTTTGAATTATTTTAATTAATTAATTTGAATTGGTTACGAGAATGTATAAAAGCTAGACATAAGGAAACCAATTTTAAATTTATATTTTAATTTACACTCTTAAAATAAAATGATAACCAATAATATTTCTTATGATTGGATGTTGATCGTTTAATATGCATTTTAGGTGTTTGATGAAATATTCAGCTGACGAGTTTCTTAGTTGGACTCTGTAGTTCTACGGGTCATTAAACTAAATAACTTTAGTATTTACGTTCACATAATACCTAAAACGTATCATTAAACTATTTCGTTTATACAAACCGTGATTCCACAGTTTATTTATATTTCTAATTCTAAAACCCTAATACCAAAACCAGCCCTTTTACCTAAAGCCCATAAAAACTAAAACCCCAACAACATCACACCCTAAAACTTAACTTTCCTATTTAATCATTTGCAGGTCACCGGAGCTCAACAACAAACATCCCCGCCAATCTAAGCTATCTTCCCGTCGCCGTTAAACTACGACGTAACAGACATAAAAAAACCATAACAAACATGAGAAAGAAAGTCGACGAACGTATTCGAACCCTAATTGAGAACGGCGTTAAAACTAGACACCGTTCCTTTTTTGTCATCATTGGTGACAAGTCACGTGACCAGGTAACGCATATCTGTGTTTATTTACATATAATTGATGCGCTGAGAGTATTGATTTATTATATTTCATTAACTGACACATGTGTTTGTTGCCGTGTGTGCAGATTGTAAACCTACACTATATGCTTAGCAAATCGGTTATTAAGTCTAGACCTAATGTTTTATGGTGTTACAGAGATAAGCTTGAACTTAGCAGGTTTTTTCTTTAACACCTTTAGTTTTTTTTTTTTTTTTTTAATTATATTAATTCTGCTAGAATATGTATGCTTTGTATCTATAAATTAAGTGATAGTATACTGCAACAAAGCTCGTAACAAATTATTAATAACAATGTTGTGAATTGAGAAGCAATTTTGAAGTTACATATTGTAAGTGTACTAATTAGTTGATGTTAAATAACAACAAAAGCTACCAACTTTATCAAATTTTTTATTGTAGATACTTAATTATTTGTATCATAAAAATAATGTTTTTACTTTTTTGTACCACCCAAAGAATGGACCTTTTATGTCAGTTTGAAAGCAAATTAAACATTTTTATATGTAAAAATGAATTTTATTTGGTGCCATGATGTGATAAATTAGTTAATTGTAATGGAGTTGATACATGGAGTCATTAAATTCTAGTTATCAATAATCTAAGAAATTTAGTGCATGGTAGTAATTTGTGTTGTTGTGTACATGGAACATGTCACGGTTTTGCTTATGTGAAATAAACGTCTAATCTAATCTAAGTCCGTCAATTATGTTTCAGTCATAAGAAGAAACGGGCGAAGCAGGTGAAGAAGCTAATGCATAGAGGACTTTTGGACCCCGAGAAGGCGGATCCGCTCTCACTTTTTCTTGAAACTGCTGGTATTACGTATTGCCAATACAAGGATTCCGAGAGGATTCTTGGTAATACATTTGGCATGTGTATACTACAGGTAAGTACAATCACATCGTTCTTATGAGTTGAGTTTACTACAGCTGGTACATGTTCATATGAAAAAGGTTTTTATTGTTTATTTATTTTCAGGATTTCGAGGCCTTGACGCCGAATCTTTTAGCAAGAACTATAGAAACAGTGGAAGGCGGGGGATTGATTATACTGTTGCTTCGTTCTTTGTCTTCACTCACAAGTCTGTACACCATGGTTATGGTATGAATCATAAATTCTGTATATTGTTTGCTTTTAACTCATTTTTCAATATATTCGGGAAAGTGGAAACCACCATTTTTTCATGTTTGTTGTTTAAATGTTACTTGCATTTACCTTTAAAAATCACGATTTTCATACCTCTACTTTCACATGGAAAATAAAGTTCTGATTTGACTTGCACATAAGCTATTTTTTGAGTTCAGAAATCAGTAAGAGTTGTCGAAGTTGTAGATTAATAGTCAATTGATGCATATATGAAACTTCAACCCAAACTTCTGTTAGTGAGACCTTTTGAAATTTAAATATAAAATTACCAATTACTAGTTTTATATTACAATGTTTGAAGTCTCGGAATCAATCGCTGACTCTGTTTTCTGGAATGGAGAGAATACATTTTTGTCTTCTTGGCAACAATTTTTTGTTCGTGCATCCAGTTTGTTGTAGTTGTTCATATAAAGAATTTTATTTGAAGAAGAACGTTAGATAAGAGATAAGATTCATACCGTGTGATTCTAATTATGCTTATTTGTAATTCAAAATAAATTTAAAACACAATTTTTTTTGTGGCTGCAGCCCACATACCAGCCTTATTATTTGTAAGAATGAATATATGACAAGCATCCGAGTAGAGCAATAAATAGAAGATAAAATTTGCCTTAAATCACATTTCAAACTTTATTAGCTCAGATAAATTATGAAGTCCTAATTGTAAATATTGCATTAAGATTCAGACGGTGGTTTGATTTGGTGGTATGGTTATTTAAATTAAAGGGGTTCCGTTTATTTTTCAATTTGAATATGTTTAAAACTTTAGGAAATTCGTTTTGCGTAATTTTTATTTTTTTTAAACTAACAAATTTAACTGCAGTTTAATTAGTACATATTCTTGTTATGATAGCTGTGTTAGTTATGGCCAACTGTGCTTGATTAATTCTGTTGATGCTATCTTGTAAGCCTTAATGTTTATGCATGGTCGATTACATTAGTAGTAATTGGTTATTATATCAGGCTCCATGTACACATAAGGTTAACGTAGGTCATGCAGCATTTTAGTATGCAGAATAGTTTAATAAAGACATTTGATTGTCATTAGATGACACGTCTTTTGTAACTAGTTAGGGGCTACTTGCAGGACGTTCATGAGAGATTTCGCACAGAATCTCATTCTATAGCTACTGGACGCTTCAACGAACGTTTCTTACTTTCTCTTGCGTCATGTGAATCATGTATCGTTATGGATGATGAGTTGAATATACTACCAATCTCATCACATATGAAATCAGTCACACCAGTTCCTGTTAAGGAGGTATGTCTATGCTCTCTTGAACATCATTGTTTGTATTAAAGTGTTAATGAAACACAATGAAGACTTTCTTGGATTATGAAAGAACACTTCAGTGTGTTGTTGGTCAATGTTGACTTATGTTGGTTCCGTTAAAGTTGTAGTTCTAAGATCTTATGTTATGTTTGCTTCTTTGAATGAAAGGACTCCGAGGGGCTATCAGAAGCCGAACGTGATTTGAAAGATCTGAAAGAGAAATTAAAAGATGACTTTCCTGTTGGCCCACTGATTAAGAAGTGTTGCACATTTGATCAGGTATGATGTTTTTTATCTGATAGTTTATCTGTAGGTTTGAAACCAATAGTTTTTAAAGTTAGTATCTTTAATGGTCATTTTACAAATGGTTACACATGTTGATTTTGACATGTTCTGCATTTATTCAGAGCAAAGCTGTTATTACCTTTCTTGATGCGATATTGGATAAGACGCTACGTAGTACGGTGGCTTTGCTTGCTGGTCGTGGACGTGGGAAATCAGCTGCACTTGGTCTTGCAGTTGCTGGTGCCGTTGCTGCAGGGTAAGAACACACACTCTCTCTCTCTCTCTCTCTCTCTATATATATATATATATATATATATATATATATATATATACATATATATATGTATGTATATATATATTCTCTGAGACGGGTCTCTTTGATTTTTGTTTGTTCCTTTAAACTAATGAACTTACGACTTTCAGGTACTCAAATATTTTTGTAACTGCCCCTAGCCCGGAAAATTTAAAAACTCTGTTCGAATTTGTATCAAAGGGATTTGATATGCTTGAGTACAAGGTGAAAGTTACTATTGCTTATTGTACAAGTAATTTAGTTTTTGGTTTGCATTATGTGCTTTATTTTATTTCATGTAACTACTATTATTAATTATTAATATTTATGTTATTAATATTATTTGGGTAATACTTTATCAGGAGCACTTGGATTATGACATAGTGAGAAGCTCGAATCCGGAACTAAAAAAAGTGACTATCAGAATAAATATTTACAAACAGCATAGGCAGACAATCCAGGTTTGCATACATGCACAATCAACTCTCTGAGATGATTATATTAATGTTTGTTCTAGAAACACTGCTCGTCTTCTATCTGCTTTATATTGGCTATTCTTAACTTATTGGCCGCATGTTAATTTTTTCGTTGAACGTAGTTCTTTATTTGTTTGTTGGGTTTCTGTTGCAATTTTCACAAGTAGCTTTCTATATTTAAGGGAAATCTTAAAAGCAAATCTTCATGGCTTGCAGTATATTCAACCTCATGAACATAAAAAACTGTCGCAAGTTGAGCTTTTGGTGGTCGATGAAGCTGCAGCTATTCCTCTACCGATCGTGAAGTCTTTGCTTGGTCCTTATTTGGTTTTCCTTTCTTCTACTGTTAATGGGTATGCAGTATATGTATTCTCATTCTTTGTTATAATATTTGATGAAAATCATATATATTGATTGCTTTTTAAATGCGTTTCATTTCTTTTTATTGCTATTCTCACAGCTTCACATTGATTACCCAACATAACTGATGGCCATTTGTTACAACTTCTTATATATTCTTGTATAATCTGAAATTATTGTATTTGTTTCTTTCTTGAAGCTATGAAGGTACAGGGCGGTCTCTATCATTAAAGCTTATAAAGCAGTTAGAGGAGCAAAGTCTAGCAACTACAAAGAACACAGATACTGTTTCTTCTGGTATGATGTTTTATGTTATCTAGATGCTAGTTTTGGGCTTTAGCATGATTCACAATTTTTGAAATTCTTAGCTATTTGATGAACTTGCATATAATTCAGTAGTCTGTCTCGAGAACATTTATATTCCATAGTTTTCATATAACCTATCTATCTGGAAGCAGTCTGTATAGTTTGGGTACTGTTTTTGTTGTTGTCTCAAGAACATTTATATGATTAACATCAATGCAGGCCGTCTTTTTAAGCCGATAGATTTGAAAGAAGCTATTAGATATGCTTCTGGTGATCCAGTTGAATCATGGCTTAACAATCTACTTTGTCTGGATATAGAAAATTCAATCCCTGGAATCAACAGGTTAAATCATTTCGAAAAAAGTCAAATGAGTTGACGTTTTAAGCTGTCTCCATTGACTTTTTTATCTTCTTTTTTTCTGTAAATAGGCTACCTCCTACAGATGAGTGTGATCTCTATTATGTTAATCGGGACACTCTTTTCTCATATCATAAAGACAGCGAGTTATTCTTACAGGTATTTATGTATTTATTTGATCATTGTTTTTTGATACTGTTCATTTTAAATGGTTTAATATACTATTACATTATTCAGAGAATGATGGCCTTATACGTTGCTTCTCACTACAAAAATTCGCCAAATGATCTTCAATTATTGGCTGATGCTCCAGCTCATCACTTGTTCGTTTTACTTGGTACATTATCTTTTTGTGAACCTTGCATGATATTTACCAAATATCATCTCATGCCATCTATTAATTTTATGTTTAAAAAAAAGTGATCCGTATATTCCTGTCTGTCAAATGCATATACTTATGATCAGATATCTTAGATTATATGTCTAAACACGTATGTTTACAGGTCCTGTTAATGAATCAAGGAATCAACTCCCAGATATTCTATGTGTTATCCAGGTTTTTTTTTTTTTTTTGTCTCTTATAGCTAGATGTTATAATTTCAGCCATTTACATAATAATGGGTTGATTCGGGCTAGGTTTCATCTGTACTGTGTAAAAGAAAAAGGTTAGCTTTATAAGAAACAGGTGAAATGGGCTTAAATTTGTTTAAACTTCAAAGCCTATCTAAATGACTTGCAAAACACTAGATTCTTATTCAACAAATGTAATGTTTGTGGTCTTAGCTGACACACTTGTTATCTATAATATTTAGTTTTTCGACTAACATGTTTTGACCTGTACCATAATTTCGTCATCGTTGGCTCATTGACTTACCTATCTTTCCTTCACGCTTTATTTTCAAAGCTTATGTTAAAGTCCATAGTTTTGATTTTGATAGTCAACGACAGTACGGTTGGTTTCGTGTTTATATTTGTTCGTGTTTTGGTTCTGCAGATTTGTCTTGAAGGAAAGATATCAAAATCTTCTGCCATGAGAAGCTTAAGTAATGGTCAACAGCCATCTGGAGACCAAATCCCATGGAAGTTTTGCGAACAATTTCAAGATAAAGACTTTCCAAGTCTTTCGGGTGCTAGAATCGTACGCATCGCTACACATCCTAATGCCATGAAGGTCTGTACCTCTACTATTCGTTTTTATATCCATTTTATGTGCCACATAATATTTACTGATTGTCATCTCATCGTATTACAGCTTGGGTATGGGTCAAAAGCCATAGAATTGCTGAAAAGGTATCGTCTCCTTTTTTATTTATATTTATTTATAATAGAGTTGTTATTTATAATGTTTTTTAATAGGTACCGTCTCCTTTTTTATTTATATTTATTTATAATAGAGTTGTTATTTATAATGTTTTTTAATAGGTACTTTGAGGGCCAATTCACTCCCATTTCTGAAGTTGACGTCGAGAATGATCCAGAACCTCCTCAACAACTCAAAATTACTGAAGCAGCTAAGAATGTAAGATTTAATAATTACTATAAATTAATTAGCTTTTTTACATTTAATGTTTTCTATTAATCAGTAAAAAAAACATTTATTGTACTGATGCAGGTGTCATTGCTTGAAGAAAATATAAAGCCTAGGTCGGACCTTCCTCCTCTTCTTGTACATCTTAGTGAAAGACGGCCCGAGAAGCTTCATTACATGGGTGTCTCCTTTGGGCTTACTTTGGACCTGTTTCGTTTTTGGAGGAGGCACAAATTTGCCCCGTTTTACATATGTGAAATCCCAGTTGAGTTTCTGTTATTCATAGATATATGTTCTCTATTTTACTCGTTTTACTTTCAGGCTTATTCCTGATTATGGTTGTCTTATTGAATTTCGTTGTCAGAATTCTGTTACTGGTGAACATACATGTATGATGCTGAAACCCCTAGAGACTGATGATATCGAAGTTGATGGAAACGATGAGTTTGGATTTTTCGGTCCTTACTATCGAGGTTTGTGTATTTTTAAATAATATTGTAAATAAATAATTTGATAAAAAAATAGAAGTAACTAAGTCAATAATTAAAGTTTATATACAAGGCTCTTTATTAATCCATTATGTGTTCCTTCTTTTTCTTCTTTTCTTAATTTGACTACATTTAACTTTTATGAGATACAATACAAACCCACTTAAGGCCCATTTATAAGTAAACGGTGTCAATTCGCCACCTTTGTTCTGTTTCTTGTTCATTCTGAGTTTTTGTTATTGACAGTTGATTTTTCTGTATGTTTTCAGCTTTTAGGTCATCATTTGCGAGGCTTTTGTGTTCTCCAAGTTTTAATACAATGGAATGCAAGCTTGCTATGAGGTACGTCTTTTGGGTATAATAGTTTTTTTTATACATATGCAGAATATAAATATACATGCTTTAATATAATTGGATAATTATGATTTTGTAGCATCTTGGATCCAAAACTCAACTTTGCAGACGTTGATCCTTCATCAACCATATCACCTGGTATATACGATGACATCATCAAATCACCAATCAGTATGAATCGACTATCAGCTTATGTCAACAACCTGGCTGCTTACCATCTGGTAAGGATTGTTACTATAAAACTGATTAAATCTTAAAGAAGATACATATTACAAGAAAAGTTTGAAACTTTATTTGATTAGTTTTTAATTTTTGATAGTCACTTTTTCTGATATTTGTTTTTTTGGCAGATTTCGGATCTAAAACTGCCACTTGCATACCTATACTTTCAAGAGAAGTTGCCAGTAACGTTATCACATGCACAGGCCACTGTGTTACTCTGCATGGGCTTGCAAAACCAAGACGTTTCGTACACCGAGGTTTGTTCGTCATCTTCTTAATCATAAGATTAATTGTTTTTAGTAAAATGGATTTATTTAACTATCTGTTATAAACAATTTTTCTTCAGAAAATGGTGAATTTGGAGAGGCAACAAATAATGTCTTTTTACATGAAAATCATGAGGAAGTTTCACAAATATTTGGATTCGGTATCTACAAAAGAGTTTACCGCAACTCTGCCCCCAGTTAAAGAAGTAAGTAACAAGTTTGATTCACATCTTTTGTCTTGTTTCAAGTAAATAACATCTTTTTTTAATTTGTATTGTGGATACAATTTTATAATTTTTGCTTTCAGGTGGATTTGAAACCGCACCCAATTTCAGTGGATGAAGATCTTGATGAAGCGGCAAAGAAAGTCAAGGTTTGTTTATCCAATGCTTCTATACTTTGGGCGGAAAAATGACCTAAATTGACCTGTTAGCAAATTAGTTGGTGAAATTTGTCTTCTATTGCATGTGATGCCTGGTTTTTTGAAACTTATGTATTTGCCTTGTGATAAAATTATTATAGGATGAGTTCAAAGCACAAAGTGAAGGTTTAATGAATCCGGAGTTTCTTCAAAGATACGCAATTGCTGACAAGGATGCAGATTTTGAGAGTGCCTTACAAAATGGTAGCGGAAAGATACCTTCAGGTGGTGTAATTAGCGTCAAGTCTAGCAAACGCAAGGCTGAAAAATACTTGAAGCCAAAAGGAAAGATTGAGAAAAACAAGGATGGAAGTTCATCCAAATCGTCAAAGAAGAAGAAAAGATCATCTTAATCTAAGTTGGACTTGACCATAAATGGCATCTACATTTATTCAAGAATGAAAGATGACGAAACGTAGTTTATGGTAACAACAATTTGTTAGTCGTACGTTGCTATACGTTTTTAGCTATAACCCTAGCTCTTTTTGTGGTTGAACATTTGATTGTTTGTGATTTTGTATTTCAATTCGGGGTGGTTTGAGAAATGCAGTAAAAGGACTACAGTGGCTCCTAATGTTACTATATAGGGCTTATCACCAAAATACCAATTTTTTTTGAAGCTTGTTGACTGACAGCCCTAAAAAAAAAAAGTTTGACAATTTGCCCTCGCAAGGCGCAAGACACCTTGCGTCTATGCGACCTTGCGTCCATGCGACCTTGCGACTTTGCGACCTTGCGTTAAAGGCAAACGCAACAAACAGCCTTGCGTCCATGTGTTTTGCGCCTTGCGTCTTGCGTCTTATCTCGATAAGATTTTCATGATTTTGTGGATAAAATTTTGTACGATTTTTGTACTGTTACGGATAACACTTTATTTCTTTCTTTGTTCTTATATCTGAAACTACATTCTGCACAGTTTCATTTTCACTTCATTTCCACATAAATCATATAATTTCAAGCGTCATTAAGGTAAGTTTCCACCATTTTTTCTCTTGTTGTTTTAAATAATGAGTTGTAGTGATAATGAAACCTTTGTTATTCATATATGTTGTGGTGGTTTTTTTCAATTTATTAATAACTTACCTATGTATTTGCCTCTAGATTGTTTTAGAACACGATTAAAACTCCCAGTTGCTCCCCAAAAATCAATTACTCGAAGAATATTGTTAAAAAATGTTCTTAGAAAAATTAATTTGCCACCTAATGCTCCTATTTCAATGAGATATATTGTCGATAATCTTGTTTTTGATATTACTGATGATTATGAAGACTTTCGTGATTTTCTACAACATGCAATATCAAATGCTCCTATTGATATTTACATTGTCGACAAAGTTACAATGCATCAACTCCCAGAAAACTTACAGTCATTGCAAATCCTACCAATACACAGTGTCCATCAAAACCTACCAACACACGATGTCCAACAAAACCTACCAACAAGCGAGGCCCAAACAAACCTTCAGACACCCAATTTGGAAGAAGCACGACCTGAAATACCACCTCCAAACACAGAAGAGTTTGATTTCTTCAACTATGACGTTGAGAACGTATGTAAAATTAAAAAAACAGATCACCCTTTTCAATCAGTTGTCGCGTCTAGTGATTCGGAGGAAGAAAATGACAGAGAAGATCAAGATGAAGATGAAGAAGAGGAAGAAAAAAAGGATGTATTCTGAAATATGCCACTTTTATTGAGTGAGCATGACCAAAAGACTGAATCTGAATCTATGAGCCAAATAACAACCAGTTATAGAGTATCCGATTTGATTAAAGTTCGACAAACCTTTTTAAACATGGATGATTTTGTAAACCACCTATACACAAAATGTCTTGAAGAAAACTTCCAAATTAAGCCTGTAAAGTCAGACAAATCTCGATTCACCGCTAAATGCATGTTGCCAAATTGTGAGTGGAAATGTAGTGCATACAAAATACGCCACACTGACAACTTCATCGTAAAGAAATTGCATGACGTACACACATGCTCACGTACCCAAATTATGGGAAATAATAAACATGCAACCAAAAAGGTGCTAGGAAGTATTCTGATGGAATCGTTCAAAGCTGCAAATCGAGACTATAAACCAAAAGATATACGTGATGATGTTGGCAACCGTTTTCGGGTGAGCATTTCTTACAATCAAGCATGGAGAGCCAAGTGTCATGCAATAGAGATGCTCCGTGGCAGTATGGATGACTCGTTCTGAATGCTTCCCATTTATCTTCATAACATTAAGATTCATAACCCAGGAAGCATGACAAATGTGGTGACTGAAAATGAAAATAGATTCGTGATGTGTTACATGTCTTTTGGCGCAGTTGTAAGTATCACTCATCCTAAAATTGTTTTATCTTAAACTAATAGCAATCTCATTTGATTTGTTTGCGTGCAGATTCGATCATTTGTCCAAAATGTTCGCCCTATTATCATCGTTGATGGTGCACATTTGAAAGCTGAATACTTGGGTACAAATTTAGTTGCTGTTGCAATGGATGCCAATAACGGAATTTTGCCATTGGCTTATGGAATTGGTGAAGGCGAGACAAACGAGGTTTGGTCATGGTTTTTTGGCAATCTAAGAGATCATTTAGAGAGTTGTGGTATGAGTAATCGCATGTCAGAGATTACCTTTATTTCGGATCGTGCTCCTTCAATAGCACATGGTATTTCAAATGTGTTTCCTGAGGCCTTTCACTCTTTTTGCGCACGTCATCTATTCATGAACATAAAAACGATGTCCACAAATTCAAATATTTTGAATGGCACTATTGGAAAATGGTTAAGGCTTATCGTTTGTCAGATTTTCAAGATCATGTTAGTGTATTTGAACGAAGATTAAAAGCATCTCACAAGTATCTAAATGACGTTGGTTTCTACAAATGGTCCAGAAGTCAAGCTGATCATGTTAGGTATGCATACCTTACTAGCAACAGTGTAGAGCCTATTAACGCTCTATCCAAACATGCTCGCAAACCACCAGTTTGCATGTTATTGGAATTTTTTCGCGCTTCAATACAGGATTGGTTTTTCAAACATCACAACAAAGCAGTTAGTCTTACTTCAATGGTTACTCCATATGTTGAACGTAAATTAGGTAAGAGGACGAACAAATCAAGAAGATGGCAAGCATTTTCATCGACAAACAATCTAATAGAGGTGCGTGACGGAAGGAAAAACGGCCTCGTTAATCTAGAAGATAGAACTTGTACATGTGGGCAATGACAATTATCAGGCATACCTTGCGGACATGTAATTGCAGCAGCACGACTCTTCGGAGTGGAAGATGTAACATGTTATGTATCACATTGGTTCTTGTCTCAAACTTATGTAAATACATATTCCGAACACATCCTTCCTTTGCCCCATCGATCTGAATGGTCGGATCCAGGGCCCAAGATCTTGAAAATCATAAACCCCCTATTCAAAAGAAAAGAGCACCTGGACGCCCAAAAAGTACCGATCGGATTCCATCTCAAGGTGAAGAAATTGAAAAGAGAGTAAGAACATGTACTCGTTGCAAGCAAGCAGGTCATAACCGAACAACATGTAGCGCTTCTTATGACCTAACCGGTGAATCTACTTCTCAGAGGATTAAAAAAACAGCATCAAAATCAAAGTCAAAGTCGAAAGAGAAAGTCGAACCTTCGCAAGCTTATCAGTCTCAATTTTATCAAACGTACGATTTAGACCAGAATTAGTTAGTTCATGTTTTAGTTTGTTGTTTACCAGTCTCATTTTGTTGTTTATGTTTTGTCTTTAGTGTAAAATTAATGTTTACTAGTTTAAATATGTGTTACGGAAAGTTTTTGTGCTATTGTAAGGACGCAAGGACGCAAATACACAACTTGCGTTGGACGCAAGGACGCAAGACGCAAAGATATAAGCAGACGCAAGGTCGCAAGAAATAACTTGCGTCTGTCATTCAACCAGACGCAAGAACGCAAAATACAACTTGCGTATGCAATTTAAAAAGACGCAAGGACGCAAAATACAACTTGCGTCTGACAAATAACCAGAAGCAAGGACGCAAAAAATGCCTTGCGTCTGTCCCAGAGTTTTTACATTCAAAAATTACATGTATAATAATAATAATTACATCTACAAGTTAACTACTTAACAACCTTTGGGTCCTTTGGTTCCTCTGGTGGTGGTGGTTCCTGTGTGTCAAAGCGTGCACGGAAGAATGTTCTTGCCATTCGAATCCTATAGTCCTTAGCAGCCTTTTTAGGGTCTCCAATGTTGTCAATATGATCCCAACCAAAAACTATCTCTCCATATGAAGGCAGACCCAAACACCACAATCACCATGGCCACCACTCTGCATTGGCACATACGGTGCATCCTCGATCATCAACTCGACATCTTCTTTGTTCTCATAATAGTCAACAATTTGTGAGTCCTGCTTCTTGTTAAAGTAATCAATAGCCTTCAAATATATCGGCAAGTTGTCTGACAAGTTTTTGAAGACAGCGTCGAGTTGACCTTTTGACAAACAACCCTTTAAACTATCATAGACAAATACTCTCTGTTCATCTAAGTTCAAAGAGAGTAGTATAAAATGCTCAGGATCTAAAAAATGAACTGGAATCAAAATCTGCAACAAAAGAAACATAAAAGATCAATAAGCAAGGACGCAAGGTTGACCTTGCGACCCACGCAAAGACGCAAGGTTGAACTTGCGACAGGCGCAAGGACGCAAAATGAACCTTGCGAGCAGACGCAAAGACGCAAGGTTGATTTTGCGTCCGTTGTCAAGACGCAAGGATAAGCTTGCGAGGGTCGCAAGGACGCAAGAAAGAGTTTGCGAACGGACGCAAGGACGCAAGATCTATCTTGCGTCTATTACAGTTTACTCAAAATGGATAGTTTATATAAAAAAAAAAGGACTAACCTTATCACATTCAGCCCAGAATGGATAAAGGTCATCACTACCATTCCCAAGACCAATCAAATACATATAATCTGGGGGATTGGATTTAATGATCCCCTCTGCTTCAGGATTAGATGTATCCCCCTTCTCCTCCTCATTTTGAGTGTCATCATCATAAAAGGACTTGAATTTCTCCAGTTGATTGAGGAAACCCAATGGCATAATCGTCCATCGAGAACTACATGTATAATCTGCAATCGGAAACTGAGGACTCGAGGACATCTGGCTAGCTCGGGGCAGAAAGCTCTGCCAAAATCTCAACAGGAAGGTAGTCCATCCATCAATATGCTATAATCAGATCAAGTTGATTATGAATGTTAAAAAGCTAAAAACAAAACAAAACATGCATAAGTTTATAATTATTAACAAACTTGCTATGTTTTCCAAATAACCAGAAAATGTTATTCCCAATAAACGTTTCCAAAACTCAGTATCAAGGAAGAGGAAGGTTTCATTTTGGAAAATGAACATGCAACGCGTATCTTGCTTATTGAGGATCAGTCCTTTCAAATCTTTTGCTGGCCCCACACGCTTCCTTTGATCTCTCCATGCATTAGGTGGTGGTGGTTGCAAAGTTCCTTGATCGTTTACTAATTTATCAACCATGGACCAAATCTCCTCCTCACTAACCCAATCCTTTTCCTTCCTTTTTCTCTTCTTTTCCTTTTTCTAAAAAAAAAAAAAAATAGTAATCAACACGCAAAGATGTAAGAATTGTCTTGCGTCTGTGTAATCAAGACGCAAACACGCAAGCTAAGTCTTGCATCCAACAAAGAAAAACACGCAAAGACGCAAGGTAATTATTGCGTCCAACAATGAAGAAGACGCAAAGACGCAAGGTGATCCTTGCGTCATTCACTAACCTCATTCTGGTCTGCTTGTTTTTCTGCTTCATTAACCAATGGCAAATCAACTCCTTGCTCAATCTCCTCAGACACCAGAGCCACGTTCTCATCTTGTTTATCAACAGCTTTTTCAGTAAGCTTTTCAGTTTCCATTGGCAACACATTCTCAGCTTTTTTAGTCCCTTGATGAGAAACTTTCAGCCTTTTTACTCTAGAAGCTACTTCGTCAGACAACTGTATAATATCTATGAGTCAGCAATCATACGCAAGGACGCAAGATATATCTTGCGTAAACAAAGACGCAAAACGCAAGGACTTATAAACATCAGGCGCAAGGACGCAAGGAAAACCTTGCGTCTGGTGAATGTTACAGACATACCTTCTCCAATGGTTTTCTGTAGCCCGGTGTTGTGAAAGGGGAATTTAAAACATGAGTAGGCCTTCTTTCTCTTTTCCCACGTCTAACAACCCTCGGAGATGTATCATTGTCAGAGAAAGATCGAGGATCCACATATGCATCCTCGTTATCAACATACTATAATGAACAAAACGCAAAAAATAAGACAAGAAGCCATACGCAAGGTTGCAAATAAGTCCTTGGGTCTGAGTTAGGGACACAAGTAAAACCTGCGCCTAAATTACAAACAAGACGCAAGGACGCAAGAAGGTACTTGCGTCTGTTTAATGTCAGGCGCAAGGACGCAAGGAAAACCTTGCGCCAATATAACAGGCAAGACACAAGGTCGCAAAACAACCTTGCGCCTAGTTTACCTGATGGTGTTCCTGGTGTTCCTGTTCTTTCAAACGTTTTTCATGATCATCAAGCTTCTTTTTACAATCAGCCAACTCCTTTTCTTGATCATCCACCCTCTTAGTCAACATATTAACCATACGCAATAATTCCTGCAAATTGTTGCCTTTTTGTGTTGGATGAGGTTCCGAGGTCTGCTCTGACTCCTCCTGCAATAATTCCTTCAAACTTCCACCCAACTCCTCTTCAACTTGATTATCATCTTGTGTATTTTCCTCGTCTTCAACAACCTCTCCTTGAAAGTAAGAGGAACTCTGGATCCACCATTGACAACCTCTCTCTGTCTCAGATGGGTGCAGGGAACGAAAAGGTCTTTTTTTCTTCGGACAATCATCCTGAAATGAACTTATATTAGTAAAAACAAAAGGACGCAAGGACGCAAAAGTCATTTTGCGTCTAGACGCAAGAACGCAAAGAGCATCTTGCGAATAGAAGCAAGGACGCAAGAGTAAACTTGCGACACACGCAAGGACGCAAGCATGATTCTTGCGCCTGTAACAAGTATAACCCAGGGACCACACGCAAGGACGCAAGGACATCCTTGCGACATACGCAAGGACGCAAGGTGTATCTTGCGTCCTCTTGCGATACACAAAACTGCTCTGTTCAAACAGAAACTGCTGTATATACACTATATAAAAAGCTCTTGGAGATATTAACTAACCATTATATGTAAAAGTTTTAGGTAGTCAGACACTGTAAAGGTTTCAGCAGATGAACGCTTCCAAAATAATGCTCTTGGTACTCCATCCTTATCAGTTTTGGTTGCAAAACTCTTAATGGTACGAAGGTATGCCTCGAGGATCCAAATCTTAAATGCCCACATAAAACCAGCCAAAGTGTAAGCCTTTCCACCCCCACTCTCTAATTGGCTTTCTCGAACCTCAAAACCTTCACTCACCGCTGAGTAAGTAGCATCCCAAATATGAGACCCCCATGGGTACGCGTTCACCTTATTGAAATCTTCAACCAACAGAAACTGTTTACTAACCACATGTTACCCCTGCTTCCCCATAAACGCTCTCTCTACGATCAAAATTATAGCTAGTCGAACAATATCATCGTCACTAACCTTGGGAACCTTTACACTGTCAAGACCCGTCCTAATCCATCCGGACGAAGTCCATATCGATTATAAACGATTCACAACAGTTGATTACATTGCGAGGTACTTGACCTCTATATGATACATTTTACAAACATTGCATTCATTTTTGAAAAGACAATCTTTCATTACATCAAAAGTTGATGGCATGCATACCATTTCATAACATATCTAACTATAATTGACTTAATAATAATCTTGATGAACTCAACGACTCGAATGCAACGTCTTTTGAAATATGTCATGAATGACTCCAAGTAATATCTCTAAGATGAGCAAATGCACAGCGGAAGATTTCTTTCATACCTGAGAATAAACATGCTTTAAAGTGTCAACCAAAAGATTGGTGAGTTCATTAGTTTAACATAAATAATCATTTCTATCATTTTAATAGACCACAAGATTTTTCATTTCTCATAAATATACGTCCCATGCATAGAGACAAGAATCATTCATATGGATTGAACACCTGGTAACCGACATTCACAATATGCATATACGAATATCCCCATCATTCCGGGATCCTCCTTCGGACATGATATAAATTTCGAAGTACTAAAGCATCCGGTACTTTGGATGGGGCTTGTTGGGCCCGATAGATCTATCTTTAGAGTTCGCGTCAATTAGGGTGTCTGTTCCCTAATTCTTAGATTACCAGACTTAATAAAAAGGGGCATATTCGATTTCGATCATTCAACCATATAATGTAGTTTTGATTACTTGTGTCTATTTCGTAAAAACATTTATAAAAATTGCGCATGTATTCTCAGCCCAAAAATAGAAAGGGTAAAAAGGTAAATGAAACTCACCATACTGTATTTCGTAGTAAAAATACATATAACATCATTGAACAAGTGTAGGGTTGACCTCGGATTCACGAACCTATATTAATTGTATATTTGTTAAAACATATAATGGAATCATATAAATTCCTTTATTAGTATATATTATTTATATGTTTTTAGTTATATTTAGTTTATACCAAATTTCATTAAATACCTATTATATCGTAAATTATATTATATATATATGGATGTTGTATATGTAATTAGAATGATTAATATCTATATATCTAGTTATCTTAATATATATATATATATATATATATATATATATATATATATATATATATATATATATATATATATATATATATATATATATATATATATATATATATGATTAGTTTTATATAAAAAAAATATCATAACTTGTTACATACACGTATCTATATTAATAAGGTTAATATGTTTGATATATTGGTATATAAACTATTACTATAATTATAGTATGTATAATAATTAGGTTTTAGGTTCAAAATATTTATTTGTTCAAAAAATGATAGTTTTGATATTAATTATTTACTAAGAATAATAATAACTTTATTAAAAATGATAATATTAATAATTATAATAATGATATTGTTTAAAAAAATATACTTTTGTTTAATAATAATAATAGTAATAATAATAATAATGATAATAATAATAATAATAATTCTAATATTTATTGATAATAATAATAATAACCATAATGATAAGTGTAGCAATAACAATAAAATATTAATCATAATAACAATGCAAATAATAATAATAATATAATAATAATAATAGTAATAATAATGAATTTAAAAAAATTGAAAACTACCTCAAAAATTCGGGATAAAAGAAATGCCTTAGCAGGGTCTCGAACCCGCAACCTCTAGAATACCCGCTAACACTACTAACCACTAATCTGTCCCATGTTTTTCTGTTTAACTTCTATCCTAGACTATATAACCCATCCAGACCACCCTTTCCTATAATCAAGCCCAACAACGACTAGCCCAAAGATACGGCCCAACCTAGTAACTGATACCCGACGGCCCAATCAGCCCAACAGATTGAAGTTCTTACAACAGCCCAGCAACAACTTTTTATTATAAAAAAAAATGTCGTGGCCATGTTTCGAACCTAGGACCTCCTCTATACCCAATACACACTCAATCCACTAAACCATTTTTGTTTCTTGTAAAAACATTAAAGGTTTAGTTATTTCCTATATAAGAAACTGTCATCATCATTATCTAATAACATCACTACATAATCAACACTATCATCGCGACTAACATCTCATCTAAACACGATCATTATCATTAATTCGCTAATATCTCCCTTTCATCAACATAACTGTTGACATCGCCATCATATATCTATGTTACCATCATAAATGGGTTTGGGTCTCGGTTTGGGTTGAGATTATTTTAAAACGGAAAGAGTAAACAGATTTCATTAGAAATCTATAGTTTATGATGGGTTTAAGGGTTTTGGTTTGTTTTAGAACAAATGCATATTATCTCAACTTTGCTAGTACCGAATCAAACAATCTAAACTCCAACTCGTGAAAGTTAGAAGATGGTCGTGAGTTGACGAAGGAGGTGATAATAAGTGGTGTATGGTTGCCGGTATTTGTGGTGTTCTCGAAGGAGGAAATAAATAAAAAAAATAATGGAGAGAGGTGGTTTCGTCCAAATGGGTTTCGTTACAAGTGGGTTTTGGTTTGCACCGTGAACAGAAAAACCGAAGTGTAGCATAGATCTTGGTTTGTTTGTGTATCGAATAGAAACTAAGAATAGATGCAGTTGCAAGAGAGATCGAGAGAGAGAGAGAGAGAGAGAGAGAGAAGGGAAGTGAGAGAGAGAAGAATGGAATAGGTGGTGGTTTAAGGTGTGTCGAGGGTGGTTGCTCGAAGGAACAGAAAACAACATAGATGGTGTTGACTTTTGGTTTCATGTATGTGATGGATTATATATATATGTAACTGTGTGAGTATGTGGTGTAGTTCAAATGATGTGGTGGTTTAAATGACAGAAAATAACCAACATAAGTGTTTGGTTGAAATCGGAATAGAAAAACAAAAAGAAAGAAAGAAAAGAAGAATAAAGGTGGTCGTTGTAGTGGGATGTGGGGTTTGGTTTATAACTATATCTTATATCTTATTCTCTGTATGTGTAAATGCATAGATATCCTTTAGTGATAATAATTCAATCAAGCACAGTATTTCAATCTCAATTTGGCACAGTAGGTGATAATAATAGCAAATATGAAATGGACGTGAAACAGAAATGAAATAGTTAACAGGCGATACAATTGTATTTATGTGCCGACAGTTTTCACAGATGTGTATTGTGTACTATTTGAAATCAGTGGCGGATAAAAATGTTCAGAAAAATCCCATATTTTTATAACAATCATCTTTATTTATTTCAGTCACTATGGTATAAAATTCAATCACTGATTATTAAATAAAAAAAATACATCAACTGTCCCTCTCAATTCTGGGTAAAATATAAAAAGTGCTAAAATTTAATAACTAAATCCTAAATACATTTTTAGTAAGCCTAAAATTTATAGAACTCATTTTCAGATCACCATTTATTCTAAAATCACATAAGTTCAAATTAAACTTCTCTAAATAATAATCGAATCGTCCAACGAGTATTACAGTCATTTAATATTTATTTTTAATATACCTTATTTATATATAGTTATGCTTTAAATAATAATTATTATAATATCTTATCTTCATTTTTTTCTTACATAATTAATTAACTCATATAATATTTTAAATTCTAATTCAAAAATATATATGTATCTATTTTCTAAGTTATCTATATTCCATAATTTCACTTTCATGATAAATAATATGAAAATTAAATTGTTATCTTAACAAAAGTCACGAGTGAAATATAGTAAAGCAGGTATTGGAAATCAAACAAGAATCTCCACTAACTTTTGTCTAACTCACATTAAGTGACACGTTGTTCTCACTTGTAAATTACTTTTACCAATTTCCGAATATCGTTAAAAGGAACAGGTTTCTTAAATCATAGTGGACCTCTCAACAGAGACTTATAATCATACAATGTATCTGATAAATCAATCATTTGATATTATTTTCTAATTCCATCGATAAGCATATTGAAGCAAATACGCTCATGTATAGTATTATACATCTAATACTTTGATAACATATATATATATATATATATATATATATATATATATATATATATATATATATATATATATATATATATATATATATATACACACACACACACACACACACACACATATACATATATATTCCTATCCAATTATATAATGGTTCGTGAATCGTTAGAATCTGGTCGAGGTTAAATGATTGTATGAACACAGTTTCAAAGTTTTCGAGACTCAACATTACAGACTTTGCTTATCGTGTCAGAAACATATAAAGATTAAGTTTAAATTTGATCAGAAATTCCTGGGTCATCACAGTACCTACCCGTTAAAGAAATTTCGTCCCAAAATTTGAGTGGGATCATCATGACTGACAATAAGTATGTTTTCATGACGCATACGAGTTAGAAATTTGAGTTTTATCATTAGTGAGCAATTTAGATAAAACGATTCGATTACTTGCAGCGTATGAGTGAAGTTATCGCAAAAGATTGAAATAGGAAAAGTAAAGATTCGTCTTAACTTTTGACAGAGTCAGGGTTGAATTCTAGAATTCAAGGGGCTTAAATAAAATCTTCGAAGTCTAAAAGATTTGATTCTTCGGCGATTAAGGAAATTAAGATCTCTATAATTAAATACGGTGATCTGCCTCGATTACTCTGTCTGATATTTCCATTATAAATTAAACTTCTTCCGTTCCATTATTTTCACAATTCCTATACTTTCTTTCTTATTTCATACATCCTAAAGATTATGAAAATGCTAAATCCCGTTCTAATCCTTGATATTTTCCTAATTATCATTTCTGTCATCCTTCTTTTCGATCTTCCTCCAGAAGAATCTGTTTACTTCTACTATGCTCTAGTGATTATTGTATTTATAATCCTCCCGTGTCTTTATATTGCTATACGCACTGATATCCACAGTTTTTAATTTCGGTGCTATTGTTGGGCTTTGTATTTTCCCTTATATGTTGGAGATCTTTGCCTATTTATTATCCTCCCGACCTCTAGTAAAGCGAGTAAAGGTCCAGAATTCGTAAGTATGGAATTTCGGATAAACATCATGTTCTAAATAAGAATAATGTATTAGCACGATTTGATTTGTCAAATTACCAGAATCACTGAAAATAGAACTATCAAGAATATACTTTCTTAATATGTTCAGAAGTTAAGCATAATGAAAGAGTTATGTAACATGGCACATGATGACGTTATGATCTGTGAATCATCACATTCCATTAGAAACTCAGCATGACTTACTGTAATATAATCACGTTGATCAAGTGTCATTATATTATACTAACTCATGCATCAGTTTCCAACATTACTTCAATAACATTCGTATTTTAAGCTCGAAAGTTTACAGAATATAGAAACTAACATTTTCTATATGATGTAACGCTGATAGCGCGAAGAGATTAATGATTTCAGATAAGAATAGTTATGAAAATATCTTAAGAAATATGGAGAATATTTATAATGAAAGATACGATGATATCTTGGAATTACTAATATCGAATGATGGTGAAAAAAATTTTCCGCACGATTTTAACATGACTGCGGAGCAAGATATTCTCTAAAGATTTCATCGGATCCAGAATTATCTAGATTCTTTGAATATAGGGTATGGTCCTTGTATTTGTCCTTGGTCTCCTTCGTGATTAGCTCAATCCGTTTTTCAGTTCCAATTTTTCTGAGCTTTTCCAACATACTATTCTTTATCATCAAACTTTCGATGATTAAGGTCATTTACGGTTGTCTATGGTTTCTGTTGCTTCATTCAGCTTTTCCAACATTCAGAGTATTGATTTGTAGACTGAGTGCTTTTTAGAATTTCAGAATGAAAGATCATAATTCTAAGAGATAATTGTCATACATATAACTGTTGATGTAGATATGTTGTGAGTTTTCAAGGTACTGATTGCTGATGCCCGGTAATTGGTATGGCAGTTCTCGTTACAAGATGCAGGTGAGTATATGATGAGACTTCAATAGATAAATGTAGTGATTTGTTGGAGAGATTTAAACCAAGGAGCGACGAGGTTGCTGGTACATCTGTTGATAATATGGTGGAATATAATAAAAGGTTCCCCGGTAACAATAAAAGAGCACACATATAAATCAAGGTTATAATAAGGTTGTTTTGAACGAAAAGTCAAAGTTGACTTGCTGGAGCTGTGACAAAATTTGCTAATTTGGAAAGGGATTGTAAAGTTATTTTTGTGTAAAAATAACATTTAAGAAATTAACATAGCTACGTTTTAAACGTTTGCTCAGTTTCCGAGAGTTTTTCAGGTGTATAACTATACGCATCAATCTTTCTTCTGTAGATGAAGTGTCGTTGGTTCATCCTCTCGATTGAGGTGTTTTCAAGAATTACGAAAGGTTTGAACGTAGATTGTAATCGTTAAGATACAAATGAGGTTTAAGATGAAATCCAGTGGCAAACTTGAAGAATTATTTAGTTTCATATGTTATAATCAGTATTTTAATTCATTTTAATTGTCCAATATTATTCGTCCACAGTCGATAGTCCACAGTTAACAGTCCAATAATTCATATATAGTTTAATATATAATATTTAAATTAATTAATACGTATCGTGACCCGTGTACATGTCTCAGACTCGATCACAACTCAAACTATATATATTATTGTAGAATCAACCTCAACCCTGTATAGCGAACTTGATCATTACAGCATATAGAGTGTCTATGGTTATTCCAAATAATATATATAGATGCGTCGATATGATATGTCAAAACCTTGTATAGGTGTCCCGATATTTAAAGTGTGTAAAATAAATACAAAAATTAAATGACGATAAATAAAATTGCGAGAATATAAATTGCGATATATAAACTGCGATAAATAAATTGCGATAAATAAATTGCGATAAAATAAAATATGATACAGAATTAACAGTTAGCTAGGAACAGTTAGCTAGGATCTTGTTAGCGTGGTTTCTTAACAAAATTTCATATTGTTAATTAGTCTGTTTCTAATCAATTTTTATTGTATCCATTATTTCTTCATTATGCCACTTGTTGGATTCTGATATGTCAAAATCTAATTATGAAATTGAATGAGAATAGTTATTCTACGGTGAACGGATTCGTATATCTGTGGATGTAAGTAGGATAATAAATGACTGTTGAATCAGATTCGAAGAATGTACAGTGTAACTTATTAATGTGAAATTTAAATATTCCTCGGGTATTACCTACCCGTTAAAATATTTTCACCATTAACAGTTTGTACGAAAGAATTTTTAATTACAATCTTTATGAAAAAAATATATATACATATATATTTTCTTTAGATGTAATCATGGATTTAATGAATCAATGTGATATCAAACTCATCAGATTTACTGCTAGAACTAGAGTACATAATCTCTAAAACATTAGAGATTACATAATCGCCACGAAGGACGAAGATAGTTTATGTAGAACGATTCATAGAACGATGATTATGCTTGAGGTATAGATTGCGAGGTTGAGACGTGTGATGATGTTGTTGTTGTTGGTACTGGTTATGCTGCTGGTGCTGCTGATGGTGGTACTGTTGCTGTCGGTGTTACAAGTGTTGTTGGTGCTGAGGTTGGTGCTGATGTTGGTGTAGTAAGTATAGCTTGTAACTCACGCACCATTCTTGTCAGGGTTTCTATCCTACCCTCTATCATTTCTATCCATCCACTCATCTGATTTGATTGATCTTGATTATCAATTCGAAGTTCCCTAACTTCTTCTAATATTCCCCTTCGATTGGTATTCGGAAGTAGAGGTTGAATATTTTCTGAGATTGCAGTAACATGACCTTCGAGGTGGAAAACTTTAGCAAGAATGGTGAATACAGTGTTACGCATAGGTTCACCGGTGAGTACATCGTTTTCTCCGATGTTAGGAGGTAAGTTTGGTTCGCGGTAGGGCTCGCCTTCTTCATTTCTCCATCGAGTGAGTAAGTCTCGGACCCACCCCCATCTCCTCCAGAAAGAAAAATAACTAAATGGTTGAGCCACTTCTGGTTCATTGACTTCGGAGTCTGCTTCAATATACATCTCGAAATCGCTTCCAAAACTAATGGAATCCAAGCTAGGTGTAGGATCCATCTCTCACGATCAGTTAAAGGGTTTTGATATGAAATGATTTTTGAATATCGAATGATATTCTATTTATATATAGAATATCTATACATACTTCCAAAGATCCCTTGAATTACGGAGAAAATTAAGGAAACGTGTCAGATAAAGTCTACAGTGACAGATGCGTTAAGATATGGATTAGTAGATATGCTAAGATATGAATTTTGTCTATACACTATTCATGCAATCATTGCAGTAAGATGTGTCTAGACTAAGAATGATAAACAGGTAATTTCTTAAGGATGATAAGCAGATGATTTCCGACTAAAAATGATAAGCAAAACTTTTGACATGCAGACACGGTCGAAGTCCAGACTCACTAATGCATCTAAACAACTATCTGTTAGACATACTAATGCAAGACCTGGTTCGCTAAGACCACCGCTCTGATACCAACTGTCAAGACCCGTCCTAATCCATCCGGACGAAGTCCATATCGATTATAAATGATTCACAATAGTTGATTACATCGCGAGGTACTTGACCTCTATATGATACATTTTACAAACATTGCATTCGTTTTTGAAAAGACAATCTTTCATTACATCAAAAGTTGATGGCATGCATACCATTTCATAACATATCTAACTATAATTGACTTAATAATAATCTTGATGAACTCAACGACTCGAATGCAACGTCTTTTGAAATATGTCATGAATGACTCCAAGTAATATCTCTAAGATGATCAAATGCACAGCGGAAGATTTCTTTCATACCTGAGAATAAACATGCTTTAAAGTGTCAACCAAAAGGTTGGTGAGTTCATTAGTTTAACATAAATAATCATTTCTATCATTTTAATAGACCACAAGATTTTTCATTTCTCATAAATATACG
The DNA here is from genome assembly GCF_046630445.1 of Rutidosis leptorrhynchoides. Taxonomy (NCBI): domain Eukaryota; kingdom Viridiplantae; phylum Streptophyta; class Magnoliopsida; order Asterales; family Asteraceae; genus Rutidosis; species Rutidosis leptorrhynchoides. Next base: position 38,429,979 of record NC_092335.1, on the reverse strand, counting down.
TCCCATGCATAGAGACAAGAATCATTCATATGGATTGAACACCTGGTAACCGACATTCACAATATGCATATACGAATATCCCCATCATTCCGGGATCCTCCTTCGGACATGATATAAATTTCGAAGTACTAAAGCATCCGGTACTTTGGATGGGGCTTGTTGGGCCCGATAGATCTATCTTTAGAGTTCGCGTCAATTAGGGTGTCTGTTCCCTAATTCTTAGATTACCAGACTTAATAAAAAGGGGCATATTCGATTTCGATCATTCAACCATATAATGTAGTTTTGATTACTTGTGTCTATTTCGTAAAAACAATTATAAAAATTGCGCATGTATTCTCAGCCCAAAAATAGAAAGGGTAAAAAGGTAAATGAAACTCATCATACTGTATTTCGTAGTAAAAATACATATAACATCATTGAACAAGTGTAGGGTTGACCTCGGATTCCCGAACCTATATTAATTGTATATTTGTTAAAACATATAATGGAATCATATAAATTCCTTTATTAGTATATATTATTTATATGTTTTTAGTTATATTTAGTTTATACCAAATTTCATTAAATACCTATTATATCGTAAATTATATTATATATATATATATATTGATGTTGTATATGTAATTAGAATGATTAATATCTATATATCTAGTTATCTTAATATATCTTAATATATATATATATATATATATATATATATATATATGTATATATATATATATATATATATATATGTATATATATATATATATATATATATATATATGATTAGTTTTATATAAAAAAATATCATAAGTTGTTACATACACGTATCTATATTAATAAGGTTAATATGCTTGATATATTGGTCTATAAACTATTACTATAATTATAGTATGTATAATAATTAGGTTTTAGGTTCAAAATATTTATTTGTTCCAAAAATGATAGTTTTGATATTAATTATTTACTAAGAATAATAATAACTTTATTAAAAATGATAATATTAATAATAATAATAATGATATTGTTTAAAAAAATATACTTTTGTTTAATAATAATAATAGTAATAATAATAATAATGATAATAATAATTCTAATATTTATTGATAATAATAATAATAACCATAATGATAAGTGTAACAATAACAATAAAATATTAATCATAATAACAATGCAAATAATAATAATAATATAATAATAATAGTAGTAATAATAATAAATTTTAAAAAATTGAAAACTACCTCAAAAATTCGGGATAAAAGAAATGCCTCAGCAAGGTCTCGAACCCGCAACCTCTAGAATACCCGCTAACACTACTAACCACTAATCTGTCCCATGTTTTTCTGTTTAACTTCTATCCTAGACTATATAACCCATCCAGGCCACCCTTTCCTATAATCAAGCCCAACAACGACTAGCCCAAAGATACGGCCCAACCTAGTAACTGATACCTGACGGCCCAATCAGCCCAACAGATTGAAGTTCTTACAACAGCCCAGCAACAACTTTTTATTATAAAAAAAAATGTCGTGGCCATGTTTCGAACCTAGGACCTCCTCTATACCCAATACACACTCAATCCACTAAACCATTTTTGTTTCTTGTAAAAACATTAAAGGTTTAGTTATTTCCAATATAAGAAACTGTCATCATCATTATCTAATAACATCACTACATAATCAACACTATCATCGCGACTAACATCTCATCTAAACACGATCATCATCATTAATTCGCTAATATCTCCCTTTCATCAACATAACTGTTGACATCGCCATCATATATCTATGTTACCATCATAAATGGGTTTGGGTCTCGGTTTGGGTTGAGATTATTTTAAAACGGAAAGAGTAAACAGATTTCATTAGAAATCTATAGTTTATGATGGGTTTAAGGGTTTTGGTTTGTTTTAGAACAAATGCATATTATCTCAACTTTGCTAGTACCGAATCAAACAATCTAAACTCTAACTCGTGAAAGTTAGAAGATGGTCGTGAGTTGATGAAGGAGGTGATAATAAGTGTTGTATGGTTGCCGGTATTTGTGGTGTTCTCGAAGGAGGAAATAAATAAAAAAATAATGGAGAGAGGTGGTTTCGTCCAAATGGGTTTCGTTACAAGTGGGTTTTGGTTTGCACCGTGAACAGAAAAACCGAAGTGTAGCATAGATCTTGGTTTGTTTGTGTATCGAATAGAAACTAAGAATAGATGCAGTTGCAAGAGAGATCGAGAGAGAGAGAGAGAGAGAGAGAGAGAGAGAGAGAAGGGAAGTGAGAGAGAGAAGAAAGGAATAGGTGGTGGTTTAAGGTGTGTCGAGGTTGGTTGCTCGAAGGAACAGAAAACAACATAGATGGTGTTGACTTTTGGTTTCATGTATGTGATGGATTATATATATATGTAACTGTGTGAGTATGTGGTGTAGTTCAAATGATGTGGTGGTTTAAATGACAGAAAATAACCAACATAAGTGTTTGGTTGAAATCGGAATAGAAAAACAAAAAGAAAGAAAGAAAAGAAGAATAAAGGTGGTCGTTGTAGTGGGATGTGGGGTTTGGTTTATAACTATATCTTATATCTTATTCTCTGTATGTGTAAATGCATAGATATCCTTTAGTGATAATAATTCAATCAAGCACACTATTTCAATCTCAATTTGGCACAGTAGGTGATAATAATAGCAAATATGAAATGGACGTGAAACAGAAATGGAATAGTTAACAGGCGATACAATTGTATTTACGTGCTGACAGTTTTCACGGACTGTGTATTGTGTACTATTTGAAATCAGTGGCGGATAAAAATGTTCAGAAAAATCCCATATTTTTATAAGACATAATTACGCTCCTCGTCCCTGTGGATTAACCCAAAATACAGCCCTCGTCCTTATGGTCGAATTTTTGCTTTCCTCATCCCTGTGGTATTTAACCCCTACAACCCTCGTCCCTCCGTCTAAAAAACGTCAATTTCAGCCTTTTTTCTGTATCACGTGAGGTACATGTGAGGGTAAATTAGTCCAATGCCTATTAAATCACGTATATAAACCATAGGGACGAGGGAAAACATTCAGATCTAAAAAATTAGGGTTAATTATAATCGTCATTAAAACCCTAGAATTGGGGGCGTGAAATTGAAGATGATGTACACTGTAAGACCTGAAGAACCTGAATACGACATTCCATTAATATATGGTGAGTGAATGAATCTATGTTTTTCATCTATTAATTTGATGTATTTTGCTACTACTCATAACCCCAATTTTCTGTTTATTTGAAATGACAGATTCATATGAATCATTGTTTACTTTAAAGTTGCATCATGGTGGTGAGTTTACTGATACGCCAGGAAGGAAATATGTCAATGGTAAGGTAAGTTTTGTTGATTTGATTGACATTGAGATGTTTTCAATCCACGAGCTTGATAATCTGATACAAGAATTAGGATATGATGGTTTTAAGGTCATTGTCTACCATTTTCTAAGACCTAATAGTGACCTGGATTACGGTTTAGAACCATTAGGTTCAGATGATGATGTTAGAAACTTTGTTAAGTATGTGAAAGAAAGTAGGAAAAGCCAACAGGTTGTGGAAATGTCTGTTTACACAGAACATGGATTAAATCCTAAGGTCAACCCATTTGTTAGCCCTAAAGGAAGAATTAGGTTCAGTTTAGAAGAGATTGTTGAGGAACAACAAAATGAAGAACAAAATGCTAACAGATCAAAGGCTAGTGTTGCTAAGAGATTAAATGTTGATTGTAATGAAGTGTTAGATGAAACTCATCCTGTGTGTGAAAATGTAGAGGTCAACCAAAGTGAATCAAACATGGTTAATGAACATGATAAGACATCACAGGATAATGATGAGGAAGAGGATGATTATATAGTTTAAGAAGATAATGAAATTGGTGATTATGAAGTTGACATGCAAGAATTTCACTGTGTGATTGACAAGGACTGTGAATTTATGGGAAATGCAAGCCAAATATTAGATCAGAGACCCAAGAATGATGAGTTTGTGGGGTTAGAACAGTTTGATATTGATCAATTTGACAGTGATGTTGATGAGAGTGACCTAGAGTGTATGAGGAAAAGAAAACTGAATGAATTGAAAGCACAAGAGAAAGAAAGATCATCTGCAGGTTTTAAAGTTAATTTCTCAGTTGGGCAAGAGTTTGGTAGTAAAGCAGAGGTAAAGGAACTTGTTGACTTGCATGCTATTGAGACAAGAAGGAATCTTGTGATTGTGAAAAATGACAGGATCAGGCTTAGGGCCAAATGTGAGGGTTTTCTAAAAAACTATAAAAATGGTGAATTTGTGGGTGGGAAACAACCATTGACTGGTCAAACTTCAAATAAAGGTGGGGTAGGTGAGGGTAGTGGGGCATTAAAGTATAAAGGTAATGGGAAAAAGACAAGTAAAGCTACACCACCCAATAAAGATAAGAAATCTCATCATAGGATTAAACATATTGAATGTCAATGGGCTTTACAGGTTAGTAAAATTCCCAACTCAGAAACATGGTCAGTTAGAACATATAATCATAAGCATGACTGTCTAGAATCAAGATTAATTAGACAGTGTACTTCTCAGTTTCTAGCAACAAAATTGGTTGACCAATTACAAACAAACCCACAAATTCCAGTTAGAGCAGTCAAATCCCAATTGGAGTCAAATTTGGAAGTCAAAATACATCCACAGAAAGCTTTTAGAGCACTGCAGAAGGCCAAGAAAACCCTAAAAGGAGACTACATGGATCAGTATGGGGATTTAAGAGACTATGCTATTGAGCTAAAAAGATCTAACCCTGGAACTACAGTTAAAATAGATGTTGAACCTGTTGAAGATCCAAACATGAGTACAAGGGTTTTCAAAAGAATTTATATTTGTTTGGGGGCTTGTAAAAGGGGATTTAGGGCTATTGGAAGGGATCTGCTTGGTGTGGATGGTGCATTCATGAAAGAACCAGCCAGTGGTCATTTGTTAACAGCTGTAGGTCTTGACTCTAATAATGGAATCTATCCTGTGGCTTATGCAATTGTGGAATCAGAGTGTTATGATTCTTGGTGTTGGTTCCTTGAGTTAGTGGCTTCAGATCTGGAACTAGATGAGATGTGTAACTTCACTTTTATTAGTGATAGACAAAAGGTACAACTAATTACTACTTTAATTCTCACTTTATTTAATAATTTACTTTTACAATTAAAAGTGAATCTCATTGTTTAATATCTTGTAACAGGGTCTTGTATCTGCTGTTGCAAAAGTATTCCCTGTAGCAGAACATAGATTCTGTTTAAGGCATATTCATGAGAATATGAAGAAGAATTGGCGTGGGGTTGCATACAAAAATCACTTGTGGGCTTGTGCAACTGCAACAACAGTTCCACAATTTGAAAAAAAAATGGCATTGTTGAAGGAATTTTCTGAACCAGCATATGTGTATTTGTCAAAGATTCCACCTGCACAGTGGGCAAGAAGCCATTTTACTGGTAACATGGTTATTTTAACATTTATGCATACTGTATTATCTTTTTGGATATGTACTAGTTATGTTTGTATCTTGATTTATGTATGTATCATGTATTATAGGTCGTGCACTTTCAGATATATTGTTGAATAACATTTGTGAAGTCCTTAATAGATGGTTATGTGAGGCTAGAGACAAACCAATTATCACTGCTTTGGAGTATATTAGGCAGTACTTAATGAAAAGAATAGCTAATGTGATCACAGCTATTTCAAAGTGCAATACTCCACTGACATTAGGTGCTACTAAAGTGTTTGACAAGGTAAAAAAGGAAGCTATGAAGTGTGATGTTATTTGGAATGGTGATGAAAAATATCAGGTTAATGGTCATCATGATGATCAAGTTGTTGTGGATATGGGTGCCAAGAACTGTTCTTGCAGAAAATGGGATTTAACTGGAATTCCATGCAAGCATGCAGTTGCAGCTTTGTTGAACATGGCATGTTATAGCCAAGAAGTTTTTTTAGAAAAATGGGTGCATCCTGTGTATTGGGTATCCACTTGGAAGAGTACATATAGTCATACCATTAACCCTGTAAGAGGCAAATCAGAGTGGACCAAGTCACCAATACCAACAACTTTGATGCCACCAAAATTCCATGCTACTCCTGGTCGTCCTAAGAAAAATAGGAAGAAATCACTTGATGAGAAAGATGAAATGGTCATAAATGGTAAGCTAACAAGGAAAGGAAAGACAATAAAATGTGGAGATTGTGGAACATATGGGCATAATAAAAGGGGATGCACAAAAGACAAACCAACACCAAGTTTGAAGAGAAAAGGTGGAGATGGTGATGGAAATGGGAGGAACAAGAAAGTGAAAGTAGCAACAAGTGATGTATGAACTTGTCTGATGTAATGTGTGTGATTTTGTTTTTCTTTTGTTTGAACTAGTCTTTTTAATGATTGAAGAAACTTGTGTTAGTGTTTATTTTGGTTGTATGAACTTATGTTAGAGTTTATTTTGGTTGTCTGATGTAATGGTCCAGGTTTATGTATGAACTTATGTTGGTGTTTAATGATGTATGAACTAGTCTATTTGGATGTATTGAACTTGTTTCTACTTAACTAATGAACTTGTGTTTGTGTTGAACCTATATCACAGTTTGATTTTGTCCAGGTTTATGTATGAACTTGTGTTTGTGTTTGTGTTTATGTTGAACCCATATCACAGGTTTCAGGTTAATGGTCACTTTTATCATTCAAACCAAATGGTCACAGGTTAATGGTTGGTTTTAGTCCAGCTTGTGTAGTGTGTATAACATGCTTTCACAAACAGACATTTGCAACAACACTTGATTTAGATTAAACTAACTTCACTTGATTACAAACATCTGCAATTAAACTACTACAACTTTCTAGTACAAATAACACTTCAAATTATAGACAAAATACTACTTAAAAAAAAAAAATAAGCAATGATACAGATCCAATGAGCTAAAATTAACAACTTCAGCCTTTTTGTTTTAGCTTTTTCTACTTCAAGCATATCTTCATCGAACTCAACTGATGTAGGTGGATCTATCCAACAAAAAAACCTACAATCAGAATACTACCATTCAACAAGCTTATCGTTAGTCCAAACCTGAAACACCCAACACAATTTGAACAAAAAATTAAGAAATTTTAGAAAATAATATTAAATGGATATTCACCTTGTTTGAACAACGTAAAAACCTTCTACTAGGGTTTTTTTTGGTGGATGATATGTATTCAGCTGCTAAAAGACCACATTTGCAATAAACCATGATTTTTTATTGAATTGGATGATCAATCGTGTTGCAGACACCCAAATTTGTAAACAGGGATGATAAAACCCTAATTTTTTAGATCTGAATGTTTTCCCTCGTCCCTTAGGTTTATATACGTGATTTAATAGGCATTGGACTAATTTACCCTCACATGTACCTCACGTGATACAGACAAACGGCTGAAATTGACGTTTTTTAGACGGAGGGACGAGGGTTGTAGGGGTTAAATACCACAGGGATGAGGAAAGCAAAAATTCGACCATAAGGACGAGGGGTGTATTTTGGGTTAAACCACAGGGACGAGGAGCGTAATTATGTCTTTTTATAACAATTATCTTATTTATTTCAGTCACTATGGTATAAAATTCAATCATTAATTATTAAATAAAAAAATACATCAACTGTCCCTCTCAATTCTGGGTAAAATATAAAAAGTGCTAAAATTTAATAACTAAATCCTAAATACATTTTTAGTAAGACTAAAATTTATAGAACTCATTTTCAGATCACCGTTTATTCTAAAATCACATAAGTTCAAATTAAACTTCTTTAAATAATAATCGAATCGTCCAACGAGTATTACAGTCATTTAAATTTATTTTTAATATACCTTATTTATATATAGTTATGCTTTAAATAATAATTATTATAATATCTTATCTTCATTTTTTTTTACATAATTAATTAACTCATATAATATTTTAAATTCTACTTCAAAAATATATATGTATCTATTTTCTAAGTTATCTATATTCCATAATTTCACTTTCATGATAAATAATATGAAAATTAAATTGTTATCTTAACAAAAGTCACGAGTGAAATATAGTAAAGCAGGTATTGGAAATCAAACAAGAATCTCCACTAACTTTTGTCTAACTCACATTAAGTGACACGTTGTTCTCACTTGTAAATTACTTTTACCAATTTCCGAATATCGTTAAAAGGAACAGGTTTCTTAAATCATAGTGGACCTCTCAACAGAGACTTATAATCATACAATGTATCTGATAAATCAATCATTTGATATTATTTTCTAATTCCATCGATAAGCATATTGAAGCAAATACGCTCATGTATAATATTATACATCTAATACTTTGATAACATTTATACACACACACACACACACACACACACACACATACATATATATTCCTATCCAATTATATAATGGTTCGTGAATCATTGGAATCTGGTCGAGGTTAAATGATTGTATGAACACAGTTTCAAAGTTTTTAAGACTCAACATTACAGACTTTGCTTATCGTGTCGGAAACATATAAAGATTAAGTTTAAATTTGATCGGAAATTCCCGGGTCATCACATACATCACCTTGTTTTTTGATAAGGATGTTTTGTATATCACTAACCAAAATGTTGCTGGCATCGGGACGCTCTGAAAAACAACGCCGTCTAATGGGTGCGGTCTTAGATTCATAATTTCGAGGGATGTAATGTGCCATGTCCGTCCGGCTACCAAACATAAAGCCGGTGACTAAACAAAATTCACGCCGACCAAATCTAATCATAAAATTAGGAGAAAAATGAAACCATATATCTTGTTGCTCTTCAGGGTACTTACTAGCATCTAATTTTGCTGAACGCTCACATTTACGTTGGAGCATGGCATGTACTAGGCCAGGATCATTACCCGTTTATGAAAGATCTAACCAGGGACCAAAGCATGCACTTCTAAATAATTTTTCTTGTCTCTCAGTCAACATTTTCTTGACCTGAGGAATCAGGGTCAACATATTCTTCATGGTCAATTTACCTTCCACATAGCCCTGTAAAAGTCAGAAGAACATCAGAAGAAAATCACATAGACGCAAGCACGCAAGACAGAGATTGCGTACAAGGCCGCAAGGACGCAAGGTTAACCTTGCGTAACCTATGTGCAAGACGCAAGGACGCAAGGTTAACCTTGCGTAACCTATGATCAAGACGCAAGGACGCAAGGATTACCTTGCGTGCACATGCAAAGGTAACCTTATGCCAAACGCAAGGACGCAAATATCACCTTGCGTACATTGTGAGACATACGCAAGGACGCAAGGATTGTCTTGCGTCTACATAGCAACAGAGTTACACAACTTAAATCTAGCAAAAATTCCTGGGTATCGTACGCAATCTCAATAATATACAATCAAAAACACAAAATACAAACAAATTTCGTTGACACATTTTATCGAACAGTTGGCGTGCAAAGAGTGCAAAAACTTTGTTTTAGCACATAAATCTAAGAATTATGAAGTAGATCGAATAATATAACATAGATCTAAGAAATCTAACCTGTTCTTGAGACATAGTGAACGATGATGGTGATTCGATGATGTTGGTGGCGTAGAAGCTCGCTTGTACTCGGGAAGATCGAAGATGGAAGGATGAAGAAGATCTAGTAACGATGAAGATGTGAGGAGGATGACGTGAGGATGATGATGAAGATTTTGCGAGTGATTTGCGAGTGTTTGGAGAATGTAAGAAAGCTTGATAACGATCTTGCGAATGACGAGCGAAAGGGCACCAGAGAGGAGTTTGCGTATGTGTGTGGTTGTAAGGGAACAGTGAACGCAAACTGATCATTTAACTAGTTCTTTTAGGGAAACACGCAAGGTCGCAAGGTCGCAAAGATGCAAGGTCGCAAGGACGCAAGGTGTCTTGCGCCTTGCGAGGGCAAATTGTCAAACTTTTTTTTTTTAGGGCTGTGAGCAAGGTTGCAGAAATCGGTTCTCGGGGAGTTCTCGGCAGGGTCTCCAAAACGAGAACTCGGAGAACTCGGGGAGAACTCGGGGAGTTATCGGCGGTTGACTTTCGTTGACTTTTGAGATTTTATCGAGTTTTTTCCGAGATTTGACCGATTTTACCGAGATTTGACCGATTTTTCCTAGAATTGACCGATTTTTCCGAGATTTGACCGATTTTTTGGAGATTTGACCGATTTTTGGTCGTTGACCGATTTTTTGACCGATTTCAAAACGAGTTCTCGCCAGGAATGAAATTCCGAGTTCTCGCCGAGTTCTCCCGATTTTTGCAACCATGGCTGTGAGTCAACAAGCTTCAAAAAAAAAAAGGGCATTTTGGTGATAATTCCTACTGTATAGCTTGAAGTTGTGTATTGCAGTTAGGTTTGGGCTCATTACACACCCATTATTGCTTTTTGGGTGAGTGTTTACTCATTCTTTGTGATCTTTTTTAATAAATCGTAATCATTACATCCACCATTTAAAACTCCCTCAATAGATTCCGTGATAAAATAGCGAGGATTAGATGACTAAAATAAGTTACTCGTATATAATAGTTAATAGTTGTTAATTTACATCAATGTAATATGTAATTTGTTATGTTTACATGTATAAAAATTATGCACCATCACCGTTATATTATAACTTTCGTGACTTTCGTTTTATTCTAAACCTTAACTAATTGTTTGGAGTTTTATTGGTTTAACTTCGCATTTAAAAACATAACTCAGGCGGAGTAACTACTTTAAACTTTTTACTCTGCTGTGTCCAATTTTAGCAAAGCTAGTCCTAGTATCTAACCATTAAGATTATTGAATTAAATATTTAAATATAAAATATGATAATGAAAAGACATACTCCGTAAGAGCTCACGGTGTCTCCACCGTCCCGCCTCGTCGATCTCACTGACACCGGAGAAGCTGGACACCGCACCACCGTCGATTGAAGTCGATTTCGCCGTCGTTGCCCAATGTCGTTGGGGTGACGGCGTGTTTATGTTAATTTTTTTTTTTCGTTTTTTTATATTTTTAAATTATGGTATTTTTCTATTGGTTCACGTCATATAAATGGACACCGAAATAGACACTCAACGACACCCTACTTTAATCAATTTCGAAGTCTATTTTTAACACCGAAATAGACCTTGACAACTCAACACGGGCACCTCGTGCTCTAATAGAGTAGTAGCTAGTTAAAAGGTCGTTTTAATTCGTTATATGAATAATACGTTCCATTTGATGAGCAGACAATGCTATTTATAAACAGTTAAAATAGTGATAGCTGGGTACTTGTGTAATTAGAAAACACATGGACCAGAAAATAATTCCATGTGGACCCAACAATGAAAAAATGAGAATAATATTAAAAGTTTTAGAATTTTGTGAAAATGTGGAATTTGTTAGATGTAGAGGGATCCACAGTGAAAGGGACATCAACTTAAGTGGGTGTTCGGGCCGTTCGGCCAATTTCTGGTAGGTTTTGTTGGGTGGGTGGGGTCAACGGGGTGACGTGTCATGCCACGGAGCACGGTGCAAGACTATTTGTAACGGGTCGAAGAGACCCCGATACTTGCCTATGTGGCTAGCAAGAGACGCCAAAACAAGCGGTAACGGTGTGTCACTTGGTGGCGGCTCTTAGGCGTCCGGGAGAAAGCAACACAACAAGTAACACCGTTTCTTGTTTTTTTTTTATTTATTATTTTCTATTATTTTAAAAATATTATTTTTACCCTTTATTAATTCTTAACCCAATTATATTTTAACACATCATCACAATACTCTAAAGAAACATCAAAAAGAAACATCAGTATCACCACTACTTCACCCAAAAAAGAAACATGTCCTACTTATAAAAAAAAGTGCAAAAAGCAAGAAACACGAGCAAGAAACGCCATCACCTTTATAAATGGTCTAAGGTCAAAAAAATCTAGTAGTTCTAACACTTAATAATTTTTATTTTAAAGCTTTAAAAGTAGATAAAGAAAAAAAAAAGGAAACAAATTAAGTGAAAACGAAAACAAGAAACTGAAGATCGCCAACAAAAGCTACTCAAAACAAAGAAACAACACACAGAAAGTTTACTTTCTATTTATTTATAGCAGTTCATTTTATCACAAAAAAATAAAATAAAATAAAGAAAGAAGAAAAAGTATGGGTATTAAATATTCATTTTTTAAGCCTTTAATTCAAATATCAAATAAAACAAATTGAATAGATTAAATTTGAACTAGATTCATCTTTCACTTGTGTTTAAATCTAAATTCAGTTTTCGTTTTAACTTTTTTGAATTCGATTAATTTAAAAACCAATCTCGAATAACAATATAGTAGTACTAAATTAAAACATTATGGAGTAATTGGAAATCGGTTTCAATACAAAACTCGAACTCAAAATTGATTTTTATGTTTATCGGATTAAATTAATTTTTTTTTTTCAGTTAATGAGCCTGAAGCGAATTATATTTGATTATCAGTTCTCGGTTACGAAATTTCAACTTAATCTTGTATCGATTTACAGTGTTGCTATCAAAATTTTCAGTCTTTTTAGCTAAAAACAGTTGTTTGGGGACTTAAATTGCACATCAGACCTTTAATCAGGACTAAAAGAGACAACTTTGTGTCATTTTTTTCAACTTCACTCGGTTTCTCGACCATGTGATGTGACTAAACTCTATTCTCTCTCTAATTTCATTTCAATACCACCTTCAAGATTCCACACATCATCTTCAAGGTCTGTTTTTTTCCTTACTTTTTTTCCTTATTGTTTTTCTGCAACTAAATTCCATTTTATTCTATGTTTTTCATTATGCTTTTGTTTAACTATACTATGTATTACACATTTACACATCTTAGCTACTTAGCTTTGGTCTCCATGTTTATATAACTCTTTTGATTTGCTTTTATTGCTGATTTGTGGATTTTAAATCCATAGTTTTATCTCAATTTTGACTCTACATCATCATATTAGCTTCTCCTTCTTTTTTAAATAAGTGTTTAAGTAGTGATTATTACTGTAGCTTACAATCATGATTAGTATTGGTTTGATCTAACTCTAAAATGATTAATTATTGTAATCAATATATATGTGACGATTAATTGTGTAAATTTTTAGTGTGATTTAGCATTTTAGTACTCAATGATGAACCCATAATTGACTTTTGAAGTCAATAGTACTACTTCTATGTTTGCATAATTGTATCGATACACTGCTGTTAGTTTGTACTATACTTCATTGTGCTCACTATGTTGAATTTGAATTTTGAAAAGTTTTAATCTTGGATTAAATTTTTTTTTATGTATATTCATGTTTTAATTCAGAATCAAGATAACCAAAATTGGACTCAGCTGCAAGATTTCTGCTTCAGAAATATTTTTCGATATAAAAGATGGTGTCTGAGTCATGGTTTCGCGGTCTATGGAAATCGTCAAAGAACCATAACCACGGTCACGATAAGGTTCGAATCGAAGTATTAGCTTTTGAAGTAGCAAGCCTGCTATCCAAGTTAGTTCATCAATGGAACTCTTTAACTGATAACCAGGTTATAAAGTTACGAAACGAAATCAATAACTCAGAGGGTATTAAAAAACTGGTATCAGATGATGATGGTTACATTGTAGATTTAGTATGTGCTGAACTATTACATAATTTAGAAAATGTGGCCTGTGTTGTGACCCATCTTGCTAAAAAATGTAGTGACCCTCTTTTAAAATGTTTCGAACGTGCGTATGCCGATTTGATTAAATCGGGCGTTGATCACTACGAATGGCAATTCAGTTGGAAAAAGATGAACAAGAAAGTTAAAAAAATGGAAAAGTTTGTTTTAATCAATGCGAGTTTGTATCAAGAAATGGAAACGGTGAAGGAACTTGAACAAATAGTGAGACGAATGAAGAGTAATGAAGATCAAGATAGTATAACTTTGGTTGAATATATGAAGAAATTGTCGTTTACACGACAAGAAGTTAAACGATTGAAAGATTTATCGTTATGGAACAAGAGTTATGATTATGTTGTGTTCTTATTAGCAAGATCAATATTCACAATTTTTAATAGAATTGGGCATGTTTTTGGGATTAATCACGTGTTACCGTTTTCAGCTGAGAATTCGGATTCGTTTGATTCTGATCACATCAATCGTACTCAACCATTGTGATAGGATTGTGATTTTGTAATAGAACAGTGATATAATGATTGTAAAATAAATGATAAAGAAAATAAGAAATTTGTTTATGGAATGGATGATTGTTTATTGCAAATGGTGGAAATATAAAATTAGTACAATCAGAGAAGATCCAAACGTTGGAATCTTCCTGCCTCTAAGCCAAATGGCCGACAAACAACATAAAAATGTAAGGATAGAATGACCCTGCTCTCACACTCAGCCCTTCTATTTATTATTCAAAGCAAAAAGGAAAATACTAGCTGGCACCATCTTGACCCTTCATTCCACCTCTCCTTTGATAGACTTTCCATTGGGTGGGCTTAGGAAGATTGTCTTTGGGCTTCATGATGAATGTAGTGGGCTGCTCCTTATCAATACCCGCATCTTGAAGCAGAGGCTTGTCCTCAAGCTCAAAATCTGGGAATTGGGCCCTGATATCTGAAACGTTTTCCCAAGTAGCATCCTCTGTGTTAGGCCACTGAATGAGCCATTGTGGAGTAGTAATGCCGTCTTTAGAAATAGATCGGGTAGCCAAGCATTTAACCGGGGTAACAATTTGTGACGGGTCAGTCTCGAAACCCGGAGGTAAGGTGGGTTCAACCGGGGCATTTCCGATTGCCTTCTTGAGTAGAGAAGCGTGGAAGACCGGATGGATTTTTGAAGCATCCGGAAGTTGTAACTTATACGCAGCAGGCCCAATTCGACTCAGAATAAGAAAGGGACCATAGTAGCGAGCTGAAAGTTTCTGGTGAATTCGCTTGACAACGGACTGCTGCCGATGAGGACGAAGCTTCAAGAAAACCCAATCACCCACAGAAAAGTTAACGTCACGACGATGTTTGTCAGCCGTGGTTTTCATAAAAGACTGGGCTCGCTGTAAATGATATTTCAGTTGAGACAGAGCTTCGTCACGATCCAATAAATCTTGCAACACAGATTCGCATTTAACCTCGCCGGGTATGAACCGAAAAACGGTCGGAGGTGGTCGTCCGTAAACGATGTCGAAAGGAGTGGTGTTTGAGGAGACGTGAAATGTTGTGTTATGCCAAAACTCGGCCCAAGGTAGCCAAAAAGACCAATTCTTTGGCTGATCAGAAGCGAAACATCGTAAGTACGTTTCTAAACTTCTATTAACGACTTCGGTTTGGCCATCGGTTTCCGGGTGATAGGCGGAGCTGAATTGTAATTTACTCCCCTGTAAAGCAAAGATCTCCTGCCAAAATTGACTTAGAAACAAGGGATCACGATCACTGATGATAGAGCGCGGAATGCCATGTAAACGAACTATCTCCTTGATGAATATTTCAGCAAGTATGCGGGCTGTAAAGGGCCTTTTTAGTAGTATAAAATGACAATATTTAGATAGTCTGTCAACCACGACAAGAATAGTTTCGAACCCCTTGGATTTAGGTAGACCGGTGATAAAATCCATGGAGATATCTTCCCATATCGAGCTCGGGATAGGGAGAGGTTGTAAGAGGCCGGCCGGAGCTAAAGTCGAGGATTTAAATCGTTGGCAAGTATCACAAGATTGAACAAATTTCTTGATACATGAAGTCATACCAATCCAATACACGTGAGTTGCAATGCGTCGGTACGTACGATAAAAGCCCGAGTGTCCCCCCGAAGGACTACTATGAAACTCGTCAAGAAGTTTTGGTATCCAATCAGAGTTGGAAGGAAGAACTAGACGATCATGATAAAATAACTTGTTACGAATAATAGAGTAACCGGGGTGCGAAGAAGGATTTTCTAGTACCTCTTTAACGATTTTGGCCAGTTTTGGATCAGAAGCATAATCAGTTGAGATCGAAACGCCATCCAACCATTGCGGTAGGGATATCAGTGCTGAAAGTTCATGGCTTTCGTGTATTCGAGATAGAGCATCTGCAACACGATTGTCTTTTCCCGGTTTGTAACAAATTTTGAAGTTATATCCCAACAGTTTTGCGAGCCAATTTTGTTGGTCCGTTGTAGTGATACGTTGGTCGAGGAGGTGCTTGAGACTTTTTTGATCGGTATAAACGGTGAAAGGCCTGCCCAACAAATACGGTCTCCAATGTTGGATTGAGAGAGCAAGTGCCATAATTTCTTTCTCGTAGGCGGATTTTGAAAGATTCTTGTCTGACAGGGATTTGCTAAAGTAAGATATAGGACGCTTAGATTGCATAAGTACTGCTCCGATCCCTTTTCCGGATGCGTCACATTCAATGTCGAAAGGTAAGTCGAAATTGGGGAGAGCTAAAACAGGAGCCGACACCATCTGAGTTTTCAAGTTTTCAAAAGCTGATTGAGCGTCAGGATTCCAATTAAAACCATCTTTCTTGGTTAATTCAGTAAGAGGCTTTGCGATTTTACCGTAATCTTTGATGAATTTGCGGTAGTAGCCCGTAAGGCCTAAAAACCCGCGAACGCCTTTCACGGTGGAAGGAGTGGGCCATGATAACACGGATTCGATCTTTTTAGGATCCATTGAAACACCTTGCACGTCGATAATGTGTCCCAAATACTCGACGGAATTCAGTCCGAAATTACTTTTCTTTTCATTAATCACTAATTTATGAGATTGTAGCAGATAGAGCACCGAGTGTAAAAGTTGCATATGATGCTCCCAAGTAGGACTGTACACCAATATGTCGTCGAAAAAGACAAGGACACCGTTGCGTAATAAAGGTCGGAATACCTCATTCATGAGTGCTTGGAAGGTAGCCGGGGCATTTGTAAGGCCGAAAGGCATTACAAGAAACTCGTAATGGCCATCATGAGTGCGAAAAGCAGTCTTCTCAATATCGGATTCACGAACGCGCACTTGGTAAAAACCCGATTTTAAGTCAATTTTGGAGAAGTAATGGGAACCGTGTAGCTCGTCTAAAAGCTCTTCCACGACAGGGATAGGAAATTTGTCGGGAATGGTTGCACTATTCAAAGCCCTGTAATCGATGCATAATCTCCAAGAATCATCTTTCTTCTTTACTAATATGACCGGGCTAGAAAACGGGCTTTGGCTCACTCTGATTATACCGAGAGATAACATTTCTTGCACTTGACGTTCAATTTCATTCTTGTGTACATGAGGATAACGATAAGGTCGGACACAAATTGGTTTGTGGTTTTCGTGAAGATTGAT
The DNA here is from genome assembly GCF_046630445.1 of Rutidosis leptorrhynchoides. NCBI lineage: Eukaryota > Viridiplantae > Streptophyta > Magnoliopsida > Asterales > Asteraceae > Rutidosis > Rutidosis leptorrhynchoides. The sequence continues at coordinate 38,412,689 of NC_092335.1, read as the reverse complement.
AGTATGCTCGATAGATCTTTTGGGAGGTAAGCCTTCGGGTTTTTGAAATAATGTTTGGAAATCCGTTAAAAGATCAGAGAGTTGGGTATGTTGCAAAACATTGAGTTTTGATGGAGAAGGTGAGTCGTTGGAGAGTAGTGTTAATTGACCACTTAACCAAGATTGTAGAGAAGTAGGATTAAGTATAGGGGAGTGAATGCCCTGTAACTTAATTAGCTCGCCCTGATCCCAAAACTTCATAAGATGGGTTTTCCAATTGACTATTACATCCCCCAATCGGTGCAACCATGCAATTCCCAGTATGATGTCAAGAGGGCCTATATCATAAACAAGAGCATCGACTAAACAATTAAATTTTCCGAATTGAAGTTTGATGTCCTTACATTGTTCGGAAATACGTATATGATTTCCGTCGCCCAAACGGATTCGAAGTGGAGGGATAGCTGTGACAGGTAAACCAAGAGCTGCTACCAATCCATTGGAGATAAAGTTGTGTGTAGCCCCGCTGTCGATTAGAATTACCGCATTAAAATCGTTCAACTTACCCAATAATTTCATAGTGTGAAGCTGAAGAGCACAATCAGAAGTGACACCGTGTTGTTCGAGAGCTTGGCACTCACCATCGAAAGTGTTCTCTTCTGTAACGGTCGTTCGATTCGTGACTTCTTCGTTACAGGTAGTTAATTCATCGTCGTCGGCCAATAAAAGAATTCGAAGTTGGCCGGCAGTACACTTGTGTTGGGGCGTATATGGTAGGGCACAGCCGAAGCACAACCCTTTACGGCGTCGTTCTTCCCATTCCTGTTTGGATAACTGACGAGTGGCGGGGGCGATGGGTGTGGTTGATTTAGTTAGAGGAGTAGACTGTGTGTAAGTATGGGCTTGTGTGGACTGAGTTCTAGCTGGGCTAGCCGAGAATCTGTCTTGTTTAAGATAGGTGGAATAATTGGGCTTAGGAGAGGCGGCCCAATAAGGTGAAGAGTTAGAGGTGGGCTTACTAGATGGGCTTTTGTGTGAAATAGCAATTGCAACGTGCCTTGCAAATTCAATAGCCTGGTCCGATGAAGATGGATTAAGTGCCCTAACCCAATCTTTGATTTCCTCTTTCAGACCTTTCAAGAACATTCCAATGGCTTGTTCTTCTGACTGATCTGGTATTAACGTGGATATCGCCTCAAATTCTTGAATGTACTCCTCGATATCGCCTGTTTGTTGCAACGATCCCAATGCCTCGTGAGCATTTCGGAATTTTGAGCCACTGAATCGAACCATAAGTTTAGAGCGAAATTGATTCCAATCGATAAGAGGCTGTTTGATTAGCAGGTTCGTAAACCAATTCAGTGCCATGCCATCCATACACATCTGTGCAAGTTGCATTTTTTTGTTCGAAGGAGTGTTATGAACTTGAAAATAAAGCTCAGCTTTTGTTACCCATCCACGAGGGTCGTTACCTTCGAACAGGGGAATCTTTACTTTAGGTAATGAAAATAGAGATGAATCCATGGTGTTTTCTTGGTTGTTTGTTGTGACAGTGGGACCGGAGTCAAAAAATTGTTCAACGGTGGGGGTGGGTTGCGATGATGACGGTGGTGTGAGTGGTGGGCGATTGTGTGGGAACTGCCTTGAAATACTATTGAGGATCATCGTTTCGATTGTACGAGGAAGATCGTTGATGACATCCTTCATAGATCCGACCGTGGTGGATAAAGATCCGACGGTGGTGGATAAGGATCCGACGGTGGTAGTGAGATCCCTCATTTGGCTTGAAAGGAGTTCCAGTTTTTCATCGTGAATATCAATACGAGCTTGCAAACGGGTGTTGTGGGGCTGTTCATTTGGATTCACCATTGATGGAGAGAAAGGGAACCGGCAATGGAACCAATGATAGGATTGTGATTTTGTAATAGAACAGTGATATAATGATTGTAAAATAAATGATAAAGAAAATAAGAAATTTGTTTATGGAATGGATGATTGTTTATTGCAAATGGTGGAAATATAAAATTAGTACAATCAGAGAAGATCCAAACGTTGGAATCTTCCTGCCTCTAAGCCAAATGGCCGACAAACAACATAAAAATGTAAGGATAGAATGACCCTGCTCTCACACTCAGCCCTTCTATTTATTATTCAAAGCAAAAAGGAAAATACTAGCTGGCACCATCTTGACCCTTCATTCCACCTCTCCTTTGATAGACTTTCCATTGGGTGGGCTTAGGAAGATTGTCTTTGGGCTTCATGATGAATGTAGTGGGCTGCTCCTTATCAATACCCGCATCTTGAAGCAGAGGCTTGTCCTCAAGCTCAAAATCTGGGAATTGGGCCCTGATATCTGAAACGTTTTCCCAAGTAGCATCCTCTGTGTTAGGCCACTGAATGAGCCATTGTGGAGTAGTAATGCCGTCTTTAGAAATAGATCGGGTAGCCAAGCATTTAACCGGGGTAACAATTTGTGACGGGTCAGTCTCGAAACCCGGAGGTAAGGTGGGTTCAACCGGGGCATTTCCGATTGCCTTCTTGAGTAGAGAAGCGTGGAAGACCGGATGGATTTTTGAAGCATCCGGAAGTTGTAACTTATACGCAGCAGGCCCAATTCGACTCAGAATAAGAAAGGGACCATAGTAGCGAGCTGAAAGTTTCTGGTGAATTCGCTTGACAACGGACTGCTGCCGATGAGGACGAAGCTTCAAGAAAACCCAATCACCCACAGAAAAGTTAACGTCACGACGATGTTTGTCAGCCGTGGTTTTCATAAAAGACTGGGCTCGCTGTAAATGATATTTCAGTTGAGACAGAGCTTCGTCACGATCCAATAAATCTTGCAACACAGATTCGCATTTAACCTCGCCGGGTATGAACCGAAAAACGGTCGGAGGTGGTCGTCCGTAAACGATGTCGAAAGGAGTGGTGTTTGAGGAGACGTGAAATGTTGTGTTATGCCAAAACTCGGCCCAAGGTAGCCAAAAAGACCAATTCTTTGGCTGATCAGAAGCGAAACATCGTAAGTACGTTTCTAAACTTCAAGAACTGGTAACCCGAATAATTTCTATTCGGGTCCACTCAGTAGTTCAATTCCTTATCCTGGTAAACCTCAGAACATCACTTATTCTGGTCCTATTGGGAAGTTAACACCAAAGTCAACTTCTAAGTCAACGTCAAAGTCAACAGCAAAGTCAGGCCCGTTATCTCGTGGGCTGAAATTTTGGCAGGGGAAAAACTCTACACCGAATCGTTTAAGCAACACTGGACCTTTCACTATGGTTGAAGAACAATCCGATTTACAAATTACGCCAAAACATAAAGTCTTCGATGCGCCTCCCGAAACGCTAGGTGCTGCTGCTTTAGCGTTGCATTACGCTAATGTTATCGTTGTACTCGAAAAACTTGTTGCGTCTCCTCATCTAATTGGTCATGATGCAAGAGATGATTTATACAATATGTTACCGAAAAACGTTACGAGTGCTCTTAGAGCACGATTAAAACCATATGCGAAAAGCTTGGCTGAATCGGAATATGATACGGGTTTAGCGGAAGAATGGAACGATGCTATTTCGGCCACTTTAGAATGGTTATCGCCACTTGCACATAATATGATAAGATGGCAATCCGAAAGGAGTATCGAGCATCAAAATTTGCTTTCGAAAACGAATACGCTTCTTGTACAAACGCTACATTACGCAAATCAAGAAAAGACCGAAGCTACGATAACCGAACTTCTTGTCGGTCTTAATTATATATGGCGGTTTGGTAGAGAGGTTAATGCGAAAGTGATGTTGGAGTGCGATAGTGGTGGCGTGATTGACGAGTCTAATGATTCGGTTGATTTGGTTAGTTAATAACAGCATGGTCAGTTTATTGACAATGATACACGGGTACCATACTAAAAGCATCAGGACCCGTTTCATGAGCCGTTTTTGAGTACAAGTTTAGGAACCATGATCGGGCGGTTCAAGCGCAGTGGTTAAGGGGTACTGTTCATGATTCGAAAAGTACTTGTTTTATAAAAGGCAGTGTTGATGACTGGCTGACATTTTGACATAGAAATGATATGAATGGTGATAAGTGTGTTGTTGTATATGTACGGATAATGATGAAACGCATTATCTAATGATGTGAATTTTACCCTATAAGAATTTTCGCTTTTTTATGAATATAGTTAGATAAGATGTTTGAAGTTGAGCAATTTCACTGAGTAGGTCAGACTGGTTTAGGCCACCATTGACCCGTTCTGTTAGTTTAGTCTTACAAAGTTTTTCGAAGTTTAACTGTTTGACATTTTGACCCGTTCCAAGAAAATGTAGGTCAATAATGTTGGCTCATGGTTTATAAGGAGACTTGTATTATGTGGCATTTGTCACAAGCCCAACCACAAAAATACTCACTCTCTCCGTTGATTCATGCCGCACACCCTAAACCCATTAGAACCACACCCCATAACTTAGTAAAAAAGGCGTTGTAAGGGTGCTAACTACTGTTAGAGCTGTCTCAACAATTCGATGGCCCTGGGCGAAAATAAAAATGGACTGTCATACTCATTAAATTTTTTTACTCTCAAAAATGTAATTTCACCCCCTCAACTTACATCATCTCTCAATTTCTTCAAGGGTCAAACCCGTATATTTGTATGATGTTCTAATTACGCGTAGCTTCATTCGGTAACTTTGGTAAAGTTTACAAAAAGAGATTCAGGAAAATTCGATTTTTATACTCTAGAACTTTACCCACGAACTTCAAGATATTATAGCTATTTTTGAATTGGACGAATAATCAGAAGGTCGTAACTTTTAAAAAGTTTACGAAAAGATAAAATCATGTAAAGTTTAGAAAAGAGAGTAAATCATCGATGTTCAATATTTACTTTGAAACTGTTACGAAACTGAATCTAAACCACTTAAAATCAAACTGAATTTGAAAAATAATTTTCGGTTTTTGAAAAATGTTTCCACCATGCTGAAAACATAAATTTTAAATATTTAATTTTTCTATTTATTATTTGCAGTTTATTTAACAATTTAATATTACAGTATTATAACTTTGATTGACAATTTTTATTGAATTTAGTTGAAAATTTTGAAAAAAGTATATACATATTCAAAATTTTGAATTCAAAATTTTTGGGCCCTAGGCGATTAACCACATTATCTTTGACCAAAGACGTCTCTGCTAACTGTGATTTCACGCCTTCTACACTGACCCATAACGTGTCGTCTAAATTCTCTTGAGTTGATATTGATATTACCACTTTAGACACTTCTTTCGGGGTTATTTATTTAATGGTCATGTACTTTTCGTTTTGTTCCAGTTACAACTTATTTTCTTCTGTGTGAATATGGTGCACTTTCTAATGTTTTCTCATTTGTGTTGGTGTGTCATAATCTACTTCAACACAACATTATTATATGGTGCATATTTTTAGTTTCTCCCATGTATGTTTTCTAATGTTATTAATTGGCCTTTCGGAAACATTAACGTAAAATTCTATCCTCAACACCACATTGTTATTTGAGATGTGAGAATTTAAAAATTCAAATATCAAATAACTAAAAGAGATCATTAATAACATGCTTTGTGTTAGAACTTTTGTCGAGTAATTAAATGCCTAACAATGCAAGTTTGTGCTTTTAGAGGTCCGAACGAAATGATTAAAAAAATCAAAGAAATTTTCTAGAATTAATATGTAAACAATACAATTCTGACTCTAAATCCTAATGATTCCACTATTTGTGAATCTTTGTGCCTATTGTCTAACTTGACTCTGCCGCTGGTTATTTGTGCCCATTGTGGGCACTAGATGGATGTTGTAGGTTGCCCGATGGAGGTTGTGCTCGACTTAGAAGCCAATTTATAGGCTTGAAAACAAATTATATGATGCACTTGACAAGCTATGTATATCCATGATAGTTATTTCCTACCCGACTGTCAAAAACTGCAAAACTTTGTTACCTATGTTATACTATTATTCGAGGGTTGGCACCAAGTTTTAATTCATATACACAATGTTCAGGTGACGAACTCCATATTCAGGTGCAGCTAAACTAAAATGAATGTAAAATGTACCTGATATATTGTAAAACCATGATTTTCCACAATTTCTCATAGAAAGAACACAAATTACAATCTAAAATATTAAAGAAGTACCAAACTTGCCTCCTAATTTTTGACATAGAAGGGAAGCAGAGAACTACTATATGATTTTAACAAGTAAATTCAAATTACATACATTTCTCTAAACAGGGTCATTATTAACCCTTCTTAATCACTAACCCAATTGTTTCTGAATCCAAACTTTAATAAACACCCTAGTTTAATTGTTACTATCATCACTACAATTAGTGTTGTAACAAGTAGCTGAAGGTATTTCGTATGCCCGAGAGACATATTAAATTAATGTGGCTAATATGTTATGATCCAAGTCGGGTCATACCCAATAACAAACTTACCGACACCATATACGTATTTGATCTTAACGATTGGATCATTAAACAAATACGCGACACTTGAATTTTAGAAAATCGGGTTTCTAAAATATTATCACTTGATATAAATTATTTGGATAATTTATATATAATTATTTATAAGTTTAAATAATTATAATGTGTTATATTTTATAAAAGGTTTTATAAAATGTATAAGTAACAAAATGATGCATAAGTTTATAAAAGTTTATAAACTTTTATAAACTTACTAGTATTATTATTTAACATGTAGTGTGGCAGATTTTTGGTCTCCAAAAAAGCCTCACATGCTTGGTTTTGTTACTTTTAATACTACACAACTCCTCATAAAAGATGCCTAACACTTCAACCAAAGGTGCATGACTCTTTTCAAGTGATAACTACAAAACTTTAAGCTTAAAAAAAAACTGTCCAAACAACATTTCTGCTGCTGCCATTGCCGTGACCTTAGGAGGTCAAAAGGAGAATCATTTTCTTCTTTGCAAGCTTGTTTTTCAAGTGTCAATAAATCCTAACCATAGTATTAGGTGTTGGTATCAAGTTTGGGGTATTACCTCTTGAGGTTTCATTGTTTTGGAGCTTGCATTCACCTTCATTCCTTGAAGCATTCTGCTGTCCAAAATTCAGCTCTTAACTCATCACATAGGAGGTATAATCTTACTTCCTTGCTATTTTATGTAAGCATACATTCATGGCTTGATGACTATATGAAATTCATTATAAATGGTTAATCATATAAACTTGTTTTATTGATAATCTTGCTTCAGCTTTCTTAACAATTACAAGTTGGTTTTGTAACTATGTTAAACTTATTGACATGTTTTATGAACTCATTGAATTCCATCAATGGAATCTAGAGCCGAAGTCTATGGATTATGCTTCTTTTATGGTCTTTAAAGCCACTATATTTACATTCCATGCACATGCATGAATATGAAATGTAAAAATGTTCGGGTTTGGGTGGGTTTGTAAGGTTGGCCGAATTCTTGGAGGTTCCAAGAGGGTTTGGAACTTGCAAATTGGTCATTTTGTTCATATGTTGTAGTTCACAATCAATGCCTTGACCTTATGTTTGAATGCATGTGTGTTTGAATGATTTGTATTATTCATTTGGTATGTAATAATTAATTTATTCATTTGGTTGTAATATTCATTCATTTGGTTATGTAATTTATTTTATATTTGGTATGTAAAATAGATTAGGATGTAATTTCTTTTTCCTAGAAAAAATGTATTAGGTTGTATAATTTTTGTAAAAGAAATGAAGATTCAAGATGATGAAGAAAATAACAAGATGGAGCATATGGATGCAAGAGTTAGTGGGAGATTTTAAAAATCTCTTACTTTGTGATTTAACCCTTTACCGGTGACACTTGTTTTCGGCTAAACAAGTGTCCACCACTTTGGCTTGATTGTGAACATTGTTGTTATGCATGCTTGTATGATTATTGTGTTTGTATGTTTGGTTGATACAAGAAAATCACATGTTAATAACTTGCAAAACGACATTATAATTGGTTATATTTAAAACAACAAAAGGACACTAATAAATGGTTATTAAGAACAAGATGACAATGTATATAAAATGGTTTATATCAAGTAATTGGTTTTATTACTAAGACATGAAAATAGGTTTTTCATAATGTACTATACACCAAATGCATGTTGGTGTATGGCAATATGTTTTCTTAAACTAGAATAAAGAAAGCCGAAAATCCCTTTAAAACTAAAACAAGGTAAACAAGTTTAACGCCATCCTTTTGTGGGACACTTAAACATAGTAGGGAACTCATAATGGGATAAAGGTCACCTAACCGTTATGAGCTAACTAATATGGTGTGATGACCCGGAAATTTCTGACCAAATTTAAACTTAATCTTTGTATGATTAACATTTTCGACACGATAAGCAAAGTCTGTAAAACTGAATCTCAAAATTTTTGAACTACTTTTATATATTTAAATACCCTTCGGTTATTTTCAACGATTCGCGAACAATTATATGTAAATAGATACATATATACTATAACTTGAAAAGGTAACAATGTATTAATTATTTGATACCGTACATTAAACTTATTGGTTTAAATATCTATTTGAATATATATGATAAGTTGAAATATTTATTATTAAAATTTATTTATAAATAACTTCCAATGTGTATTTAAAAACTGATTTATGTATATTAAAAAAAGATATATACATATATATAATTTCAAGTTATTTAGTAAACGATAGTAACATTTTCAAATTGCTACAGTACCCAAAATGCTACAGTGTTTTTGAAAATCACTATTTGCTACAGTGAATTGCTACATTAAAAATTGACTTTGCTACAGTAACTTTGCTACAGTGGTATAGTTTATGGATGATTTAAGACTATATTTTGACAAAGGTACGATTCACGAAACGTAAAGTACAAGTTTTCTCAGTATACGATAGGACATTCGAAAAATCGGAACCGAGACATAAGTCGAGTGACGACGTACGACTTATCAGAGCAAAAGTTACAAGTCCACTAAACACGGGAATAAAATATAATATATAATTAATTAATTTAAATTATATATAATATATATTATTTTTAAAATATGTCGACAAGCTTGATGACAAAAAATATGTGAGCTGGAAGGGGAGGCCATGCGATCGCATGGCCACAGGCCTTCAAACCCATGCGATCGCATGGCAGTGTTTGTCAGGCCACATCTATAAATTTCAGTGTTTTCGCTCGATTTAAATCACACACATACACAAATATATATATACTCCGTAATATTATTTATTATTTATTATTATTATTATTATTATTATTATTATTATTATTATTATTATTATTATTATTATTATTATTATTATTATTAATAAGATTATTATTAATCTTATTATTTTTTATTATTATTAGTGTTATTATTTTTGCGATACAAAAATAATAATGTACAAAAAATATTACGACGGAGTGCTGTCCAAGTAATTTTCAAAACGAGTTTCCGAGCGAGCTAGAGCTAAGGAAAATATGGGTTATTGCCAAGGAAATTATGGGTAATGTTCGGGGGTATTTTTGTGAATCAAACCTTGTGTTTATCATCTCCGATGCGTCTACGTGCTTTCCTGCAATATTGTATATCAATATTAAACTGTGAGTTTCATAAGATCCCTTTTACCCATTACATTTTTGGGCTGAGAATACATGCAAATGCTTTATTAACTGATTTATAATATTTATATGCGTGAGTTTCATTGCTCCCTTTTTAATTGCTTTTGCAATATATTTTTGGGCTGAGAATACATGCAATTTATTTTAAACACAATGGATACAAGTACATACTTAATTCTACACTGAGTTTAAACCGAAAATCCCTTAGCTTTGGTAACTAGTAGCTGCCAGTACATAGGATATGGACTGGTGGGCGCGAATAATTGTATATGGATCCATAGGGCTTGACATCCCCGTCCGAGCTAGAGCGCTAGCCTTTTAACGGACGTATGTTATTTGAGTTTAGGACACGTTGGTTTGCGTGTATTAAAACGAATGGGGTATTTATCATTATAACGTTAAAGCTTAGTTACCAGGGTGCTCTGTTACGTAGAATCTATTGACAAACTTTTGATAAACGTTTCTGGATGAAACAACTGAAATCTTGTGATCCACCTTTATATACAGATTATACGAAACATTAAAACTATGAACTCACCAACCTTTGTGTTGACACTTGTTAGTATGTTTATTCTCAGGTTCCCTAGAAGTCTTCCGCTGTTTGCTTATATGTTAGACAAGCTATGTGCATGGAGTCTTACATGACATGTTTATCAAGGAAACGTTGCATTCACCAAATCATCACCGTGTATCTTATTTTGACTGCATTGTCAATGGAAGTACTATTGTAAACTATTATTTACGGTGATTGTCTATATGTAGAAATCATCAAATGTCGAAAACCTTTGATTTAAATATTCATTTATGGTGTGCCTTTTCAAAAGAATGCAATGTTTACAAAACATCTCATATAGAGGTCAAATACCTCGCAATGAAATCGATGAATGACGTGTTCGTCCATATGGATTTGGAGCGATCGTCACATATGGTTAAGGTAAAATTCGCATGCTTGTGGGATAAAGGTCACCTAACCACTTGTATGTTAATTTTACATGTTTACACAAGTAGGACGACTTGATTTGGGAATCATGAACTTAGGGTCACCGAAGCATGAGGAACAAATAGGCGTTGATGGGATAAATATGCCATGCAAAAGGATTGCATGATCCCATAATTTAAAAGTTGCAAAAGGATTGCAATTGTCATATAAATGACTACCTAGCTAAATCAAATAACGGGATAAAGGTCACCTAACCGAAATTTGATTTACCGTTGGATTCTAATATTTAATAAGTCAATTAAAATTTAAAAGGGTATTGTTTATTAAATTTAAAATCGATACTTAAATGAACTTTGTTAAATTTTGTAGATGGCCGCCAATAACAACAACATGCAAAACGCACCTATTAACTAGAACAACCTATCGTTAAGGTCTCTCCTCGAGAAAGACAAACTCAACCATACGAACTTTATGGATTGGTTCCGCAATCTTAGGATTGTCCTCAAACTTGAGGATAAGGCGTATGTGTTGGAAGACCCCATTCCCGATCAACCCGACGAGGATGATACGGAAGGCATGGCTTATTGGGATAAGTATTGCGCCGATTCAGTGCAAGTCGCTTGCCTAATGCTTGGGACTATGATACCCGAACTCCAAAAGGATTTCGAGCATCATACTGCATACGACATGATCACGCAATTGAAGGAGATGTTCCTTCAACAAGCACGTGTTGAGCGCTTCGAGACCGTTCGAGCGCTTCATGCATGTCGTATGGACGACTCCCAATCCGTTTTATCTTATGTCCTTAAGATGAAAAGCCTCATTGATCGCCAAACCATCTTAATCTCAACATATCTAATGAGCTAGCCACGGATCTTATCCTAAACTCCTTGTCAAAGAGGTTTGACCAATTTGTAATTAATTACAATATGAATGGGATGGATAAGACCATTGGCGAACTTCATGGCATGCTTAGGACGGCGGAAACTAGCATGGGTAAGAGGGCTTCACCCGTGCTAATGATCAATGATGGTGGGTCCAAAGGTAACAACACCTCTAAGCCAAAGGCGGCTAAGAGGAAAGGACCCGCCCATCAAGGCAAGGGAAAGGGGAGGATGGTTACCCCAACCAAAAACAAGAACAAGAAGCAAAAGGTTGCCGGACAAGTAAACCCCAAGGAAGACCTGTGCTTCGGTTGCGGTGAAATGGGTCACTGGAAACGCAACTGCCCGGTCTACCTTAAGGAGTTGAAGGAAAAGAGGGATGCGGGGCAAACCTCAGGTAATATATATATGGTATATATAGAGCTTAGTATTACTTCTTCTAATACATGGGTATTAGACACTGGATGTGGAACTCACATTTGCAATTCTTTGCAGGGGTTCAAAAGAAGTAGCAAGCAAACGGGAACATCAAGTCTCTTTATGGGTAATGGAACCAAAGTGCAAGTGAAAGCTCAAGGAGACTTTGTATTAAAGCTTCCAAGTGGTTTGGAACTTATTTTGAACAATGTTTTGTATGCACCGGATTTATGTCGAAACATTATTTCAGTTTCTCGTTTAAAACAATGTGGTTTTTATCTTAATTTTGTTAATGATGATATCCACGTTTATTTAGATAATGTATTCTATTTTAAGGCTTCGCCTTCAAATGGAATTTATGAATTGGTTCATGATGACACATCATCTAGTAGTTCAATATACCATACTAGCACCAAGAAACTCAAAAGGGATTTGAGTGATTCCTACTTATGGCATTGTCACCTTGGTCACATAAACAAGAATCGAATGCATACACTTTAAAAGAATGGCCTTTTGAAATCAAATGAACTAGACTCGTTTGATGTATGTGAATCTTGTTTACAAGGCAAAATGACTAAAGCACCTTTCAAAGGAACCTACGAAAGGGCTAAGGACTTATTGGGATTAATACATTCGGATGTATGTGGACCCTTTAAGCCCATAACTCGGAATGGTGAAAGATACTTCGTTACTTTCATTGATGACTTCAGTCGTTTCGGATATGTCTACTTGTTAAGACATAAGGACGAAACTTTTGAAGCATTCAAAGAGTATCAAAACGAAGTACAAAATCAACTCAATAAGACAATCAAGGTACTTCGTACCGATAGAGGAGGTGAATACCTAAACGATGCTTTCCAAGATCATCTTAAAAGTTGTGGGATTATCTCGCAGCTCACTCCTCCTGGAACACCCCAACTAAATGGAGTTTTCGAAAGGAGGAACCGAACCCTAATAGATATGGTTCGATCTATGATGGCTAGAAGCTCGTTACCTCTATCATTTTGGGGTTATTGTCTATGCTCCACGGCTCGTATTTTAAATATGACCCCAACCAAGAAAGTGGAACGAACTCCTCATGAGATGTGGTTTGGAAAACCTCCATCTCTATCATACTTAAAGGTATGGGGATGTGAAGCTTATCCTAAGCGTTACGTCCCTAATAAGTTGGATGCTCGATCCACGAAGTATATCTTCATAGGATATCCCAAGGATGATATGGGATATTATTTCTATGATCCTTTCGAGCAGAATGTATTTATTGCTCGAAAGGCAGAATTCCTTGAGACTAAGTTCCTAATGGAAGGCGATAGTGAAAGGAAGATAGATCTTGAAGAGGTTCGAGATCAAGTAGATGATACACAATTGGTTGACACTAGCACTCAACATGAAAATGTTGAGAATGATCAAATGGATGATCAAAATACACAAGACGTTCGCAGATCTGGTAGAATTAGTAATCCTCCTGAGAGATATGGGTTTCTCATGGATGGTTGCTATGTGGTTGATTTGGATGAACCAGCAAACTACCAAGATGCTTTATCAAGGATTGATAAGGATAAATGGCAGGAAGCCATGAACGCTGAGATGCAATCCATGTATGACAACCAAGTTTGGGAACTTGTTGCACAACCTGCTGGCTCTAGGCTAGTTGATTGTAAATGGCTTTTCAAAATGAAAACCGACATACATGGAAAATTGGATACATATAAAGCTAGACTTGTAGCAAAAGGTTTCACTCAAACTCAAGGGGTTGACTATGATGAAACTTTTTTGCCTGTGGCAATGCTAAAGTCTATTAGGATATTATTTGCCATTGCTGCTCATTATGATTATGAAATATGGCAAATGGATGTCAAGACCGCTTTCCTAAATGGATATCTTGTGGAAGATGTCTATATGGTTCAGCCTGAAAGTTTTGTTGATCCGAAATATCCTAAAAAGGTATGCAAGTTAAAGAAGTCAATCTACGGATTGAAACAAGCATCTAGAATGTGGAATCATCGTTTTAATGAGGAGGCCGAGAAATTTGGCTTCATCAAAAATGGTGATGAAGCTTGTGTATACAAGAAAGCTAGTGGGAGCACTATCATGTTCCTTGTACTATATGTGGATGATATATTGTTATTTGGAAATGATATTTCGGCAATGCAAGGAGTTAAAACTTGGCTAAGTAAATGCTTCTCCATTAAGGATCTTGGAGAAGCACAATACGTTTTGGGGATTGGGATCTACAGGAATAGATCCAAGAAACTGATAGGTTTGAATCAAAGTGCATACATTGAAAAGGTCTTGAAAAGGTTCAAGATGCAGAACTCTAAGAGTGGTTTGGTACCTATTCAAAGAGGAACGCCTCTCAGTTCATCTCAGTTCCCTACCACGAAATATGAACAAGAGAGAATGAAGAGAGTCCCTTATGCATCTTCTATTGGGTCAATCATGTATGCAATGATATGCACTAGACCGGATGTGTCATGCGCCCTAAGCTTGACAAGTAGATACCAGAATAACCCAGGAAACAGTCATTGGATTGCGGTTAAAAGTATATTGAAATACCTTAGGAGGACTAAGGATATGTTTCTAATATATGGATCTGGTGAGGAGGAACTTGCTGTAAAGGGTTACGTGGACGTGAGTTTCCAAACTGATCGAGATGATTCTCGATCACAATCCTGTTATGTCTTCACGTTAAATGGAGGTGCAGTCTCTTGGAAGAGTTCAAAACAGGATGTTGTTGCTTTATCCACTACAGAATCGGAGTACATCGCTGCCTCATTGGCAGCTCAGGAAGCTGCATGGATGAAGAAATTCATCGACGACTTAGGAGTAGTCCCTTCCATTCAGGACCCTCTTGAGATCTTTTGTGACAACGAGGGTGCGATTGCTCAAATCAAAGAACCTCGTGCTCATCAAAAGACCCGTCACATTGAGCGGAGATTCAACTACATAAGGGATGAAGTTGAAAAGGGAAAGATATGTATTCGCAAAGTTCACACAGATCTTAATACAGCACACTTCATTATTATCATCCAGCTTTTACCGTTTAAAGTCGTTTATAGTTTTTGCTGCTTCATCAGTATTTTTTTTTTTCCATTTTCGGAGAACCAATTCGTAGTTCGGAGTGTTTTTCAGAAACTTCACATTCAAATTAAGTCCAGAAGATAGACATTATATATACACATATAACTGTTGGCGTAGACATGCTGCGAGATTTCAAAATACTGATTGCTAATTCCCAATGATTCGTATGGCAATTCGCATTACAAGATGCGAATGAGTAATGATGGGGTTTCAATAAATAATTATAATGACTTTTTGGACAGGCTAAAGTCAAAGGGTAATGAAGTTGTTGGTACATCTGCTAATAATGTGGTGGAATGTAAAAGGTTCCCTGGTAACGATGGTGTATATCTCAAGGTTATAATAAGGTTAGCCTGACTGAAAAGTCGAAGTTGACTTGCTGGAGCTGTGACAAAACTGGCTACTTTGAATAGGAGTCGCAAAGTTATTTTTGCTAATAAATGCCAAAGAATCTGACGCGGATATGTTGTTTAAACTTTTACTTTGGTTTCAAGAGTTTTTCGGGTACATAACTGTGGGTAACATGTGGTTGGATCCTCATCTCGATTGCTCATCATTCGAAGTGTCTTCAGAAATTTTCGAAGGGTTTGAACACAGATTGTAATCGTTAACATACATTTGATGTTCTAACACAGTTTTGAAGTCAAAATATAAATTGTGAAAGATGTAAGGATCTAAGAGTGATGATTTTGGTCATATCTCGAGTTGAATTATGAGATTTCAAGATCAGAATATGTAATTAAATTTTGAATGAGTATGGTTGTTTTGATTTCTATAAAAGAATGTATATTGTTGTGAAAGTAGGGAGTATAATGGATGATTTGCTGAATCAGATTCGAAGAATGTAACATATTATTTGTAAATTTATATATCTCTCGGGTATTACCTACCCGTTAAAAAAAAAAATTTCACAATTAATATTTTGTACAAAAGAATTTTATTACAGTCTTTATGAAAATATATATATGTATATTTTCTTTAGATGTAACATAGATTTAATGAGTTAATGTTAAATTAAACTCATTTGATTTACGGTTGAAACTAGAATGGAATAATCCCTAAAGGCTTTAAAAGGTACATAACTTTTACGCAGTATTTCTTTAATGACATTGAAATTATGAATCAATACTTCGTTATTTGTTGATGTATGATGTTCGGTTCGTGGAATTCTTGTGAATTTTGCAAAGTACGAATGATGTTATCTGAAAAGTTTCGGGTACATCGATGATGAAAGTGTAAAATCAAATATATACTTGATTTATTATGAATTGGAATTTGTTGAATTGCGACAGAGATTGTAGTTAACGCTGGTTAAGTTGCGGCCGAAGGACGTACATTATTGCATATTTGTAATATGAATTAACCGAGTAGTTAAGATTCACACACAATAGCTTAGCACGGAAAGATTTATTTCAATATATATATATATATATATATATATATATATATATATATATATATATATATATATATATATATATATATATATATAATATACATATAATTTCTTCAGAGGGAATGACTTAATTCTTCATAACTCGTTGATACAATATACACGTTATTGATTCGTAATGATGTCCACAATGATTCTTGAACTGACGGAGTTTGTGATGTTATCGGCGTTGTTGATTCGGATGTTGACTGTACTGACGATGCTGGTAACGCTGACGGTAGTGTTGATGCTGTTGGTAAAGCAAGTTTAGCTTGTTAATCACACACCATTTTTGTCAGGGTTTCTACTCTTCCTTCTATCATTTTGGTACGCTTAACTGATTTATGGTTAGGGCTAGATTAGATAATCTCTAAGACTTTAGAGATTACATAATCACCGCTGTATGTTTCTCCAATGAAGTTATGAATTAATACTTCGTCAGTTATTGTTGTTGGTACTCCTTGGTATCTATGGTGCGTATGACGTTGATGCTCGTGGGACAGATTGTGAAGTTGAGGTTTACGACGCGATTGTGGTTGGAGGTGGTAATGGTACTGTTGGCGTTGATGATGGTGGTACTGGTTATGCTGCTGATGCTGCTGCTGGTGTTTGTAATCTCTGCACCATATTCTCCAAAGCCACTACCCGAGCGCGAAGCTCGTTGACTTCTTCTATTACACCGGGGTGATTGTCGGTTCGGACGAGCGGATAAATAAAATCTAAAATTTGATGTAATATATAATCGTGATGAGATACTCTGGAAATGAGCGAGAACACGGTATTTCGGACAGGTTCACTGGTAAGTGCTTCAGGTTCTTCGTCAAGAAGGCAATGTGGTGGATGGAAGGGATCACCTTCTTCTTGTCTCCAATGATTGAGGAGGCTACGAACCCATCCCCAATTCATCCAGAATAGGTGATGAATGATTGGTTGATCTATTCCGGTCACACTGCTTTCGGAGCTTGAATGGGATTCCATTTCGGAATCTGAGTGACTTGAACTGATGACGAATTCCATTTCGTACGATTGGATAAAGGATTTTTTTTATATATGAAATGATTTTGGCTAACGGATGGTATTCTAATTACATAGAATATATATATATATATATATATATATATATATATATATATATATATATATATATATATATATATATATATATATATATATATATATATATATATATATATATATATATATATATATATAGATCAAAAGATTTCCTAGATTACGGAGGACTTTGCGGGATATGTCAGGCAAAGTTTAAAGTAACAGATACGATAAGATATGATTTAGCAGATATGCTAAGATATGAATTTTTGTCTATACACTATTCATGCAATCAATGCAGCAAGACGTGTCTTAGACTAAAAATGATAAGCAGGTAATTTTCTGAGGATGATAAGTAGTTAATTTTCGACACAAAATGATAAGCAAAACTTTTGATATGCAGACACGGTCGAAGTCCAGACTCACTAATGCATCCTATCGACTTATCAGTTAGACACACTAATGCAGACCTGGTTCGCTAAGACCACCGCTTTGATACCAACTGATAGGACCCGTTCATATACATTATAAACGATTCACAATAGTTGATTACATTGCGAGGTATTTGACCTCTATATGATACATTTTACAAACATTGCATTCATTTTTAAAAGACAATCTTTCTTTACATCGAAAATTGACAGGCATGCATACCATTTCATAATATCCACTATCCAATTATAAATTGATTTAATAATAATCTTTAATGAACTCAATGACTCGAATGCAACGTTCTTCAAAATATGCTATGAAAGACTCCAAGTAATATCTTTAAAATGAGCAAATGCACAGCGGAAGATTTCTTTAACACCTGAGAATAAACATGCTTTAAAGTGTGAACCCAAAGGTTGGTGAGTTCATTAGTTTATCATAATCATTTATTTTCATCATTTTAATAGACCACAAGAATTTCATTTCCATTTCTCATAAATATACGTCCCATGCGTAGAGACAAAAATAATCATTCATATGGTGAACACCTGGTAACCGACATTAACTATATACATATAAGAATATCCCCTATCATTCCGGGATCCTCCTTCGGACATGATATAAATTTCGAAGTACTAAAGCATCCGGTACTTTGGATGGGGTTTGTTAGGCCCAATAGATCTATCTTTAAGATTCGCGTCAATTAGGGTGTCTGTTCCCTAATTCTTAGATTACCAGACTTTAATAAAAAGGGGCATATTCGATTTCGATAATTCAACCATAGAATGTAGTTTCAATTACTTGTGTCTATTTCGTCAAACATTTATAAAAGCGCATGTATTCTCAGTCCCAAAAATATAAAGGGTAAAAAGGTAAATGAAACTCACCATACTGTATTTCGTAGTAAAAATACATATAACGTCATTGAACAAGTGCAAGGTTGGCCTCGGATTCACGAACCTAAATTAATTATATATATTTATGTGTTGGTCAATATTTGTCTAACAAATTATGTCAAGTCATAGTGTACCACAATCCTAATGCTCGAGACTAATATGCAAAAGTCAACAAAAGTAAATTTGACTCAAAATAATTTTCAAAAATCTATACATGATTAATATATAGTTTAAATATCGTCATTTTATATTTTTAAAAGATTTATTAGAGTAAATAATATAATTTATTTATTAATAAATAAAATTTTATATTAAATTTATATAATAAAATATACTTTTATATATATTAAGTAATAAAATTTATAGGGTTCATTTAATATTATAAAGATAATATGATAGGTATTATTAAAGTAAGTTATTACACGTAGTAAAATATGTTTGTATCACATATTTATTTGATAAAATAATATCTATAATGATAGTAAGTAAAAGTTGTATTATTTTGTAATAATAATAATTATTATAAAAATATCAATATTTATAATTACTAAGATGATATTATGATAAAACGATAATTCTAATTATGATAACTTTAATATTTACGATAATTTTTAATATTATCTTTAAAATAATAATTCTATTTAAAATAATAATAATAATGATATTTTATAGTAACAATGACATGTCTATTAAAATGATAATTTTTGTTAAAATGATAGTTTTAATACTAACGATACTTTTAATAATAATAGTAATGATAAAAATAATAAGAACGATAATTTTATCTAAATCAATATCTTATAATATTTAATTTCATCATGATACTCTTACCCATTATTTCCTAATCGTTTCGTTTAATAGCTTTTAATCGTCTTTTATATCGTGTTCATAATAATGATAATAATAGTAATCAAAATAATTAGGTGTTACAAATATTTGTTTTAATTACACTAATGTTAATAATGATAGTTACTATAACATTATTAACGATAATACTATTAATTATCTTAATGATAATATAGTAATAATAATAATAACAATAACAATAACCATTTTTAAATAATGATATATATATTAATAATGATAATAATAATAATAATACCAATAATAATAATAATAATTGGATAATAATAATAATACTAATTATAACTTTAACGATAATAACGATAGTAATAATAAAAAAATAATAATTTTTAATGATAAATCCCTTTTATTGATAAAGATAATAATAATGATAATAATAAGATAAAACTAGAACGACGATAAAAATGACGATAATAATAATCATTTTTAATAAAAATATCGAAAATTCAATTGATTATAACTTCTAATCCGTTCATCGAAACCATTCGATATCTAAAGGAAAAGTTCTTAATTTTTCGCTAGCTTTCCAAGGACATGCATATCTTATACCTTATCTCAACCGCAAGTGTAACTAATTCAAGATTCAACCTAATCTGTCTAAGTGCAATATCAAAAGTACAAGCATGCATAATCCTAAATACTCGAGCACTAGTCAGGGATACACTATTAGTATGTAAAAGTTAAATTATGAGGACTCACGTATCAATATTGAGATTCAATATTGCAGGAAAGGTACGTAGACGCAACGGAAATGATAAACACTATATTGACCTCACGAGCATACCCATGAACCATACTCAATCACCTCCATAACTATAACCCATAATTTCCTTAATCATATCCCACTCGAAAAACAATTTCGAAATCACTCGAACAGCACTCCGTAGTAATATTTTATGTATACTAATAATATCTTGAAATAATACGGAGTAAATATATATATATGTATATCGATTGAGAGAGTTTAGAGAAAAATATTTTCAAGTTTCTATGAAATAATGAAACCTATTGAATTCTATTTATAATAGATTTTTGAATTATTAAAGTAAATTATTAAAGTATGAATTATTAAAGTGAATTATTAAAGTATGAATTATTAAAGTGAATTATTAAAGTATGAATTATTAAAGTGAATTATTAAAGTTAAAGTAAAGTAAAAATAAAGTAAAGGTAAAGTTTAAGTATAGTAAAAGTATAAAACTATGTACGTATAATACGCGTATAAATATATATAATATTAATTTAAATCGTTATATATATTTAATAAAATAAAATATAAATATCGTTATCTTTATCATACTAGTTAAGTAATGAGTTGTCAAAAGTGGTTCTAGATATTTATAAAAGTTATATACGTTTTAATAATAAAGTTCTTTTTAAACTAAAAACGTTTTTTGTACGTTTGAAACTAAATAGATCAATCGAGTCTTTATGAAATTCAATCTTCCACTATCCTTTGTCTAGTTCTCAATGATTGACAATTTGTTCTTATTTATATATCACTTTACCATTTTTCGAATATTGTTAAAATGGAAATATTTCTCAAATCAACGTGGGCCTTTCAACAGAGACTTGTAATCATAATTCAATATATCTGATAATTCAATCATTTGATCTTATCTTCTAATTCCATTGATAAACATTTTGAAACAGATACAATCATATAAAGTATTTAATCTAATATTTTATTTACGTTTCAAGTTATAATATATATACACATATACATATATAATCATATTCGTTTAATGGTTCGTGAATCATTGGAACTTGGTCGAGGTTGAATGAATGTATGAACATAGTTTAAAATTCTTGAAATTTAACTTAACAAATATTGCTTATCGTGTCGGAAACATATAAAGATTAAAGTTTAAATTTGGTTGGAAATTTCCGGGTTGTCACAGTACCTACCCTTAAAGAAATTTCGTCCTGAAATTTGAGTGGAAAGGTCGTGAATGATAATAAATATGTTTTCATGATGCATACGGGCTGAAAATTAGAGTTTTATCATCAACGAATAATTTGGATAAACAATCCATTTATATGAAGAGTACGAATGAAGCTAGAAGAGTGAAATGAGTAAGTGTAGATTCATCTTATCATTTGACGTAGATATGATTGATTCCCAGATTTCAAGGGATTTGAAGAAAATCTTCTTAATAAGATTTGACTCTCCGGTAATCAAGGGAATTAGGATCCGCTTTAAATGCGATCGTCCATTTTAATTGTTCTGTCGGAGATTTTCTTATAAATTCACCTCCTTCGTTTCCTTACAACTCACACCTTCCGTTGATGCATTTTATGCAAGTCCCTAGACATCTACCCACGTTCATTATAGGTACAACAGTTTACAGGCCACCATGATTGCTCGTTATTATCCTATCCGTGTTTGTATGTGGTTACAAGAACTGCAGGAATGAGATTTAGATGTTTGACTATATTAGACTTAGTCAGACGTACGAGTGAAGCCTCACTAGTACGACTGACAGGCTCATACGCACGGTTGATGCTGAGCTAAGTCACAATTACAACCTAAATGAGAAGACACGAGTGAGTGATCACCCGTACGGCTGATGAAGCCAACTCGTACGTGTGATGAATGAATCATATGGATGAGTCAACAGCAGGGGTATATAAAGTCTTATGTTCTTCATTTTAGGTTAAGCCTCTCATTTGTTACACACACTCAGATCTAGCGAGCTCCTCCGATTCTCTCTCAGTCCAAATCACCCAGGTGGTGAATAATAGCTCTAGGTGTTGATCTAATCACACTTGATTTAGTTGTGGTTTGACTAAATTAATCAAAAAAAAAAAAAAAAAAACTTAACCTATTCACTAGTGGGTTTGATTCACTTATTCCGCCATTGTGTGAGTTAAATCTGTTGATTTCTAAGTTCCTAGTCATGTTTCATCACCTTCTATTCTTTCCCCCTCAACTCATATTTTAAATTATTCATCAATATGCTCCATCCAGTTCTGATTCTCGATATACTTCTAACTTTCATATCGGTCATTCTTCTTTTTCATCTACCGCCAGAAGAATCTATTTACTTCTACTATACTCTTGGGTTTATAGTGTTTCTAGTTCTCCAGTGCCTTTATATTGCTATATGCATCGATATATATGGTTTATAATTTCTGGTTTATTGTTGGGCTTTATATGTTCCCTTATATTTCAAAGTCTCTGCTTCTGTCTTCTATAATCATTATCATTCACAGTTAACTACTATAGAAGGGCCAAACTTGCCTCCTAATTTTTGACGTAGAAGGGAAGCAGAGAACTACTATATGATTTTAACAAGTAAATTCAAATTACATACATTTCTCTAAACAGGGTCATTATTAACCCTTCTTAATCACTAACCCAATTGTTTCTGAATCCAAACTTTAATAAACACCCTAGTTTAATTGTTACTATCATCACTACAATTAGTGTTGTAACAAGTAGCTAAAGGTATTTCGTATGCCCGAGAGACATATTAAATTAATGTGGCTAATATGTTATGATCCAAGTCGGGTCATACCCAATAACAAACTTACCGACACCATATACGTATTTGATCTTAACGATTGGATCATTAAACAAATACGCGACACTTGAATTTTAGAAAATCGGGTTTCTAAAATATTATCACTTGATATAAATTATTTGGATAATTTATATATAATTATTTATAAGTTTAAATAATTATAATGTGTTATATTTTATAAAAGGTTTTATAAAATGTATAAGTAACAAAATGATGCATAAGTTTATAAAAGTTTATAAACTTTTATAAACTTACTAGTATTATTATTTAACATGTAGTGTGGCAGATTTTTGGTCTCCAAGAAAGCCTCACATGCTTGGTTTTGTTACTTTTAATACTACACAACTCCTCATAAAAGATGCCTAACACTTCAACCAAAGGTGCATGACTCTTTTCAAGTGATAACTACAAAACTTTAAGCTTAAAAAAAAAACTGTCCAAACAGCATTTCTGCTGCTGCCATTGCCGTGACTTTAGGAGGTCAAAAGGAGAATCATTTTCTTCTTTGCAAGCTTGTTTTTCAAGTGTCAATAAATCCTAACCATAGTATTAGGTGTTGGTACCAAGTTTGGGGTATTACCTCTTGAGGTTTCATTGTTTTGGAGCTTGCATTCACCTTCATTCCTTGAAGCATTCTGCTGTCCAAAATTCAGCTCTTAACTCATCACATAGGAGGTATAATCTTACTTCCTTGCTATTTTATGTAAGCATACATTCATGGCTTGATGACTATATGGAATTCATTATAAATGGTCAATCATATAAACTTGTTTTATTGATAATCTTGCTACCGCTTTCTTAACAATTACAAGTTGGTTTTGTAACTATGTTAAACTTATTGACATGTTTTATGAACTCATTGAATTACATCAGTAGCAACTAAGCATCGGTAGGAGATTACATCATCAATCTCAATATTAGATTCCGCTCACAGATTTATGTGATGTAAAAAGGAAAGGGAAGATCTTTACCACAATGAAAACTAAGGATTTCAACCATCCGTCAAGTTTTGTCTACATATTGCTGGGGACGGTTTTAAATGGCATATACTTTTTGCTTTCTTATATCTTTTTCCGCCCTATAACTATTGTACAAATACATATTTGTTTGCAAAAATGCTAATAAAATACGAGTTGGAGATTAACATTGACTCAGATAGCAGAGTCTAACTGGCCCATTAGTGCATGGTATTATTGAGTGCTAATGTCCCTATTATTGAGTGCATGGTATTAGTGTTGGTCAATTTAGTTAAGTTCATTTAGTTATTATAAACTAAAATTATGTGTATATGTATATTGTGTTTACATACGAGATCAACACAGTGAAAGCTATACGTGAACATCTACAGTAACACACCAACTACATATCTTTATGACTATATCATCTAGATATAACATATACTTTTCATTATGGCCCACTCTTACATCTGATGCATATGTGCACAAACAAGTAAATATTTAGTGACATATTCAATATAATGTCGCAAAATATCAACATCATTCGCATTTTCCATACCCAAAATATAACACATGTACTACCATCAATTCATAAGAAATCAATGTCAACAGTAGAAAAACACAAACTTCATTAAAACATAGCTTCCTACATAGTAGATAATAAATCCTATTTGGGTAATAATCACAAAAAGAGCTGCTAAAGCAAAAGCAGTGTTTCCTTGTAGAAATGCGCTTCAAATGACCACCCTAGTCCACAAAGCCCGATCGGATTGAAATGTTCTAGGTGACGATCATAAACAACTACTGAACCTTTATTATCATAACCATCATCTAGTATTTGTATTTCAATAATAGCCGCACCATTATTTCTAAATCCCAAAAATGTATGCATTACATCCGGTGTCTTGAAATTGTATAGTTTTGTAAATGAACGTGCAACACCAGGTTCCATTACCCATACTTCAATATCCTCTCCGTCATTGGAATCAATTACAATAAGAGAATCCCTTAGCTTCGATATAGAGGTCACGCTTAATCCAAGAGGATCCACCCACTTTATACAATCCGGGAGGATTACTCTCGTACATTCTTCGGTAACCATATCGAATGAGAAAACTGTCTTATCCACATCATAAATACCAAGCCAATAAATATACCTACCTATAACTACTTGAGACTTGTCATGAAACAGTATACCGTGTCCATGAAGTACATTACTACTGCTACATAATGCACGTCTCCAAGTTCGCGAGCTTAACGTAAATACCTCAACTAGCCAGGGGACGGTATCAACAGAGTATAAATAATCCCAATTAAATCTCATAAGAACAATCATCGGGTCAAGTGTGTCAGGACGAACCCCAAAACGTACATGAGTCATGTACTGTTGATTATTTATCATATTAGGCATTGGAATATCAACCGATTTTCTAATTGATGGATTCCATATGACAGCCATCATCGAATCAAACTCACCATAAACGCAAAACAAACCATGAGAGGTACCCACGACTATTGGACCATCAAGAAGGGTAATAGACAATGGAAGATCTGGAGTGTAGTGTAGTGACCCGAACTTTTCCATGTTTATATATATTAATTGAGATTGATATTTACATGATTAAATGTTTCCAACATGTTAAGCAATCAAACTTGTTAAGACTTGATTAATTGAAATATGTTTCATATAGACAATTGACCACCCAAGTTGACCGGTGATTCACGAACGTTAAAACTTGTAAAAACTATATGATGACATATATATGGATATATATATATATATAGTTAACATGATACTATGATAAGTAAACATATCATTAAGTATATTAACAATGAACTACATATGTAAAAACAAGACTACTAACTTAATGATTTTTAAACGAGACATATATGTAACGATTATCGTTGTAAAGACATTTAATGTATATATATCATATTAAGAGATATTCATACATGATAATATCATGATAATATAATAATTTAAAATCTCATTTGATATTATAAACATTGGGTTAACAAAATTTAACAAGATCGTTAACCTAAAGGTTTCAAAACAACACTTACATGTAACGACTAACGATGACTTAACGACTCAGTTAAAATGTATATACATGTAGTGTTTTAATATGTATTTATTGTGAAGACCCATTCTAATCCATCCGGACGAAGTCCATATCGATTATAAACGATTCACAACAGTTGATTACATCGCGAGGTACTTGACCTCTATATGATACATTTTACAAACATTGCATTCGTTTTTGAAAAGACAAACTTTCATTACATCGAAAGTTGACAGGCATGCATACCATTTCATAACATATCCAACTATAATTGACTTGATAATAATCTTGATGAACTCGACGACTCGAATGCAACGTCTTTTGAAATATGCCATGAATGACTCCAAGTAATATCTATAAAATGAGCAAATACACAGCGGAAGATTTCTTTCGTACCTGAGAATAAACATGCTTTAAAGTGTCAACCAAAAGGTTGGTGAGTTCATTAGTTTAACTTAAACAATAGTTTCCATCATTTTAATAGACCACAAGATTTCAGATTTCCATTTCTCATAAACATACGTCCCATGCATAGAGACAAAAATATCATTCATATGGATTGAACACCTGGTAACCGACATTAACAATATGCATATATAAGAATATCCACATCATTCCGGGATCCTCCTTCGGACATGATATAAATTTCGAAGTACTAAAACATCCGGTACTTTGGATGGGGCTTGTTGGGCCCGATAGATCTATCTTTAGGATTCGCGTCAATTAGGGTGTCTGTTCCCTAATTCTTAGATTACCAGACTTAATAAAAAGGGGCATATTCGACTACGATAATCCAACCATAGAATGTAGTTTCACGTACTTGTGTCAATTTCGTAAAACAGTTATAAAAGTTGCGCATGTATTCTCAGCCCAAAAATATAAAGGGTAAAAAGGCAAATGAAACTCACGATACTGTATTTTGTAGTAAAAATACATATGACGTCATTGAACAATGCAGGGTTGGCCTCGGATTCACGAACCTATATCAATTGTGTATATATTAATACGTATAATGTAAGTTACAAAATTTCATTTATTAATATGTATTATTTATATATTATAGTTTTGTAGAATTTATTCTAACCTTTATTTTAAAACGTATACTTATATTATATTTTAAGTTATATTTTATATATATATCGATTTTATGTATATATCTATAATGATTTACGTTTATATAAATAGTGACATTAATATATTTATATACATATATTTGTGGTTAGTATTGTATTTATAAAATTTTATTAGTTTGTTATGTGAATTATTAATACAATCCTAGTATATACCATAAGTATATATATAGTGTACAAAAGATTTATATGTTAAAAATAATAATTTAGATAATAATGATTTACTAATAATAATAATAATTTTATTAATAATGATAATACTAATAGCAAAAAAAATGAAAATGATAACTGTTAATGATACTAATAATAATAACTCTAAAATAATATTAATACTAATACCATACTTATGTTAATAATAAGGGTTCTAATATTTATAAAATGGTAAATGATAATCATAATAATACTAGTAAATATTAATGATGATACTGATAAATATGATATTATTAATTGTAAATGTACTGATGATACTATTATTTATAAACCGGCACAAATTCTAATATTGATGATAATAATATATTTCTATTTCCTTCATAATAATAATAATGATAATCATAATCATAATCCTAATGATGATAAAATACTAAAATGATAAGTTTATTACTAATAATAATATTATTAATACCTATCATAATAATAATAGTAATGTCTATAATACTTTCAAATATGATAACAAGTATGATACTAATAATAACAATAACAATAACAATCAAAACAATCACAATAATAATAATAATACTAATAATAATTAATATATAATAACAATAATAAAATTAGAAAAGAAAACTACCTCACATGAAAAGAGTTTCAAAAAAAAAAAAAAAAGAAACTGCCGTCCTCTGGACTCGATCTCATGACCACATGCTCACACGCAAACACTCTCGACCATCCCACCAATTCTGATTCTCTGTACTAATATCGAATTTAAATTTTATATATAAACTGTTTTTCTTCTATTCCTCTTCTTCTCCACAAGTCTCATGGATTCAACAAAACATCAATAACAAAAAAAAAACAAAATCGGGGTTCCCTTTAAAGCTTCAAAACATTACAGAAAAAAAATAATTTGGGTTCTAAAATAAAAAAATATATACTAAAGGCCTACTGCAGCGTCGGTTCTTGGAACAAAAAAAAAATTGATTTCGTAATAGATAACATTATAGATAATGTTTATAACACGAAATAGTTTTCTAAACATGTATAAAAACTACTGGAATCGTCAATTTGATCAGAAACATATACACGAACGCGAATTTGTCTCAAGAACAATTGTTGACTTTTTTTAAACTAAACTTTGACTTCAAAATTCAAGATCGATATAAAGATTTGATAGTTGAGATTTTGCAGATAGATTCAAAGAAAGATTTCTAACCTTTCTGCATTTTTAGATTTTGAAACTTTATTCGAAATTGAATTAAGAGAAAAAAAAAATTGGAGCGTGCAGAGAAGAAGAAAAAAAAAATATCGTTGTGCTCTTTAATCCCATTGGATTTCCTTTTTATTTGATTTGCAATTATACATAATCATGTTGTAATAATAGAGATCGGTTGATAAAAAATGGAGAAAATGTCAACACAGATTCACGAGTTGGGAGCAGGAAAGAAACAAAAAAAATAATAATAATAGAGATAAAGGATACAGAGGTCACGCGTATAATATAGATCCCTACTGTTTTTTTTAATTAATAATAATAATATATAATAACAATACTATTAATATCTAATAATATTAATAAAATTAATAATAATGATAAATATAATATTAATGATAATAATAATTGTAAAAATGATAATAATAATAATAATAATACCATACTAATTATGATAATATTAATATTTTATCGATAATAATAATATTAGTAATAATAATCTAATATATACATCCAATTTCATCTTTATATGATATAAAGTGATATTATGAATACAAATATTGATATTTGACGATACAAATAACATTACTACAACAACTATATTTGTATTTAAATTTAATTTATTAATATCATCTATTATTATGTAATATTTAATAATTATGTAATATGTATTGTAACATATACTGAATATTATATATTTATGCATTTTAATATAAATATATTATAATATTTATTTACATACTAATTATATTATACTTATGTATGTAATTATGAAAAATATAAATGTTTTATATATGTAAGTATTATATATATTTATTAAAATAGTACATTATTTCATCATAGATATATTATAAATTTCTACATATACATAATATAATAATTATGTATAAAATCATATATATATAGTTATATTTATGTATATATGTATACTACCATATATATAAAATCATGTTTTAAATATTGAGTAGATGATTAATTATGTATATTAAACAATTAACTACAAAGTATAACATTGTACATTTAATATTTTGATAACGTTGGTAAAATATGTTTGAATCATTTATATACAATATACTATATATATTCAAAATGAAAATCTTTAGTTATTAAATGTTATCTTTTATAATAACAAAATTACTTAATAGTTCATTAATACTAATATAATTAGTTTTATATATAATTATTTATATTTACATTCTTAGTTACAATTAAAGGTTCGTGAATCGTCGGAAATAGTTAAAGGTCAAATGTTATCATGAAATAGTTCAAACATAATGAGACTCGGTTTAATAGATTTTGCTTATCGAGTCGAATCATATAAGATTATGTTTAAATTTGGTCGGAAATTCCCGGGTCATCACAGTACCTACCCGTTAAAGAAATTTCGTCCCGAAATTTGAGTGAGGTCGTCATAGCTAACAATAAATATGTTTTCCTGACGAATATGAGTTGATAACTTGAGTTTTATCATCATTGAGTAATATGGATAAAAATAATTCGATTATTCGAAGAGTGCGAATGAAGCTATTCACAAAAGGATGAAATGAGAAACAAAGATTTGTTTTTAACTTTTGACGTAGTCAGGTTTGAATTTAGAAAATAAGGCGCGTCTTAACTTTTGACATTGCCTTGGGTGAATTCTGGAATTTAAGGGATTTAAAGAAAATCTTGAAGATCTATAAAATCTGATTCTTCGGGATTTATGGAAATTAAGATCTCTTTAATTAAATACGGTGATCTGCCCCGATTACTACGTCTGATATTTCCAGTATAAATTAAGCTCTTCCTTTCCATTATTCTTGAAATGTCCCGTTCTTATTGATTAAAAACGTTCCATATTAATTGATTTCGTTGCGAGGTTTTGACCTCTATATGAGACGTTTTTCAAAGACTGCATTCATTTTTAAAACAAACCATAACCTTTATTTCATAAATAAAGGTTTAAAAAGCTTTACGTAGATTATCAAATAATGATAATCTAAAATATCCTGTTTACACACGACCATTACATAATGGTTTACAATACAAATATGTTACATCAAAATCAGTTTCTTGAATGCAGTTTTTACACAATATGATACAAACATGGACTCCAAATCTTGTCCTTATTTTAGTATGCAACAGCGGAAACTCTTAATATTCACCTGAGAATAAACATGCTTTAAACGTCAACAAAAATGTTGGTGAGTTATAGGTTTAACCTATATATATCAAATCGTAACAATAGACCACAAGATTTCATATTTCAATACACATCCCATACATAGAGATAAAAATCATTCATATGGTGAACACCTGGTAACCGACATTAACAAGATGCATATATAAGAATATCCCCATCATTCCGGGACACCCTTCGGATATGATATAAATTTCGAAGTACTAAAGCATCCGGTACTTTGGATGGGGTTTGTTAGGCCCAATAGATCTATCTTTAGGATTCACATTAATTAGGGTGTCTGTTCCCTAATTCTTAGATTACCAGACTTAATAAAAAGGGGCATATTCGATTTCGATAATTCAACCATAGAATGTAGTTTCACGTACTTGTGTCTATTTTGTAAATCATTTATAAAACCTGCATGTATTCTCATCCCAAAAATATTAGATTTTAAAAGTGGGACTATAACTCACTTTCACAGATTTTTACTTCGTCGGGAAGTAAGACTTGGCCACTGGTTGATTCACGAACCTATAACAATATATACATATATATCAAAGTATGTTCAAAATACATTTATAACACTTTTAATATATTTTGATGTTTTAAGTTTATTAAGTCAGCTGTCCTCGTTAGTAACCTACAACTAGTTGTCCACAGTTAGATGTACAGAAATAAATCGATAAATATTATCTTGAATCAATCCACGACCCAGTGTATACGTATCTCAGTATTGATCACAACTCAAACTATATATATTTTGGAATCAACCTCAACCCTGTATAGCTAACTCCAACATTCACATATAGAGTGTCTATGGTTGTTCCGAAATATATATAGATGTGTCGACATGATAGGTCGAAACATTGTATACGTGTCTATGGTATCTCAAGATTACATAATATACAATACAAGTTGATTAAGTTATGGTTGGAATAGATTTGTTACCAATTTTCACGTAGCTAAAATGAGAAAAATTATCCAATCTTGTTTTACCCATAACTTCTTCATTTTAAATCCGTTTTGAGTGAATCAAATTGCTATGGTTTCATATTGAAATCTATTTTATGAATCTAAACAGAAAAAGTATAGGTTTATAGTCAGAAAAATAAGTTACAAGTCGTTTTTGTAAAGGTAGTCATTTCAGTCGAAAGAACGACGTCTAGATGACCATTTTAGAAAACATACTTCCACTTTGAGTTTAACCATAATTTTTGGATATAGTTTCATGTTCATAATAAAAATCATTTTCTCAGAATAACAACTTTTAAATCAAAGTTTATCATAGTTTTTAATTAACTAACCCAAAACAGCCCGCGGTGTTGCTACGACGGCGTAAATCCGGTTTTACGGTGTTTTTCGTGTTTCCAAGTTTTAAATCATTAAGTTAGCATATCATATAGATATAGAACATGTGTTTAGTTAATTTTAAAAGTCAAGTTAGAAGGATTAACTTTTGTTTGCGAACAAGTTTAGAATTAACTAAACTATGTTCTAGTGATTACGAGTTTAAACCTTCGAATAAGATAGTTTTATATATATGAATCAAATGATGTTATGAACATCATTACTACCTCAAGTTTAGTAGATAAACCTACTGGAAGTGATAAGAAATGATCTAGCTTCAAAGGATCTTGGATGGCTTGAAAGTTCTTGAAGTAGGATCATGACACAAAAACAAGTTCATGTAAGATTTTTACTCGAATTAAGATTGTTTATAGTTATAGAAATTGAATCAAAGTTTGAATATGAATATTACCTTGAATAAGAAAGATAACCTACTGTATATAACAAAGGTTTCTTGATCTTAGATGATTACTTGGAATGGATTAGAAAGCTTGGAAGTAAATTAGTAAACTTGAAGGAATTTTTGAAGTGTTCTTGAAGTGTTCTTCCTATGATGATTATAGCTTGATTCTTGAAGTGATTTTTGATGAAGATGATGATTAACTACTGGAAAAATACGTTCATAATAGTGTGGGTGTGTTGAGAGAGAATTAGAAAGAGAATTGGAAGTGAAATGGAGTGAATGATGAGTGGTAATTGGTGAGTGGTGAGTGGGGTTAAAAGGAGTTCTAGTTAGTTGACTAGCTCATGGTAGAAGTTAAAATTGATTAGTCATACATGACATAATCAAGAGTGGAATCCCATGCTAGTTCCTATTAGTATATACCCATAGTAAGTACGTTTTGAAGCTGTGTATAATACGGGTAAAAATACGACTAGAATTCTTGATGAAAGAAAAGAATGGGAAAGTAACTGTAACCATTTTCGTTAAGTATGAATGTTTTGATATATGTCTTGAAGTCTTCCAAAAGTATTTTAATACATCTAAATACACTACATGTATATACATTTTAACTGAGTCGTTAAGTCATCGTTAGTCGTTACATGTAAGTGTTGTTTTGAAACCTTTAAGTTAACGATCTCAATTAATGTTGTTAACCCATTGTTTATTATATCTAATGAGATGTTAAATTATTATATTATCATGATATTATGATATATTAATATATCTTAATATGATATATATACATTTGAATGTCGTTACAACGATAATCGTTACATATATGTCTCGTTTCGAAATCCTTAAGTTAGTAGTCTTGTTTATATGTATATAACTCATTGTTAATATACTTATGGAGATACTTACTTATATAATCTCATGTTAACCATATGTATATCCATATATATATCGTCATGTCGTTTTTACAAGTTTTAACGTTCGTGAATCGCCGGTCAACTTGGGTGGTCAATTGTCTATATGAAACATATTTCAATTAATCAAGTCTTAACAAGTTTGATTGCTTAACATGTTGGAAACATTTAATCATGTAAATATCAATCTCAATTAATATATATAAACATGGAAAAGTTCGGGTCACTACAGTACCTACCCGTTAAATAAATTTCGTCCCGAAATTTTAAGATGTTGAAGGTGTTGACGAATCTTCTGGAAATAGATGCGGGTATTTCTTCTTCATCTGATCTTCACGCTCCCAGGTGAACTCGGGTCCTCTACGAGCATTCCATCGAACCTTAACAATTGGTATCTTATTTTGCTTAAGTCTTTTAACCTCACGATCCATTATTTCGACGGGTTCTTCGATGAATTGGAGTTTTTCGTTGATTTGGATTTCATCTAACGGAATAGTGAGATCTTCTTTAGCAAAACATTTCTTCAAATTCGAGACGTGGAAAGTGTTATGTACAGCCGCGAGTTGTTGAGGTAACTCAAGTCGGTAAGCTACTGGTCCGACACGATCAATAATCTTGAATGGTCCAATATACCTTGGATTTAATTTTCCTCGTTTACCAAATCGAACAACGCCTTTCCAAGGTACAACTTTAAGCATGACCATCTCTCCAATTTCAAATTCTATATCTTTTCTTTTAATGTCAGCGTAGCTCTTTTGTCGACTTTGGGCGGTTTTCAACCGTTGTTGAATTTGGATGATCTTCTCGGTAGTTTCTTGTATAATCTCCGGACCCGTAATCTGTCTATCCCCCACTTCACTCCAACAAATCGGAGACCTGCACTTTCTACCATAAAGTGCTTCAAACGGCGCCATCTCAATGCTTGAATGGTAGCTGTTGTTGTAGGAAAATTCTGCTAACGGTAGATGTCGATCCCAACTGTTTCCAAAATCAATAACACATGCTCGTAGCATGTCTTCAAGCGTTTGTATCGTCCTTTCGCTCTGCCCATCAGTTTGTGGATGATAGGCAGTACTCATGTCTAGACGAGTTCCTAATGCTTGCTGTAATGTCTGCCAAAATCTTGAAATAAATCTGCCATCCCTATCAGAGATAATAGAGATTGGTATTCCATGTCTGGAGACAACTTCCTTCAAATACAGTCGTGCTAACTTCTCCATCTTGTCATCTTCTCTTATTGGTAAGAAGTGTGCTGATTTGGTGAGACGATCAACTATTACCCAAATAGTATCAAAACCACTTGCAGTCCTTGGCAATTTAGTGATGAAATCCATGGTAATGTTTTCCCATTTCCATTCCGGGATTTCGGGTTGTTGAAGTAGACCTGATGGTTTCTGATGCTCAGGTTTGACCTTAGAACACGTCAAACATTCTCCTACGTATTTAGCAACATCGGCTTTCATACCCGGCCACCAAAAATGTTTCTTGAGATCCTTGTACATCTTCCCCGTTCCTGGATGTATTGAGTATCTGGTTTTATGAGCTTCTCTAAGTACCATTTCTCTCATATCTCCAAATTTTGGTACCCAAATCCTTTCAGCCCTATACCGAGTTCCGTCTTCCCGAATATTAAGATGCTGCTCCGATCCTTTGGGTATTTCATCCTTTATATTTCCTTCTTTTAAAACTCTTTGTTGCGCCTCCTTTATTTGAGTAGTAAGGTTATTATGAATCATTATATTCATAGATTTTACTCGAATGGGTTCTCTGTCCTTTCTGCTCAAGGCATCGGCTACCACATTTGCCTTCCCCGGGTGGTAACGAATCTCAAAGTCGTAATCATTCAACAGTTCAATCCACCTACGCTGCCTCATATTCAGTTGTTTCTGATTAAATATGTGTTGAAGACTTTTGTGGTCGGTATATATAATACTTTTGACCCCATATAAGTAGTGCCTCCAAGTCTTTAATGCAAAAACAACCGCGCCTAATTCCAAATCATGCGTCGTATAATTTTGCTCGTGAATCTTCAATTGTCTAGACGCATAAGCAATCACCTTCGTTCGTTGCATTAATACACAACCGAGACCTTGCTTTGATGCGTCACAATAAATCACAAAATCATCATTCCCTTCAGGCAATGACAATATAGGTGCCGTAGTTAGCTTTTTCTTCAATAACTGAAACGCTTTCTCTTGTTCATCCTTCCATTCAAATTTCTTCCCTTTATGCGTTAATGCAGTCAAGGGTTTTGCTATTCTGGAAAAGTCTTGGATGAACCTTCTGTAGTAACCAGCTAGTCCTAAAAACTGGCGTATGTGTTTCGGAGTTTTCGGGGTTTCCCACTTTTCAACAGTTTCTATCTTTGCCGGATCCACCTTAATACCTTCTTTGTTCACTATGTGACCGAGGAATTGAACTTCTTCCAACCAAAATGCACACTTTGAAAACTTAGCGTACAATTCTTCCTTCCTCAATACTTCTAACACTTTTCTCAAATGTTCACCGTATTCTTGGTCATTCTTTGAGTAAATAAGTATGTCATCAATGAAAACAATGACAAACTTGTCAAGGTATGGTCCACACACTCGGTTCATAAGGTCCATGAACATAGCTGGTGCATTAGTTAAACCAAACGGCATGACCATAAACTCGTAATGACCGTAACGTGTTCTGAAAGCAGTCTTTGGAATATCATCTTCTTTCACCCGCATTTGATGATACCCGGAACGTAAGTCAATCTTTGAATAAACAGACGAGCCTTGTAGTTGATCAAATAAGTCGTCGATTCTCGGTAGTGGGTACCGGTTCTTGATGGTAAGTTTGTTCAACTCTCGGTAGTCGATACACAACCTGAATGTACCATCTTTCTTCTTGACAATCAAAACAGGAGCTCCCCACGGTGATGTGCTTGGTCGAATGAAACCACGCTCTAAAAGTTCTTGTAATTGGCTTTGCAATTCTTTCATCTCGCTGGGTGCGAGTCTGTAAGGAGCACGAGCTATTGGTGCAGCTCCTGGTACAAGATCTATTTGAAATTCAACGGATCGATGTGGGGGTAATCCCGGTAATTCTTTCGGAAATACATCGGGAAATTCTTTTGCAATGGGAACATCATTGATGCTCTTTTCTTCAGTTTGTACTTTCTCGACGTGTGCTAGAACAGCATAGCAACCTTTTCTTATTAGTTTTTGTGCCTTCAAATTACTAATAAGATGTAGCTTCGTGTTGCCCTTTTCTCCGTACACCATTAAGGGTTTTCCTTTTTCTCGTATAATGCGAATTGCATTTTTGTAACAAACGATCTCTGCTTTTACTTCTTTCAACCAGTCCATACCGATTATCACATCAAAACTCCCTAACTCTACTGGTATCAAATCAATCTTAAATGTTTCGCTAACCAGTTTAATTTCTCGATTCCGACATATATTATCTGCTGAAATTAATTTACCATTTGCTAATTTGAGTAAAAATTTACTATCCAAAGGCGTCAATGGGCAACTTAATTTAGCACAAAAATCTCTACTCATATAGCTTCTATCCGCACCCGAATCAAATAAAACGTAAGCAGATTTATTATCAATAAGAAACGTACCCATAACAAGCTCCGGGTCTTCCTGTGCCTCTGCCGCATTAATATTGAAAACTCTTCCGCGGCCTTGTCCATTCGTGTTCTCCTGGTTCGGGCAATTTCTAATAATGTGGCCCGGTTTTCCACATTTATAACAAACTACATTGGCATAACTTGCTCCGACACTACTTGCTCCGCCATTACTCATTCCGACACCATTTGTTCCTTTCGTTTTATTAACCCCTGGTCCATAGACCTCACACTTCGCCGTGCTATGACCATTTCTTTTACACTTGTTGCAAAATTTGGTGCAGAACCCCGAGTGATTCTTTTCACACCTTTGACATAGTTGCTTCTGATTGTTGTTGTTGTTGCGGTTATTATTGTTATTAGGATGATTGTTGTAGTTGCTGCTGTTGTTGTTGTTGTTGTTGTTGGGCCGTTTGTTGTAGTTGCGATTGATGTTGCGATTGTTGGGATAATTGTTGCGATTATTGTTGTAATTGCTGTTGTTGTTGTATTGGTGATTCTTATCACCGTTTTCCTTCCACTTTCTTTTGACTTGCTTCACATTGGCCTCTTCAGCAGTCTGTTCTTTAATTCTTTCTTCAATCTGGTTCACTAGTTTGTGAGCCATTCTACATGCCTGTTGTATGGAGGCGGGCTCGTGTGAACTTATATCTTCTTGGATTCTTTCTGGTAATCCTTTCACAAATGCGTCGATCTTCTCTTCCTCATCTTCGAATGCTCCCGGACACAATAGGCACAATTCTGTGAATCGTCTTTCGTACGTGGTAATATCAAATCCTTGGGTTCGTAACCCTCTAAGTTCTGTCTTGAGCTTATTGACCTCGGTTCTGGGACGGTACTTCTCGTTCATCAAGTGCTTGAATGTTGACCACGGTAGTGCGTACGCATCGTCTTGTCCCACTTGCTCTAGATAGGTATTCCACCATGTTAACGCAGAACCTGTGAAGGTATGCGTAGCGTACTTCACTTTGTCCTCTTCAGTACACTTACTTATGGCAAACACCGATTCGACCTTCTCGGTCCACCGTTTCAATCCGATCGGTCCTTCAGTTCCATCAAATTCCAAAGGTTTGCAGGCAGTGAATTCTTTGTAGGTGCATCCTACACGATTTCCTGTACTGCTAGATCCAAGGTTATTGTTGGTATGTAGCGCAGCCTGTACTGCGGCTATGTTTGAAGCTAGAAAAGTACGGAATTCCTCTTCATTCATATTTACAGTGTGTCGAGTAGTCGGTGCCATTTCTTTCAAAATAGTCAAATGGAACAAGTTAATCATACAGAATATTAAGAGTAGTTAATAGTATTTCGTAGCATAATATGAACTCATTTATAAAAGCTTTTTCTTCATATTAGCGTTTTATAAATTTAAATTCGGGTAGCACCTACCCGTTAAGTTCATACTTAGTAGCTATTATACAATTCAACTACTACAATTCTATATGAAAAACTGATTATAATAATATTTCGCGTTCAAACTTTTATACAATATTTTACAAACTTACAATACCGCTTATTTTACATAAAGCATGAAATATAGCACACAATAACTTTGATACAAGATAGTTGTGAAGATAATTCTAGCTAATACACAAGTCGTTCAGCAAAGGCAATAAAGATACGTAATTCATACGTCCAGAAACAAGTCATGCATTCTGGTTTTACTAGGACTACTTCCCATCCTTGGTCTTGTGGAACATAACCGTTATGGCCGTTGATAAGACAGCGTGTTGTAACGTCGTCAAAGGGACGAGGGTTACGTAATGTCCAACAGTCCCGTAACAATCTAAAAACCTCATTTCTTACCCCAATTACCGACTCCGTCACTTGTGGGAACGTTTTGTTTAATATTTGTAGGCCGATGTTCTTGTTCTCACTTTGGTGAGAAGCCAACATTACTAATCCGTAAGCATAACATGCTTCTTTATGCTGCATGTTAGCCGCTTTTTCTAAATCACGAAGTCCAATATTCGGATATATTGAGTCAAAATAATTTCTTAACCCATTGCGTAAAATAGCATTTGGGTTCTCCGCAATATATGCGTCAAAGTAAACACATCGTAACTTATGGATTTCCCAATGTGATATCCCCCATCTTTCGAACGAAAGCCTTTTATAAACCAAGGCATTCTTGGAACGTTCTTCGAATGTCTTACAAACTGATCTCGCCTTAAATAGTTGTGCCGAAGAATTCTGACCGACTCTAGACAAGATTTCATCAATCATGTCTCCGGGTAGGTCTCTTAAAATATTGGGTTGTCTATCCATTTTGTGTTTTTATACTGTAAAATAGACAAGAGTTAGATTCATAAAAAAATACTTATTAATACAAGCAATTTTTACATATATCATAAAGCATAAGCACACTATATTACATATATTACACCACACGAATACAACTATCTTATTCCGACTCGCTTGTTTCTTCTTCTTCGGTTTTGGTTCGTTTTGCCAAGTTTCTAGGGATATATGATGTTCCCCTAATACGAGCCGTAATTTTCCACATTGGTTTAGAAAAACCTGGTGGTTTAGAGGTTCCCGGGTCATTGTTACAACTTAAGGACTTCGGGGGTTGACGATACATATAAAGTTCATCGGGGTTGGAATTAGATTTCTCTATTTTTATGCCCTTTCCCTTATTATTTTATTTTGCCTTTTTAAATTCAGTTGGGGTAATTTCTATAACATCATCGGAATTCTCGTCGGAATTCGATTCATCGGAGAATTGGTAATCCTCCCAATATTTTGCTTCCTTGGCGGAAACACCATTGACCATAATTAACCTTGGTCGGTTGGTTGAGGATTTTCTTTTACTTAACCGTTTTATTATTTCCCCCACCGGTTCTATTTCTTCATCCGGTTCCGATTCTTCTTCCGGTTCCGATTCTTCTTCTGGTTCCGACTCTTCTTCCGGTTCCTCTTCGGGAACTTGTGAATCAGTCCACGAATCATTCCAATTTACATTTGACTCTTCATTATTATTAGGTGAGTCAATGGGACTTGTTCTAGAGGTAGAAATCTATCACATAATATCAAACGCGTTAAGAGATTAATATATCACATAATATTCACATGTTAAAAATATATAGTTTCCAACAAAATTTGTTGAGCAATCATTTTTCAAGTAAACACGGTCGAAGTCCAGACTCACTAATGCATCCTAAAAAACTCGATAAGACACACTAATGCAAAATTCTGGTTCTCTAAGACCAACGCTCGGATACCAACTGAAATGTCCCGTTCTTATTGATTAAAAACGTTCCATATTAATTGATTTCGTTGCGAGGTTTTGACCTCTATATGAGACGTTTTTCAAAGACTGCATTCATTTTTAAAACAAACCATAACCTTTATTTCATAAATAA
Organism: Rutidosis leptorrhynchoides; assembly: GCF_046630445.1. Classification (NCBI taxonomy): domain Eukaryota; kingdom Viridiplantae; phylum Streptophyta; class Magnoliopsida; order Asterales; family Asteraceae; genus Rutidosis; species Rutidosis leptorrhynchoides. The sequence goes on along the minus strand of NC_092335.1, from coordinate 38,372,258 downwards.
AGGTTTAAAAAGCTTTACGTAGATTATCAAATAATGATAATCTAAAATATCCTGTTTACACACGACCATTACATAATGGTTTACAATACAAATATGTTACATCGAAATCAGTTTCTTGAATGCAGTTTTTACACAATATGATACAAACATGGACTCCAAATCTTGTCCTTATTTTAGTATGCAACAGCGGAAGCTCTTAATATTCACCTGAGAATAAACATGCTTTAAACGTCAACAAAAATGTTGGTGAGTTATAGGTTTAACCTATATATATCAAATCGTAACAATAGACCACAAGATTTCATATTTCAATACACATCCCATACATAGAGATAAAAATCATTCATATGGTGAACACCTGGTAACCGACATTAACAAGATGCATATATAAGAATATCCCCATCATTCCAGGACACCCTTCGGATATGATATAAATTTCGAAGTACTAAAGCATCCGGTACTTTGGATGGGGTTTGTTAGGCCCAATAGATCTATCTTTAGGATTCGCGTTAATTAGGGTGTCTGTTCCCTAATTCTTAGATTACCAGACTTAATAAAAAGGGGCATATTCGATTTCGATAATTCAACCATAGAATGTAGTTTCACGTACTTGTGTCTATTTTGTAAATCATTTATAAAACCTGCATGTATTCTCATCCCAAAAATATTAGATTTTAAAAGTGGGACTATAACTCACTTTCACAGATTTTTACTTCGTCGGGAAGTAAGACTTGGCCACTGGTTGATTCACGAACCTATAACAATATATACATATATATCAAAGTATGTTCAAAATACATTTATAACACTTTTAATATATTTTGATGTTTTAAGTTTATTAAGTCAGCTGTCCTCGTTAGTAACCTACAACTAGTTGTCCACAGTTAGATGTACAGAAATAAATCGATAAATATTATCTTGAATCAATCCACGACCCAGTGTATACGTATCTCAGTATTGATCACAACTCAAACTATATATATTTTGGAATCAACCTCAACCCTGTATAGCTAACTCCAACATTCACATATAGAGTGTCTATGGTTGTTCCGAAATATATATAGATGTGTCGACATGATAGGTCGAAACATTGTATACGTGTCTATGGTATCTCAAGATTACATAATATACAATACAAGTTGATTAAGTTATGGTTGGAATAGATTTGTTACCAATTTTCACGTAGCTAAAATGAGAAAAATTATCCAATCTTGTTTTACCCATAACTTCTTCATTTTAAATCCGTTTTGAGTGAATCAAATTGCTATGGTTTCATATTGAACTATATTTTATGAATCTAAACAGAAAAAGTATAGGTTTATAGTCGGAAAAATAAGTTACAAGTCGTTTTTGTAAAGGTAGTCATTTCAGTCGAAAGAACGACGTCTAGATGACCATTTTAGAAAACATACTTCCACTTTGAGTTTAACCATAATTTTTGGATATAGTTTCATGTTCATAATAAAAATCATTTTCTCAGAATAACAACTTTTAAATCAAAGTTTATCATAGTTTTTAATTAACTAACCCAAAACAGCCCGCGGTGTTGCTACGACGGCGTAAATCCGGTTTTACGGTGTTTTTCTTGTTTCCAGGTTTTAAATCATTAAGTTAGCATATCATATAGATATAGAACATGTGTTTAGTTAATTTTAAAAGTCAAGTTAGAAGGATTAACTTTTGTTTGCGAACAAGTTTAGAATTAACTAAACTATGTTCTAGTGATTACGAGTTTAAACCTTCGAATAAGATAGTTTTATATATATGAATCAAATGATGTTATGAACATCATTACTACCTCAAGTTTAGTAGGTAAACCTACTGGAAGTGATAAGAAATGATCTAGCTTCAAAGGATCTTGGATGGCTTGAAAGTTCTTGAAGTAGGATCATGACACAAAAACAAGTTCAAGTAAGATTTTTACTCGAATTAAGATTGTTTATAGTTATAGAAATTGAATCAAAGTTTGAATATGAATATTACCTTGAATAAGAAAGATAACCTACTGTATATAACAAAGGTTTCTTGATCTTAGATGATTACTTGGAATGGATTAGAAAGCTTGGAAGTAAATTAGTAAACTTGAAGGGATTTTTGAAGTGTTCTTGAAGTGTTCTTCCTATGATGATTATAGCTTGATTCTTGAAGTGATTTTTGATGAAGATGATGATTAACTACTGGAAAAATACGTTCATAATAGTGTGGGTGTGTTGAGAGAGAATTAGAAAGAGAATTGGAAGTGAAATGGAGTGAATGATGAGTGGTAATTGGTGAGTGGTGAGTGGGGTTAAAAGGAGTTCTAGTTAGTTGACTAGCTCATGGTAGAAGTTAAAATTGATTAGTCATACATGACATAATCAAGAGTGGAATCCCATGCTAGTTTCTATTGGTATATACCCATAGTAAGTACGTTTTGAAGCTGTGTATAATACGGGTAAAAATACGACTAGAATTCTTGATGAAAGAAAAGAATGGGAAAGTAACTGTAACCATTTTCGTTAAGTATGAATGTTTTGATATATGTCTTGAAGTCTTCCAAAAGTATTTTAATACATCTAAATACACTACATGTATATACATTTTAACTGAGTCGTTAAGTCATCGTTAGTCGTTACATGTAAGTGTTGTTTTGAAACCTTTAAGTTAACGATCTCAATTAATGTTGTTAACCCATTGTTTATTATATCTAATGAGATGTTAAATTATTATATTATCATGATATTATGATATATTAATATATCTTAATATGATATATATACATTTGAATGTCGTTACAACGATAATCGTTACATATATGTCTCGTTTCGAAATCCTTAAGTTAGTAGTCTTGTTTATATGTATATAACTCATTGTTAATATACTTATGGAGATACTTACTTATCATAATCTCATGTTAACCATATGTATATCCATATATATATCGTCATGTCGTTTTTACAAGTTTTAACGTTCGTGAATCGCCGGTCAACTTGGGTGGTCAATTGTCTATATGAAACATATTTCAATTAATCAAGTCTTAACAAGTTTGATTGCTTAACATGTTGGAAACATTTAATCATGTAAATATCAATCTCAATTAATATATATAAACATGGAAAAGTTCGGGTCACTACAATTCTCACCATTCTTATACTTTCTTTCTTAGTTCATACATCCAAAAGATTCTGAAAATGATTAATCCAGTTCTGATCCTTGTCCTCATCCTTACTATCGCAACAATCATTCTCCTTTTCCAACTTCCACCAGAGGAATCTGCTTTCTTCTACTTCGCCCTCGGGATTATAATATTTTTAATTCTCCCGTGTCTTTATGTTGCGATAAACATTGATATACACGGTTTGTAATTTATGTGTTGTTATCGGACTTTATATTCTCCCTTATATTTCAAAGCTCTATGCTTTTGTTTTCTCTTCCCGACTTCAAGTCAAGCGAATAATGGTCCAGAATTTATAGATATAGAGTTTCGAATGATTATAATGTTCTAAGCATGAAGGAACGTGATAGCCCGATTTGATTTTCAAATTTATCAACATCACGGAAGATAGAACCATCAAGAATACATTTTCTTGATTTGTTACGGAGTTAAGTAGGATGAAAGAGTTATGTAACATGGCACATGATGACGTTATGATCTGTGAATCATCACGTTTCATTTAGAAACTCAGCATGACTTACTGTAATATAATCACGTTGATCAAGTGTCATTATATTATACTAACTCATGCATCAGTTCCCATCATTACTTCAATAACATTTATATTTTAAGCTTGAAAATTTACAGAATATAGAAACTAACAGTTTCTATATGATGTAATACTGATAGCACGAAAAGATTAATGATTTCAGATAAGAATAGTTATAAAAATATCTCCAGAAATATGGAGGATATTTATAATGAAAGGTACGATAATATCTCAGAATATCTAAGATCAGAGGATGATAGAAACTATTGTCTGCAAGGGTTTAGAGTAAGGAGCAAGTTATTCACTATAGACTTTAGCAGACATTGAATTATTTGGATTCTTTGAAGTCAAACTTATTCTTTGTGATTTATCCACGGCTTTCTTCATAGTTTCGCATAATCTGCTTTTCGGTACTATATTTTCTATTGAATGTTTCCAATATATTGATACACAGGAAGCACGAAGAGGTATATAATTTCGGACGAGAATATTTATGAAAATATCCTCAGAAATATCAAAGATATTGATGATGATATTTTGGAATTTCTAAGTTCGACAGTTGATGGAGAAAGATTTTCCGCAAGATTTTAACATGACTTCGGAGCAAGATATTCTCTAAAGATTTCAACGGATCCAGAATTACCTGAATCCTTTGAATATAGGATTTGGTCCTTGTATTTGTCCTTGGTCTCCTTCATGGGTAACTCAATCTGTTTTTCAATACCCAATTTTCTATCGAGCGTTCCTAACACTCCTTTCTTTATCATCAAACTTTTGTCCGTTTAGACCATCTACCATTTTTCTGTTTCCTCTGCATTTAATGCTATGATATCTAAATCATCGGTTATTAATCCGAGGTGGTTTCAGGAGAATTGTGTTTTTAGATGATTAAACGCTGATGGTAATATGATGGAATATGAAAGGTTACCTGGTAACAATAAAAGAGCACGCGTATATATAAACGTTATAATAAGGTTGTTTCGTAGGAAAAGTCGAAGTTGACTTGTTGGAGCTGTGACAAAATTGGCTAATTTTGAAAAGGGATCGCAAAGTTGTTTTTGTTAATAAATGCCAAAGGATCTGACGCGGCTACGTGTTGAACTTTTACTCAATTGCCGAGAGTTTCTCAGGTGCATAACTATATGCATAAATCTTTCCTTCCGTAGATGAAGTGCGGTTGATTCATCCTATCGATTGAGGTGTTTTCAAGAATCATGAAAGGTTTGAACGCAGAATGTAATCGTGAAGATACAAATGAGGTTTAAGACGAAATCAAGTGGTAAACTTGAAGAATTGTTTAGTTTCATATGTTATATTCAATATTTTAATTCATTTTAATTGTCCAATGTTATTAGTTCACAGTCGATAGTCCACAGTTGACAGTGCAATCATTCATATATAGTTTAATATATAATATTTGAATTAATTAATACGTATCGTGACCCGTGTACATGTCTCAGACTCGATCACAACTCAAAGTATATATATTATTATAGAATCAACCTCAACCCTGTATAGAGAACTCGATCATTACTGCATATAGAGTGTCTATGGTGATTCCAAATAATATATATAGATGTGTCGATATGATATGTCAAAACCTTGTATACGTGTCCCGATATTTAAAGTGCGTAAAATAAATAACAGAAATTAAATGACGATAAATAAAGTGCGTAAAGTAAATAACAGAAATTAAATGACAATAAATAAAATTGCGAGAATATAAATTGCGATAAAATAAATTGCGATAAATAAATTGCGATAAATAAAATGTAATACGGAATTAACAGTTAGCTAGGAACAGTTAGCTAGGATTTTGTTAGCGTGGTTTCTTAATAAAATTTAATATTGTTAATTAGTCTGTTTCTAATCAATTTTTATTGTGTCCATTATTTCTTCATTATGCCACTTGTTGGATTCTGATAGGTCAAAATCCAAATATGAAATTGAATTTGAATGAAAATAGTTATTCTTTGGTGAACGGATAAGTATCCCGGTGGTTGTAAATAGGATAGTGAATAACTGTTGAATCAGATTCGAAGAATATACAGTGTAACTTATTAATGTGAAATTTAAATATTCCTCGGGTATTACCTACCCGTTAAAATATTTTTATTATTAACAGTTTGTACAAAAGAATTTTTAATTACAATCTTTATGAAAACATATATACATATATATTTTCTTCAGATGTAATCATGAATTTAATGAGTTAACATGATATTAAACTCATTTAGTTTTCAGTTGGAACTAGAATAAATAATCTCTAAAACATTAGAGATTACATAATCACCATGTCGAACGAAGATAACTGATGTAGAATGTCATGTAGAATGATGATTATACTCGAGGTATAGATTGAGATGTTGAGGCATGTGATATTGAAATTTGGGTTGTTGGTGGTACTGTTGGTGCCGGTGATTTGGATGAAGCTGGTACGTTTTGCACCATATTTTCCAAGACTACAACTTATGCGCGAAGTTCGTTAACTTCTTCTATTACACCGGGATGATTGTCAGTTCGGACGAGCGGATGAATGAGGTTTATAATCTGAGATAGTATATGATCGTGATGAGATACTTTGGAAATGAGAGAGAAAATGGTGTCTCGAACAGGTTCGCCGGTAAACGTTTTAGGTTCATTGTCAAGAGGTGAATTTGGTTAGTGGAAATGATCGCCTTCTTCGTTTCCATTGATTAAGTCGACTATGAACCCATCTCCAATTCATTCAGAATAGATGATGGCTAATTGATCGATTCATTCCGGTTACTCTGCTTTCGGAGCTCGAGTGGAAATCCATATCGAAATAGCTGTCGGAATAACTATCGAAATAGCTATCGAAATCTGATGGACTCGAACTGGTTGAGGGATTCATCTCGTACGATCAGATGAAGGATTTTCGATAAGAAATAGATTATAGGATGTAGATTAGTACCCTGCAATACATAATTTACATATGCATATATAATACTAAAATCCCATAAGCTACGGAGGAATCTACGGAAGCTGTCAGGCAAAGGTAACAATAACAGATACGCTAAGATATGAATTTAACTATACACTGTCTATGCAATAAAGGCAGTAAGACGTGTCTTAGACTTTAAGGATGATAAGCAAATAATTTTTCGACACTAAATGATAAGCAAAACTTTTGACATGCAGACACGGTCGAAGTCCAGACTCATTAATGCATTCTAACGACTATCAGTTAGACTCACTAATACAAGACCTGGTTCGCTAAGACCACCGCTCTGATACCAACTGTGAAGACCCGTCCTAATCCATCCGGACGAAGTCCATATCGATTATAAACGATTCACAACAGTTGATTACATCGCGAGGTACTTGACCGCTATATGATACATTTTACAAACATTGCATTCGTTTTTGAAAAGACAAACTTTCATTACATCGAAAGTTGACAGGCATGCATACTATTTCATAACATATCCAACTATAATTGACTTGATAATAATCTTGATGAACTCGACGACTCGAATGCAACGTCTTTTGAAATATGCCATGAATGACTCCAAGTAATATCTATAAAATGAGCAAATACACAGCGGAAGATTTCTTTCGTACCTGAGAATAAACATGCTTTAAAGTGTCAACCAAAACGTTGGTGAGTTCATTAGTTTAACTTAAACAATCGTTTCCATCATTTTAATAGACCACAAGATTTCAGATTTCTATTTCTCATAAACATACGTCCCATGCATAGACACAAAAATATCATTCATATGGATTGAACACCTGGTAACCGACATTAACAATATGCATATATAAGAATATCCCCATCATTTCGGGATCCTCCTTCGGACATGATATAAATTTCGAAGTACTAAAACATCCGGTACTTTGGATGGGGCTTGTTGGGCCCGATAGATCTATCTTTAGGATTCGCGTCAATTAGGGTGTCTGTTCCCTAATTCTTATATTACCAGACTTAATAAAAAGGGGCATATTCGACTTCGATAATACAACCATAGAATGTAGTTTCACGTACTTGTGTCAATTTCGTAAAACAGTTATAAAAGTTGCGCATGTATTCTCAGCCCAAAAATATAAAGGGTAAAAAGGCAAATGAAACTCACGATACTGTATTTTGTAGTAAAAATACATATGACGTCATTGAACAATGCAGGGTTGGCCTCGGATTCACGAACCTATATCAATTGTGTATATATTAATACGTATAATGTAAGTTACAAAATTTCATTTATTAATATGTATTATTTATATATTATAGTTTTGTAGAATTTATTCTAACCTTTATTTTAAAACGTATACTTATATTATATTTTAAGTTATATTTTATATATATATCGATTTTATGTATATATATCTATAATGATTTACGTTTATATAAATAGTGACATTAATATATTTATATACATATATTTGTGGTTAGTATTGTATTTATGAAATTTTATTAGTTTGTTATGTGAATTATTAATACAATCCTAGTATATACCATAAGTATATATATAGTGTACAAAAGATTTATTTGTTAAAAATAATAATTTAGATAATAATGATTTACTAATAATAATAATAATTTTATTAATAATGATAATACTAATAGCAAAAAAAATGAAAATGATAACTGTTAATGATACTAATAATAATAACTCTAAAATAATATTAATACTAATACCATACTTATGTTAATAATAAGGGTTCTAATATTTATAAAATGATAAATGATAATCATAATAATACTAGTAAATATTAATGATGATACTGATAAATATGATATTATTAATTGTAAATGTACTGATGATACTATTATTTATAAACCGGTACAAATTCTAATATTGATGATAATAATATATTTCTATTTCCTTCATAATAATAATAATGATAATCATAATCATAATCCTAATGATGATAAAATACTAAAATGATAAGTTTATTACTAATAATAATATTATTAATACCTATCATAATAATAATAGTAATGTCTATAATACTTTCAAATATGATAACAAGTATGATACTAATAATAACAATAACAATAACAATCAAAACAATCACAATAATAATGATAATACTAATAATAATTAATATATAATAACAATAATAAAATTAGAAAAGAAAACTACCTCACATGAAAAGAGTTTAAAAAAAAAAAAAGAAACTGCCGTCCTCTGGACTCGATCTCGTGACCACATGCTCACACGCAAACACTCTCGACCATCCCACCAATTCTGATTCTCTGTACTAATATCGAATTTAAATTTTATATATAAACTGTTTTTCTTCTATTCCTCTTCTTCTCCACAAGTCTCATGGATTCAACATAACATCAATAACCAAAAAAAAAAACAAAATCGGGGTTCCCTTTAAAGCTTCAAAACATTACAGAAAAAAAAATAATTTGGGTTCTAAAATAAAAAAAAAATATACTAAAGGCCTACTGCAGCGTCGGTTCTTGGAACAAAAAAAAAATTGATTTCGTAATAGATAACATTATAGATAATGTTTATAACACGAAATAGTTTTCTAAACATGTATAAAAACTACTGGAATCGTCAATTTGATCAGAAACATATACACGAACGCGAATTTGTCTCAAGAACAATTGTTGACTTTTTTTAAACTAAACTTTGACTTCAAAATTCAAGATCGATATAAAGATTTGAGAGTTGAGATTTTGCAGATAGATTCAAAGAAAGATTTCTAACCTTTCTGCATTTTTAGATTTTGAAACTTTATTCGAAATTGAATTAAGAGAAAAAAAAATTGGAGCGTGCAGAGAAGAAGGAAAAAAAAAATCGCTGTGCTCTTTAATCCCCGTGCAGAGAAGAAGGAAAAAAAAATCGCTGTGCTCTTTAATCCCATTGGATTTCCTTTTTATTTGATTTGCAATTATACATAATCATGTAGTAATAATAGAGATCGGTTGATAAAAAATGGAGAAAATGTCAACACAAGTTCACGAGTTGGGAGCAGGAAAGAAACAAAAAAAATAATAATAATAGAGATAAAGGATACAGAGGTCACGCGTATAATATAGATCCCTACTGTTTTTTTTAATTAATAATAATAATATATAATAACAATACTATTAATATCTAATAATATTAATAAAATTAATAATAATGATAAATATAATATTAATGATAATAATAATTGTAAAAATGATAATAATAATAATAATAATACCATACTAATTATGATAATATTAATATTTTATCGAAAATAATAATATTAGTAATAATAATCTAATATATACATCCAATTTCATCTTTATATGATATAAAGTGATATTATGAATACAAATATTGATATTTGACGATACAAATAACATTACTACAACAACTATATTTGTATTTAAATTTAATTTATTAATATCATCTATTATTATGTAATATTTAATAATTATGTAATATGTATTGTAACATATACTGAATATTATATATTTATGCATTTTAATATAAATATATTATAATATTTATTTACATACTAATTATATTATACTTATGTATGTAATTATGAAAAATATAAATGTTTTATATATGTAAGTATTATATATATTTATTAAAATAGTACATTATTTCATCATAGATATATTATAAATTTCTACATATACATAATATAATAATTATGTATAAAATCATATATATATAGTTATATTTATGTATATATGTATACTACCATATATATAAAATCATGTTTTAAATATTGAGTAGATGATTAATTATGTATATTAAACAATTAACTACAAAGTATAACATTGTACATTTAATATTTTGATAACGTTGGTAAAATATGTTTGAATCATTTATATACAATATACTATATATATTCAAAATGAAAATCTTTAGTTATTAAATGTTATCTTTTATAATAACAAAATTACTTAATAGTTCATTAATACTAATATAATTAGTTTTATATATAATTATTTATATTTACATTCTTAGTTACAATTAAAGGTTCGTGAATCGTCGAAAATAGTTAAAGGTCAAATGTTATCATGAAATAGTTCAAACATAATGAGACTCGGTTTAATAGACTTTGCTTATCGAGTCGAATCATATAAGATTATGTTTAAATTTGGTCGGAAATTCCCGGGTCATCACATTTATACACTTTTGAAAGACTTCAATACACTTATCACAATACTTCTACTTAACAAAAATGCTTACAATTACATCCTCGTTCAGTTTCATCAACAATTCTACTCGTATGCACCCGTATTCGTACTCGTACAATACATATCTTTTAGATGTATGTACTATTGGTATATACACTCCAATGATCAGCTCTTATCAGCCCATGTGAGTCACCTAACACATGTGGGAACCATCATTTGGCAACTAGCATGAAATATCTCATAAAATTACAAAAATATGAGTAATCATTCATGACTTATTTACATGAAAACAAAATTACATATCCTTTATATCTAATCCATACACCAACGACCAAAAACACCTACAAACACTTTCATTCTTCAATTTTCTTCATCTAATTGATCTCTCTCAAGTTCTATCTTCAAGTTCTAAGTGTTCTTCATATATTCTACAAGTTCTAGTTACATAAAATCAAGAATACTTTCAAGTTTGCTAGCTCACTTCCAATCTTGTAAGGTGATCATTCAACCTCAAGAAATCTTTGTTTCTTACAGTAGGTTATCATTCTAATACAAGGTAATAATCATATTCAAACTTTGGTTCAATTTCTATAACTATAACAATCTTATTTCAAGTGATGATCTTACTTGAACTTGTTTTCGTGTCATGATTCTGCTTCAAGAACTTCGAGCCATCCAAGGATCCGTTGAAGCTAGATCCATTTTTCTCTTTTCCAATAGGTTTATCCAAGGAACTTAAGGTAGTAATGATGTTCATAACATCATTCGATTCATACATATAAAGCTATCTTATTCGAATGTTTAAACTTGTAATCACTAGAACATAGTTTAGTTAATTCTAAACTTGTTCGCAAACAAAAGTTAATCCTTCTAACTTGACTTTTAAAATCAACTAAACACATGTTCTATATATATATGATATGCTAACTTAATGATTTAAAACCTGGAAACACGAAAAACACCGTAAAACCGGATTTACGCCGTCGTAGTAACACCGCGAGCTGTTTTGGGTTAGTTAATTAAAAACTATGATAAACTTTGATTTAAAAGTTGTTATTCTGAGAAAATTATTTTTATTATGAACATGAAACTATATCCAAAAATTATGGTTAAACTCAAAGTGGAAGTATGATTTCTAAAATGGTCATCTAGACGTCGTTCTTTCGACTGAAATGACTACCTTTACAAAACGACTTGTAACTTATTTTTCCGACTATAAACCTATACTTTTTCTGTTTATATTCATAAAATAGAGTTCAATATGAAACCATAGCAATTTGATTCACTCAAAACGGATTTAAAATGAAGAAGTTATGGGTAAAACAAGATTGGATAATTTTTCTCATTTTAGCTACGTGAAAATTGGTAACTAATCTATTCCAACCATAACTTAATCAACTTGTATTGTATATTATGTAATCTTGAGATACCATAGACACGTATACAATGTTTCGACCTATCATGTCGACACATCTATATATATTTCGGAACAACCATAGACACTCTATATGTGAATGTTGGAGTTAGCTATACAGGGTTGAGGTTGATTCCAAAATATATATAGTTTGAGTTGTGATCAATACTGAGATACGTATACACTGGGTCGTGGATTGATTCAAGATAATATTTATCGATTTATTTCTGTACATCTAACTGTGGACAACTAGTTGTAGGTTACTAACGAGGACAGCTGACTTAATAAACTTAAAACATCAAAATATATTAAAAGTGTTGTAAATATATTTTGAACATACTTTGATATATATGTATATATTGTTATAGGTTCGTGAATCAACCAGTGGTCAAGTCTTACTTCCCGATGAAGTAAAAATCTGTGAAAGTGAGTTATAGTCCCACTTTTAAAATCTAATATTTTTGGGATGAGAATACATGCGGGTTTTATAAATGATTTACAAAATAGACACAAGTACGTGAAACTACATTCTATGGTTGAATTATCGAAATCGAATATGCCCCTTTTTATTAAGTCTGGTAATCTAAGAATTAGGGAACAGACACCCTAATTGACGCGAATCCTAAAGATAGATCTATTGGGCCTAACAAACTCCATCCAAAGTACCGGATGCTTTAGTACTTCGAAATTTATATCATATCCGAAGGGTGTCCCGGAATGATGGGGATATTCTTATATATGCATCTTGTTAATGTCGGTTACCAGGTATTCACCATATGAATGATTTTTATCTCTATGTATGGGATGTGTATTGAAATATGAAATCTTGTGGTCTATTATTATTATGATTTGATATATATATGTTAAACCTATACCTCACCAACATTTTTGTTGACGTTTTAAGCATGTTTATTCTCAGGTGATTATTAAGAGCTTCCGCTGTCGCATACTTAAATAAGGACGAGATTTGGAGTCCATGCTTGTATGATATTGTGTAAAAACTGCATTCAAGAAACTTATTTTGTTGTAACATATTTGTATTGTAAACCATTATGTAATGGTCGTGTGTAAACAGGATATTTTAGATTATCATTATTTGATAATCTACGTAAAGCTTTTTAAAACTTTTATCTATGAAATAAAGGTTATGGTTTATTTTAAAAATGAATGCAGTCTTTGAAAAACGTCTCATATAGAGGTCAAAACCTCGCAACGAAATCAATTAATATGGAACGTTTTTAATCAATAAGAACGGGACATTTCAGTTGGTATCCGAGCGTTGGTCTTAGAGAACCAGAATTTTGCATTAGTGTGTCTTATCGAGTTTGTTAGGATGCATTAGTGAGTCTGGACTTCGACCGTGTTTACTTGAAAAATGATTGCTTAACAAATATTGTTGGAAACTATATATTTTTAACATGTGAATATTATGTGATATATTAATCTCTTAACGCGTTTGATATTATGTGATAGATGTCTACCTCTAGAACAAGTCCCATTGACTCACCTAATAATAATGAAGAGTCAAATGTAAATTGGAATGATTCGTGGACTGATTCACAAGTTCCCGAAGAGGAACCGGAAGAAGAGTCGGAACCGGAAGAAGAGTCGGAACCGGAAGAAGAATCGGAACCGGAAGAAGAATCGGAACCGGAAGAAGAATCGGAACCGGATGAAGAAATAGAACCGGTGGAGGAAATAATAAAACGGTTAAGTAAAAGAAAATCCTCAACCAACCGACCAAGGTTAATTATGGTCAATGGTGTTTCCGCCAAGGAAGCAAAATATTGGGAGGATTACCAATTCTCCGATGAATCGGATTCCGAAGAGAATTCCGATGATGTTATAGAAATTACCCCAACTGAATTTAAAAAGGCAAAAGAAAATAATAAGGGAAAGGGCATAAAAATAGAGAAATCTAATTCCAACCCCGATGAACTTTATATGTATCGTCAACCCCCGAAGTCCTTAAGTTGTAACAATGACCCGGGAACCTCTAAACCACCAGGTTTTTCTAAACCAATGTGGAAAACGACGGCTCGTATTAGGGGAACATCATATATCCCTAGAAACTTGGCAAAACGAACGAAAACCGAAGAAGAAGAAACAAGCGAGTCGGAATAAGATAATTGTATTCGTGTGGTGTAATATATGTAATATAGTGTGCTTAAGCTTTATGATATATGTAAAAATTGCTTGTATTAATAAGTATTTTTTTTATGAATCTAACTCTTGTCTATTTTACAGTATAAAAACACAAAATGGATAGACAACCCAATATTTTAAGAGACCTACCCGGAGACATGATTGATGAAATCTTGTCTAGAGTCGGTCAGAATTCTTCGGCACAACTATTTAAGGCGAGATCAGTTTGTAAGACATTCGAAGAACGTTCCAAGAATGCCTTGGTTTATAAAAGGCTTTCGTTCGAAAGATGGGGGATATCACATTGGGAAATCCATAAGTTACGATGTGTTTACTTTGACGCATATATTGCGGGTAACCCAAATGCTATTTTACGCAATGGGTTAAGAAATTATTTTGACTCAATATATCCGAATATTGGACTTCGTGATTTAGAAAAAGCGGCTAACATGCAGCATAAAGAAGCATGTTATGCTTACGGATTAGTAATGTTCGCTTCTCACCAAAGTGAGAACAAGAACATCGGCCTACAACTATTAAACAAAACGTTCCCACAAGTGACGGAGTCGGTAATTGGGGTAAGAAATGAGGTTTTTAGATTGTTACGGGACTGTTAGACATTACGTAACCCTCGTCCCTTTGACGACGTTACAACACGCAGTCTTATCAACGGCCATAATGGTTATGTTCCACAAGACCAAGGATGGGAAGTAGTCCTAGTAAAACCAGAATGCATGACTTGTTTCTGGATGTATGAATTACGTGTCTTTATTGCCTTTGCTGAACGACTTGTGTACTAGCTAGAATTATCTTCACAACTATCTTGTATCAAAGTTATTGTGTGCTATATTTCATGCTTTATGTAAAATAAGCGGTATTGTAAGTTTGTAAAATATTGTATAAAAGTTTGAACGCGAAATATTATTATAATCAGTTTTTCATATAGAATTGTAGTAGTTGAATTGTATATTAGCTACTAAGTATGAACTTAACGGGTAGGTTGATAATGCTAAAAACGAACATATATTTCATAGCATTATTCCTCAAGAAAGACAAGCTTTTAGTTGCAATTGTTCTATTTACAAGAGATATTCGTTTAAATATTAAAAGTGAAGACAAAAGGCAGATTCGACAAATTGTAGACAAAAAGGTCCAAAGAGCTAAAAAGTACAAGATACAACTAAAAAGGTTCAAAATATTGATGAGGAACGTCTCAAAATGACAAGAGTACAAGTTACAAGACGCAAAGTACGCGATTTAAAATAATACGCGAGGACGTCCGAAAATCCGGAACCGGGACCTGAGCCAAGAAGAAACGCCCGACGCAACGGACCAAAAATATCTAGTCTACTATGCACAAGAATATAATATAATATATATATAATTATATATAATTATATATTATATATATTATTATTATTATATTACGTCGACAAAGAAGAAAACAAAAGTAGTTGGCTGGATCCAGGGTGGCCATGCGACTCGCATGGCCAGAAGCACAAAACCATGCGAGTCGCATGGTGTGAGATTGATGGTCAGGTCCTATAAAAAGCCAGTTTTCTGCCGAGTTTTAAAGACATCCTTTTTCTCTTCCTCTTCAACGTTAATATATTTATATTTATAATTTATATTTTAATTTTAATTATAATTCTAATAATAAGGGTATGTTAGCGAATGTTGTAAGGGTGTAAGTCGAAATTCTGTCCGTGTAACGCTACGCTATTTTTAATCATTGTAAGTTATGTTCAACCTTTTTATATTAATGTCTCGTAGCTAAGTTATTATTATGCTTATTTAAAACGAGGTAATCATGATGTTGGGCTAATTACTAAAATTGGGTAATTGGGCTTTGTACCATAATTGGGGTTTGGACAAAAGAACGACACTTGTGGAAACTAGACTATGGGCTATTAATGGGCTTTATATTTGTTTAACTAAATGAAAGTTTGTTAATGTTAATATAAAGATTTACAATTGGGCGTCCCTATAAATTACCATATACACTCGATCGGACACGATGGGCTGGGTATTTATATGTACGAATAATCGTTCATTTAACCGGACACGGGAATGGATTAATAGCCACTAGAATAATTAAAACAGGGGTGAAATTACATTCAAGGGTAATTGGTGTAATTGTTAACAAAGTAGTAAAACCTTGGTTTACACGCAGTCGATAACCTGGTGTATTCATTAAACAAAGTATTAAAACCTTGTTACAATTCGAATCCCCAATTAGTTGGAATATTTATCTTCGGGTATAATAATAATTTGACAAGGACACTTGCAATTTATATTTATGACTGATGGACTGTTATGGACAAAAACCAGACGGACATATTGAATAATCCAGGACAAAGGACAATTAACCCATGGGCATAAAACTAAAATCAACACGTCAAACATCATGATTACGGAAGTTTAAATAAGCATAATTCTTTTATTTCATATTTTATTTCCTTTATTTTATATTTAATTGCACTTCTAATTATCGCACTTTTATTGTTATTTAAACGCACTTTTAATTATCGCACTTTTATTTATTGTTATTTTATTTTATCGCATTTTTATTATTCGCAATTTCATTATCGTTATTTACTTTACGCTTTAATTTAAAGTCTTGTATTTATTTTATATTTTACATTAGGTTTTAACTGCGACTAAAGTTTTAAAATCGACAAACCGGTCATTAAACGGTAAAAACCCCCCTTTATAATAATAATATTACCTATATATATATTTGTATTTTTATAAAAGTTAACTAATATAGCGTTGAGCTTTGTTTAAAGATTTCCCTGTGGAACGAACCGGACTTACTAAAAACTACACTACTGTACGATTAGGTACACTGCCTATAAGTGTTGTAGCAAGGTTTAAGTATATCCATTCTATAAAAAAATAAATATCTTGTGTAAAATTGTATCGTATTTAATAGTATTTCCTGCTAAAATTTAATAGTATTATATACACCTCGTTCGACATCAAGTATTTTTGGCGCCGCTGCCGGGGATGCTCGAAGCGAAACGCCATATTTTTAATTTTTAAGTTATAATTAGTTTTTGTAAAATTTATATTTTTGTTTAAATAAAAAAAAAAAAAAAAGAGAGCTTTTAAAAACCGAAAAGAAAAAAAATATACTTATATATATTTTTAAGATTTTTATTTACAAAATTATCAAATATTTCTATTTTTAGTTTTATAAAAATATAAGTTTTTATTTAAACTATATAAATATTTTATATTAAATAGAAAAACAGAAAAAAAATAAAAAAAAAAATAATAATAATAATCGGGCCAAGGTACTGTAGCAGCCCAACTTTTGGCCTGGATCCGAACACCATGCGAGTCGTATGGCATTTCAACTAAACCCCATGCGAGTCGCATGAGGGGTCTGACAGGACCACATCTGAACCCTAATTTCGTAATAATTACGGATATTATTTAATTATTATTATTTAAACCCTAAACCTATTATTATTATTATAATTAGGTTTTTAATTTATTTAGTTATTTTTACTTTTGTTTACTTTTATTATTTATTTACTTAATACTTTTATAAAAGAAAAATATAAAAATAATATTTTTATAAAATCTAATATTTTTATAACTTTTTATAACTTTTATATTTTTGTATCCTTTAATTGTTTTAGCGTAATTTTTATATTTTCTTCGTTCGTACTTAGTTTTTAGTCTAGTTTTTTTTGCCGTAATTTTATTTTAACTTTAGATTTTTAGGCTTTGCCGTAAACTCTCTTAAGTGCTTATTCCTTAAAATTAAGATTTAGGTGCTTTAGAATTTTGCGACGCCCTTTTTAAGTTTTAGTTTCTTTTTAAGTTATTTCCATTTGGGATTTAGTTTTTTCCTGTAAGCTTTAATATTTTTAGACCTTTTACTATGTATCAATTATCATTCCAATTAGTAATTTCAATTTGCGATTATAATTTTAAGTTAGTTGTAGTAATAAGGTTAAATTAGTTAAGTATTTTTAAGTTTTGATAAGTTTCTTTTAATTTTCCGTCACCTTTTATTTTTCAATCATTTTTCTTTTTCGACATTTTTCGACGCGCAATCTTTGTCTTTCTTATTTCTCGCTATTCTAGTTTTAGGACTTAGAATTTTTTTTCTACTTCTTATCTAAATTTCTTAAAATTACGAAAATTTATTTTAAGTGGTTAAATTAATAGACATCAAAATTTTCTGGTTCGTAGTAATAGTTGGATTTGTACGTGGACCGGGTTATTGGAGCCAAACAGTCCTCAATTATATTGAGACCAAACGAATCCTGCCCCTCTGCTGCATCTTTTGGCTATTCGAAACGTGGGCAAAATCAGAAAAGTCTATTGATTGGATAACTTATTATAATTTTTCTTTCCTTTTAAAAACTAATAGGATATTCTGTGAATGCACCGAGCAAGACGTTCATCACCTTTTGTACGTTCACCACCTGTAACTAGATCAAGACATCGTTTAACAAATCTAACCGCCGTTGATTTTTCTTTAGAATCGTCATCCAGTAGACCAAGTACTTCAGTTCAAATTTCCGATAATCCATTTTTTGAACCCAACCTCACAATTGAGAATCCAGAAAATATTCAGGAACGGTTCATAGATCCTGAACCACTAAACTTTCCTCCGGAACCACCAATCATTCAAACAGAGATTGTTGAGGAACGAACTATTAAATCAGAATCATCTAGTGATACCGATTCAACAAATTCAATTATGGAGAATCTGGAACCTTTAAGTATGGAAGACCGAATGAGAGCTAAACGCACTGGCCAAGGTCACGCAATTACTCATCCAGACATTAATGCGCCAGATTATGAAATCAAAGGACAAATTCTACACATGGTGACTAATCAATGCCAATTTAGTGGTGCGCCGAAGGAAGATCCAAATGAACATCTACGTACCTTTAATAGGATCTGCACACTATTTAAAATACGAGAAGTGGAGGATGAACAGATATATCTCATGTTATTTCCCTGGACTTTAAAGGGAGAAGCCAAAGATTGGTTGGAATCGTTACCTGAAGGGGCGATTGATACATGGGACGTTTTAATTGACAAATTTCTTAAACAATTCTTTCCTGCATCTAAAGCCGTAAGACTTCAAGCAGAAATTGTTACGTTCACACAAAAGCCAAATGAAACTCTATATGAGGCGTGGACAAGATATGGAAAGTTATTAAGAGGATGTCCGCAACATGGTTTAGACACCTGTCAAATAGTACAAATATTCTACCAAGGATGCGACATCACTACAAGAAAAGACATAGATATAGCAGCTGGTGGTTCGATTATGAAGAAAACCGAAACTGATGCTTACAAAATTATTGATAACACTGCTTCCCACTCACATGAGTGGCACCAAGAAAAAGACATCATTAGATCATCTAAAGCAGCTAGAGCCGATTCTAGCCATGACTTAGATTCCATTTCCGCAAAGATAGATGCTTTCGAGAGACGAATGGAAAAGATGACTAAAGATATTCACTCAATACGAATTAGTTGTGAGCAGTGTGGAGGACCACATTTGACAAAAGATTGTCTAAGTATTGAATTAACAATGGAACAAAGAGAGAATATTTCATACATAAACCAAAGGCCTGGAAATAATTATCAGAATAATTATCAACCGCCAAGACCGATTTACAATCAAAACCAGAATTATAACCGAAATATTCCATACAACAACCAACAAGGTCCTAGCAATCAACAAGTATCCAATAATACTTACAATCAGCAAAGACCGAATTTTCAAAACAAACCACCACAACAAACCGATGATAAAAAGCCGAATTTAGAAGATATGATGACGAAGCTAGTTGAAACTCAAACGCAGTTTTTCACATCTCAAAAACAAACCAATGAACAAAATGCTCAAGCATTTAGAAATCAACAAGCTTCTATTCAAAATCTGGAACAAGAAGTAAGTAACCTAGCAAGGTTAATAGGTGAAAGAAAACCGGGAAGTTTACCTAGTGATACAAATGCTAACCCCCGGAATGAAACAGCTAAAGCTATTACCACAAGAAGTGGTACAACACTTAAACCACCTGAAATACCTGTAACTTCTGATGAAACTATTCCTACTCCACAAAAACCACAACCTGATCAAGATAAGGAAAAAGAACCGGTAGTTGAAAAGGTTAATGAAGATAACACAGTTAAGGATAAACCTTATGTTAAACCATACCAACCACCACTTCCTTATCCGAGTAAAATGAAGAAAGAAAAACTTGAAGCCGAGCAATCCAAATTCTTGGATATGTTTAAACAGATAAATGTAAATCTTCCTTTCATTGATGTGATTTCAGGAATGCCAAGATATGCTAAATTCTTGAAAGATCTAATCACGAATAGAAAGAAAATGGAAGAACTCTCGGCTGTTACTATGAATGCTAATTGTTCAGCAGTGCTGTTGAATAAGATACCAGAAAAACTATCTGATCCAGGAAGTTTCACAATTCCATGTTTTCTGGGTAGTCTTAGTTCAATAGAAGCATTGGCTGATTTAGGTGCTAGTATAAATCTAATGCCGTATTCATTATACGCTAAACTAGACCTTGGAGAATTAAAACCAACTAGAATAAGCATACAACTAGCCGATAGATCAATAAAATATCCTAGAGGGATAATGGAGAACATGCTAGTTAAAGTTGGTACTTTAGTATTTCCAGTAGATTTTGTTGTTTTGGATATGGAAGAAGATTCTCAAGTTCCTCTCATATTAGGAAGACCATTCTTAAACACAGCTAAAGCAATGATAGACGTGTTCGGTAAGAAACTGACCCTAAGTATAGAGGATGAGAGTGTTACCTTTTCAGTTGATAGAGCAATGTAACAACCACAATCTGCAGATGATACATGTTATTATATTCAAACTATAGATGCACATGCAGAATTATTAGAAGAATTTCCAGAATTACAAGGAACAGGAGAATGTTCTTTAGGAGAAGGAAATGAACCAATTGACGAAGCTGAAATGTTAGCTACACTAATAGCTAATGGATATGAACCAACAACAGAAGAAATTCAAATGCTAAAAGAAGAAGACAGATATCGATATAAATCATCGATAGAAGAACCTCCGAAATTAGAGTTAAAGCCACTTCCAAACCATTTGGAATACGCTTATTTACATGATGAATCTGAATTACCTGTAATAATATCGTCTTCTCTTACTGAAAATGAGAAATCACAACTCATTTCTGTGTTGAAAGCTCATAAACCAGCCATTGCATGGAAGATTCATGATATTAAAGGAATAAGTCCTTCGTATTGCACACATAAAATCCTTATGGAAGAAGGTCATAAAACGTATGTGCAACGCCAACGAAGACTAAATCCTAATATGCAAGATGTAGTTAAGAAAGAGATTATTAAACTGCTAGATGCAGGTTTGATATATCCAATTTCTGATAGTCCATGGGTAAGCCCAGTTCAATGCGTGCCTAAGAAGGGTGGCATGACTGTCATCACAAACGAGAAAAATGAGCTTATTCCTACTAGGACTGTAACAGGATGGCGTGTATGTATTGATTATAGAAAATTAAATGACGCCACCAGAAAAGATCACTTTCCCTTACCTTTCATAGATCAAATGTTGGAAAGATTAGCCGGAAATAGTTACTATTGTTTTCTAGATGGATTTTCCGGATATTTTCAAATTCCAATAGCACCCGAAGATCAAGAGAAAACCACATTTACGTGCCCTTATGGTACTTTTGCTTACAAACGCATGCCATTTGGACTTTGTAACGCCCCTGCAACCTTTCAAAGGTGCATGATGGCGATTTTTCATGACATGATAGAAGAATGCATGGAAGTATTCATGGATGACTTTTCAGTCTTCGGTGATACATTTAAATCATGTCTAGTTAATCTGGAACGAATGCTAATTAGATGCGAAAAATCAAATCTAGTACTTAATTGGGAAAAATGCCATTTCATGGTTAAAGAAGGCATCGTTCTTGGACATAAAATTTCAAAAGAAGGAATTGAAGTGGATAGAGCTAAAGTAGATGTAATTGCTAAACTTCCACATCCCACCAATGTTAGAGGAGTTAGGAGTTTTCTAGGGCATGCCGGTTTTTACCGACGTTTCATAAAAGATTTTTCTAAAATTGCCACTCCTATGAATAAACTCCTAGAAAAGGATGCGCCATTCATCTTTTCAGATGAGTGTATCAAATCTTTTAATATTCTTAAAGAAAAACTCACTAATGCACCGATCATGATAACACCAAATTGGAATCTACCATTTGAACTAATGTGCGATGCAAGTGATTTTGCAATGGGAGCCGTTTTAGGACAAAGGATTGAAAAACGATTTCAACCTATATATTATGCTAGTAAGACGTTACAAGGAGCACAAACGAACTATACAACTACTGAAAAAGAACTCCTTGCTATTGTCTTTGCTTTTGACAAATTTCGATCATATCTCGTTCTAGCAAAAACGGTGGTCTATACAGACCATTCTGCTCTTAGATACCTATTTTCAAAACAAGATGCTAAACCAAGATTAATCCGTTGGATCTTACTCTTACAAGAGTTTGATATTGAAATCCGAGATAAAAAAGGAGCAGAAAATCTCGCCGCTGATCATCTTTCTCGTCTTGAAAATCCCGAATTAGAAGTTTTGAATGAATCGGCCATACAAGACAACTTTCCTGATGAATATCTATTGAAGATAGATTATAAAGAAATCCCATGGTTTGCAGACTATGCAAACTACTTAGTTTGTGGATTCCTTGAAAAAGGATTATCGTACCAAAGACGAAAGAAATTCTTCAGTGATATAAAACACTATTTCTGGGAAGATCCACATCTGTTTAAAAGTTGTCCTGATGGAATAATACGCCGATGTGTATTTGGAGATGAAGCTAGTAAAATTTTAAACCATTGTCACACAGGACCAACAGGAGGGCATTATGGGCCTCAACTAACAGCAAGAAAAGTTTATGAAGCTGGATTCTATTGGCCTACAATTTACAAAGACGCACACCTTCTTTGCAAATCCTGTGATGCATGTCAAAGGGCCGGAAAAATAAGTCAACGTGATGAAATGCCACAAAATGTCATCCAAGTATGTGAAGTATTTGACATTTGGGGTATTGACTTTATGGGTCCATTTCCAAAATCTCATAATAATCTATATATACTCGTAGCCATTGATTATGTATCTAAATGGGCGGAAGCACAAGCTCTCCCAACTAACGATGCACGAGTTGTAGTCAACTTTTTAAAACGTCTTTTTGCAAGGTTTGGAACACCGAAAGCTTTAATAAGTGATCGGGGTACTCATTTCTGTAATAATCAACTTGAGAAAGTTCTTAAAAGATATGGAGTAACTCATAAAATCTCCACCGCATATCATCCACAAACAAGTGGACAAGTTGAAAATACCAACCGAGCTTTAAAACGTATTCTAGAGAAAACCGTAGGATCAAATCCGAAGGAATGGTCCATTAAATTGGAGGATGCACTCTGGGCTTTTAGAACAGCCTACAAAACTCCAATTGGAACCACACCTTTTAGACTTGTTTATGGAAAAGCATGTCATCTTCCAGTAGAAATTGAACACAAAGCATTTTGGGCTTTGAAGACATGTAATCTTGATTTACATGAAGCCGGACGTCTACGATTAAGTCAACTAAACGAATTAGAAGAATTAAGACATGAAGCATACGAGAATTCGTTAATCTATAAAGAAAGAACGAAGAAATGGCATGATAAAAGAATCAGAAGTTCAAAAGAATTCAAAGAAGGAGACAGAGTTCTTCTTTTCAATTCACGATTCAAGCTATTTCCTGGCAAATTGAAATCAAGATGGTCTGGACCATTCATAGTCAAAAGAGTTTTCCCATACGGAACGATAGAATTGATAAATTCAAATGGGATTGAATTTAAAGTTAATGGTCACAGAGTTAAACATTACATACATGGTCCGATGGAAGTCGACAACGAAGTTAATCACAATTTCGACACCACAGCTAACTAAGTGTGGGGAGAATCAAGTCTTTAAAGGATAATATGTATTTCTGTTAGAGTTAGATTGTCTGTTTTCGTGTAGTTCTCGAAAATGGAACACGTATGGTCTTTCCCTAGCAGACCCTAAAGAACTAGTCTTCTCCCCCCATTCTGAATTTTTATTTTTTTTAGGTTTTTACGAAATGAAGACTGCCTGTGAACTAAACCATGGTCTAATGCTACACGCTTTGATCACTAAACGTAATAATGACATACTACCGAGTGAAATAGTATCAGTAATCAGAGAAAGAATGGACGGAGTTAGAAAAGGATCCAGATGCGAAGATAATAAGTTACAATTTGGTAAAGGAAAATCAAAATCCGCAGCGAAAAGAAGAGCACGACACCTAGAACGATGTCACAAATGCGGAAAATGGTCACATGGAGGTAAATGTTCAAATAATCAAACCTATTCAAATACCGAATTTGTTACTTTATGCAGAGACGGACCGTTCATATGTTTAGAAGAAAAGACAATGAATGCTCGAGGTTACGCCTATGCAGCCATGGAAGACCAATTAAACCGACTATCTTATGAATATAATAGATCATATAACTAAGAAATCTATTTCACAGGTATGTCTGTACAGTTTTTATTTTTTTTATTTTTATTTTTATTTTTATTTTTAACCTTTTGATAATAAACGCTAATTTGTTCGCTAAAAAGTATTAGATTGGTATTAAATAAAATTAGGTTTGGCGACCGAAATTATTGATATCGTTCAAAAATTTATTACATCACTGCGAAATTTAACGTTTATTCTTAAGGTATAAATATCTTTAATCAATCAACCCAAAATATTTCAAAAATTCGTCATGAGTTAAATTAGGTCTTGGAACCGAAATTACTTTACCGAAAAGAGGGGCGCATATTTTTGATAATATTTGATTGATTAAAGTGGGATAAAAAGACAAAAAGATTTTTAATTTTATTTTTACCATGTTTTTAAAATTAATATTTAAACCTTAAATTAATATTGTAAACTTTATATAAACAATATTTTTAAAATTGTAAATATTTGAAAAATTAATATAAGTTTGGTGTGAATTTATAATATGAATTTTTAAATTAAGTTTGGTGTGAATTTTTAATTTTTAAAATATGAATTTTTAATTTTATGCATTTTAAATTTTAAGTTTGGTGTGATTATTTTTTATTAATTTTGAATTTTATATTTAAGTTGTGTGAATTTAAAAACAAAAATTTACTTTATCTCATTAAGTTAAGAATATGATTTTTAAAATTCGTCGTAAGTTGAAGACTAGGTCTTTGAACCGAAATTGCTTTACCCGAGGGAGGGACGAGAACTTTTATTATCATTATTTTTAATCTTTTTGATTTAAAGTATGCCAAAAAAAATTAAAAAATCCAAAAATCTAAGCTTTTAAAACAATCGCTACAAAAAGACAAATTTTAAAATTTTGTCGAGGGACGGACTAGGGCATCGTCCCGAAACGACCTCGTCTTAAAAAGAAACAAAATTTTTAAAATTTTATTAATTCTATGTTTTAAAAGTATAAGGTTATTAAAAAAAAAAAAAAAAAAAAAAAAAAAAAAAAAAATACTAAAAATCCAGAAATTACACCCCATGCGAGTCGCATGGGGATGGGCAGGAGGCCATGCGACTCGCATGGCCATAAAAAACTGGACAGGAACAAAACTTCCAGCGAGCTGCTCTGTCTCTCACAAACACACACACATATACACGAAAACTCTCCCAAACTCTCTCAAAAATTCATCATTTTTCATCAAATTTCTTGCAAAACTTCACCATAATCATGCCTAGATTCAGTAGTCTCAACCCCTTCAGGAGAAAGGTAAAGATTTCACCCCTAATCTCTTTAAATTCGAATTTTTGTGTTCTTGAGCTAGAAAATTTATATTTTGATTTTGTTAAATTTAGGTGTAATTAGAGCTAAATTGTTGTTATATTATGCATGTATATCCTAGATAGAAGCTATTTAACATGAATTGAAGCTAAAAACTTCAAATTTTTAAGAATCTAGGGTTTGTGTTCTTGAGCAATTTGGGGCTTTTTGATATAAACAGGTTATGGCCGATTTTTGTCATGAATTGTTGCTAAATTAAGTAGTGTAACATGTTTAGGTAGTTAATTGATCCAAACTTTGAGCCTAAACATGTTTTTGAGAATTAAAGTGGACTTTTTAAGTCTAAAAATTCATGAACTTGGATAATTTGATATAAAGGCCATTTGAAACTTGTTTCATTGCTAGTAGTGATTATTTTGGCATGTTATTTGAGATAAATGCTTATGAACTTGATGTACATTTTTCGTATATGCTTATTTGATAAAGTGTAGACTTGACAAAAATATGAAAATGAGCACTAGTTTGATTTGAATGCCATGTAACAAGTGTTTAATTGCTATAATGATTATTGTTGACATGTTTAAGAGTTTAAATGTGATAAAACATTGTATACATTTTCGTATGTAAAAATGTAGAATTGTTATTGTTAAGAAAATGTGTATAAAATGTGTTATGAATTGAACATGTCATCATAATTGTTTCAAGTTATTATTTTGCTAACACTAATGCATATTTGGATGCACAATTTTTGTGTTTAATGTGTTTTACAGAAAGCCGATACTGGAGGTTCAGGTGCATCATCGTCCAGGCAACCAGAGCCCGAACCGGAAATGTTTCATGAACAAGAACAGCATATGCAACAAGAAGAAGAAGAACAGGAGGAGCAACATATTCCATATCACGATCAAGATCAATTATTCGTGAATCAGTTTCGTCAATTCGCTCCACATCAAAGGATTCTGAGCTTAGACATTAATGAAGATCAGTTACACTCAAATCTGAGATTTGATCGATGTTGGATAGAGTATCCAGATTATCAAAAGAACATGCACATTCTCTACTTTAAGGTTGTTGAAATGCCAAGGGCAATTGACTGGGTACCTTTGGAAACAGTTGACCTTGCCGAACCGATTCGGCAATTATTGGTGCAAAGGTATGGTAATTCTCAGTTTAACGATTGGATGCGTCTATTTTCCATTCGTAGAACCATATATAGGGAATGGTGTATAGAATTACTTAGTACTATTAAGTTAAACAGTGATGTTAGGAGGATAGATGATAGAAGCTTTATTAGATTTCTGTTAGGTGGACGCATGTACAGAATGTCCATGATAGATTTAGCAAGGGCCTTACAGATTTACACCCCTGCTGAACTTTTGAGCCCCGACTGTAATAGCCTGATTGCCCAAGGAGAAAGGGTAGATAGGGAATTTGATATTAACGCTGTCTGGAGGCGTATGTCCCACTTTAATGAATTTCACGCCAGTGGAAATCATACATACTTAGATATAGACAGAGCTGAACTCCGGGTGATTCATAGATTCTTAGCAAACACAATCACACAAAGGGGTAGGAATAAGGAGAAATTGACCGTAAACGATTTGTTCTACCTCAAGTGTATTAGAGACCCGAGGAGTTTCGTTAACATTCCCTATTGTGTTGGTTATTATCTCGCTAATGTAGTTTCGGGGATGAAATCGGGGAGTATTATAGGTGGTGGTATTTTCATTACTCTCATTGGAGAGTATTTAGGTGTAGATAAGCACCAAGGGGGTCCAATGAACGAAATAGAGGACGGAGGTGAAACTATAAGTTCAAACCTTTATCACGGTGCAAGGGTATTATTGATGAGACGTGGTCGGGTATATCGATACGAGGGACCTCAGCGACAGGTAGAGAGAGGTTCGGATGACGAGATGGAGGATGCGAACAACATTATAGGAGTTGTTCGGGAGACTGCTCTTGATTTAGGCATTCGTATGGAGGATGAATACATGACGAACTATGATAGGCATATGCAGTACGAGGCATGGCAACGCCGGAATGACTACGAGCATTCCCGGCAACGAGAGCATGGCCGATGGGATTATCATCAGCGCCAAATTATAAGCCAGTTGCAGCCTGGCGAGATGTATTATCCGACCCGACCCGCATACTATCCCGCACATCAGCCAGAGATGAGACCACCCTATGATTCATATGATTATGACGCAGCATACCAGTACACCTATAATCAGCCATGGAACCCGGACGCGAACATGAATTGGGATCCCTATCCTAATTTTCCTCCTAACCCACCTCCTGATCAGTAGAGATAAGTTGGTAATTTTTATTTTTATTTTAAACACTTAACATTTTATTACGTTTATGTAATGTTTGATATTCTTATTATTATTGTGTACTAATATTTTTCTTATAGTTTGAAAGTGGGATGCCAAAGTTCCATTTCAAATTGCATGTATGATTATATTTGTATTGTATGTATTCTATTTTATGCACAAAACAGGGTAAAACAACGCGTTTTCAAAGACTGGCATTAAGTTCAGCAAAAGCAAGTAATTTTGACGACAATGATGCAAAATGTATGTGAAATAACAACAAGACGGAATGAACAAATGACGTGCACCATTTATCATTCAGCAAACAAACGCCAATATATTTGGAAACTTTGGTAAAAATTTAATCATTTTCACACAAATCACCCTCAATAATTTAAATTGTTACTGATTTCTTGCAAATGAGGGCATTGCAAGATCTTAAGTGTGGGAAGGGGTTAAATTCTTTCGGATTTTAAAATTTTTATATTAAACACTTGGTTACCATTAAAAATACTAGTAAAGCAGTAGTTGTATTAGAATCTAGTGCTCTCTGATAAAAAAAGAACAGCCCTAGTCTTATATACTGACTACCCAATTCTAGTAAAAATTTTCAATTAAATGAATTCAAATCATGTTTATACATATTTATGAACGATAAAACTAGGTTTTAACACCGAAATTATTGTTACCTCGGAAAGGACATAAATTGAGAAACAAACTAAAATGTCAAAATTCATTTAAAATGGAATAGAGGACGATAAAAAGAAAAATAAAAAGCCAAGTGTGGGAAAATTTACCAAGTTATTTTAAACATATGCCACATATATTTGTAACAAATAACTGAAAATACTTTTGCTTTGGACTAAACTAAACTGTTTTACCCAATGAAAGAAAAGAAGAGATGGATCTACACGATGAATCAATTCCATCATTAGAAGGAAGTAAAGTCTTCCGAAAAAGACACGCGCTTCTTGATTTAGGTCATGAAGTTGTCGTTCAGACCAGCTGTAGGTTGACGAAAAATCTAGAAAAGTCATCACTAAAATCAGCAGGAAATCCACGGACCTCAGCATCAAACAGGGTCGCCAAGTGGTCAGATTTATCCTAACCATGAGAAGGATTTATCTCGTACAATGGGGGGGCACCATGCAAATTAGCTGGATAAGACTAATGAATCAGATCCCCAGAAAGGATAATCTCCTTAAAGATTAAAAATCAGCTTTTAAGACTGATATTACTCAATCCTAGAGATTGACCTTAAAGATTGAGAATTACAAACTCATGGAATTCAATGATATCTAAACTCGAGCTTAAACGAGAAAATATTTTGATCAAAAATACAAACCGATTTGTTTTCTGAAAACCCTATTTTCAATGCGTTCATTACCATTGAACGTAAAATCCTAGGAATTCACCTGGAATTCATTAGGTCACCTGAACTAAATCGGGTGTCAACCGTAAGAACGGTGGTTGCATAACATGGTCAAAGACAGGACCTTGTGCCAGACCGAAAAATTATAAGGGTGAGCTTTACTATTGCTCCTACCAAGGATAGTAATTGCGTCCGACACGTTATAGACCATAATCAAAAGCATGTCACGGGACATTGCCTTAACAGTTGCTTGTTCAACGCTTTCCTTTACAACCGGACGGTAGTTTGCCGAAAGGTAATATACGGAACAAGTAAACTGGACGTGTTGCTTTCCAAATACAAGGTTAGCAAGTGGGTGACACAAAACCGCAAGTTTTGAGCTAAAATTTTCAAATCTGAAACCCACCAAACCCACAAAAATATTTTGCAAACACCGGTAAAGGGTTATTCCGGAAAACTTATCTAGGGGAAAAACTAGATTTAATTTTCAAAAGATCAAATGTTTTCATAAAGATCCAATTTCCTTAATGGATCTAAATTTTTATAGTCATGTGGGACTGTAAACCATATCGTTACTACCATTGTTTATACCGCCGTATAGAAATCACTGATGTACAAAGTGTGAAGAATAAAAAAAGTGATTCTAGTATTTCAAGACAATATTGCTTGAGGACAAGCAACGCTCAAGTGTGGGAATATTTGATAATGCTAAAAACGAACATATATTTCATAGCATTATTCCTCAAGAAAGACAAGCTTTTAGTTGCAATTGTTCTATTTACAAGAGATATTCGTTTAAATATTAAAAGTGAAGACAAAAGGCAGATTCGACAAATTGTAGACAAAAAGGTCCAAAGAGCTAAAAAGTACAAGATACAACTAAAAAGGTTCAAAATATTGATGAGGAACGTCTCAAAATGACAAGAGTACAAGTTACAAGACGCAAAGTACGCGATTTAAAATAATACGCGAGGACGTCCGAAAATCCGGAACCGGGACCTGAGCCAAGAAGAAACGCCCGACGCAACGGACCAAAAATATCTAGTCTACTATGCACAAGAATATAATATAATATATATATAATTATATATAATTATATATTATATATATTATTATTATTATATTACGTCGACAAAGAAGAAAACAAAAGTAGTTGGCTGGATCCAGGGTGGCCATGCGACTCGCATGGCCAGAAGCACAAAACCATGCGAGTCGCATGGTGTGAGATTGATGGTCAGGTCCTATAAAAAGCCAGTTTTCTGCCGAGTTTTAAAGACATCCTTTTTCTCTTCCTCTTCAACGTTAATATATTTATATTTATAATTTATATTTTAATTTTAATTATAATTCTAATAATAAGGGTATGTTAGCGAATGTTGTAAGGGTGTAAGTCGAAATTCTGTCCGTGTAACGCTACGCTATTTTTAATCATTGTAAGTTATGTTCAACCTTTTTATATTAATGTCTCGTAGCTAAGTTATTATTATGCTTATTTAAAACGAGGTAATCATGATGTTGGGCTAATTACTAAAATTGGGTAATTGGGCTTTGTACCATAATTGGGGTTTGGACAAAAGAACGACACTTGTGGAAACTAGACTATGGGCTATTAATGGGCTTTATATTTGTTTAACTAAATGAAAGTTTGTTAATGTTAATATAAAGATTTACAATTGGGCGTCCCTATAAATTACCATATACACTCGATCGGACACGATGGGCTGGGTATTTATATGTACGAATAATCGTTCATTTAACCGGACACGGGAATGGATTAATAGCCACTAGAATAATTAAAACAGGGGTGAAATTACATTCAAGGGTAATTGGTGTAATTGTTAACAAAGTAGTAAAACCTTGGTTTACACGCAGTCGATAACCTGGTGTATTCATTAAACAAAGTATTAAAACCTTGTTACAATTCGAATCCCCAATTAGTTGGAATATTTATCTTCGGGTATAATAATAATTTGACAAGGACACTTGCAATTTATATTTATGACTGATGGACTGTTATGGACAAAAACCAGACGGACATATTGAATAATCCAGGACAAAGGACAATTAACCCATGGGCATAAAACTAAAATCAACACGTCAAACATCATGATTACGGAAGTTTAAATAAGCATAATTCTTTTATTTCATATTTTATTTCCTTTATTTTATATTTAATTGCACTTCTAATTATCGCACTTTTATTGTTATTTAAACGCACTTTTAATTATCGCACTTTTATTTATTGTTATTTTATTTTATCGCATTTTTATTATTCGCAATTTCATTATCGTTATTTACTTTACGCTTTAATTTAAAGTCTTGTATTTATTTTATATTTTACATTAGGTTTTAACTGCGACTAAAGTTTTAAAATCGACAAACCGGTCATTAAACGGTAAAAACCCCCCTTTATAATAATAATATTACCTATATATATATTTGTATTTTTATAAAAGTTAACTAATATAGCGTTGAGCTTTGTTTAAAGATTTCCCTGTGGAACGAACCGGACTTACTAAAAACTACACTACTGTACGATTAGGTACACTGCCTATAAGTGTTGTAGCAAGGTTTAAGTATATCCATTCTATAAAAAAATAAATATCTTGTGTAAAATTGTATCGTATTTAATAGTATTTTCTGCTAAAATTTAATAGTATTATATACACCTCGTTCGACATCATAGGTACTACCCGAATTTAAACTTATAAAACGCTAATATGAAGAAAAAGCTTTTATAAATGAGTTCATATTATGCTACAAAATACTATTAACTACTCTTAATATTCTGTATGATTAACTTGTTCCATTTGACTATTTTGAAGGAAATGGCACCGACTACTCGACACACCGTGAATATGAATGAAGAGGAATTCCGTACTTTTCTAGCTTCAAACATAGCCGCAGTACAGGCTGCGCTACATACCAACAATAATCTTGGATCTAGCAGTACAGGAAATCGTGTAGGATGCACCTACAAAGAATTCACTGCCTGCAAACCTTTGGAATTTGATGGAACCGAAGGACCGATCGGATTGAAATGGTGGACCGAGAAGGTCGAATCGGTGTTTGCCATAAGTAAGTGTACTGAAGAAGACAAAGTGAAGTACGCTACGCATACCTTCACAGGTTCTGCGTTAACATGGTGGAATACCTATCTAGAGCAAGTGGGACAAGATGATGCTTACGCACTACCGTGGTCAGCATTCAAGCACTTGATGAACGAGAAGTACCGTCCCAGAACCGAGGTCAATAAGCTCAAGACAGAACTTAGAGGGTTACGAACCCAAGGATTTGATATTACCACGTATGAAAGACGATTCACAGAATTGTGCCTATTGTGTCCGGGAGCGTTCGAAGATAAGGAAGAGAAGATTGACGGGTTTGTAAAAGGATTACCGGAAAGAATCCAAGAAGATATAAGTTTACACGAGCCCGCCTCCATACAACAGGCATGTAGAATGGCTCACAAACTAGTGAACCAGATTGAGGAAAGAATTAAAGAACAGACGGCTGAAGAGGCCAATGCGAAGCAAGTCAAAAGAAAGTGGGAGGAAAACGGTGATAAGAATCACCAATACAACAACAACAACAGCAATTACAATAATAATCGCAACAATTATCACAACAATCGCAACATCAATCGCAACTACAACAAACGGCCCAACAACAACAACAACAACAACAACAACAACAACAACAACAGCAACTACAATAATCGTCCCAACAACAATAACAATCGCAACAACAACAATCAGAAGCAGCTATGCCAAAGGTGTGAAAAGTATCACTCAGGGTTCTGCACCAAATTTTGCAATAAGTGTAAAAGAAATGGTCATAGCGCGGCGAAGTGTGAGGTCTACGGACCAGGGGTTAACAGAACAAAAGGAACAAATGGTGTCGGAACGAGTAATGGCGGAGCAAGTAGTGTCGGAGCAAGTTATGCCAATGTAGTTTGTTATAAATGTGGAAAACCGGTCCACATTATTAGAAATTGCCCGAACCAGGAGAACACGAATGGACAAGGCCGCGGAAGAGTTTTCAATATTAATGCGGCAGAGGCACAGGAAGACCCGGAGCTTGTTACGGGTACGTTTCTTATTGACAATAAATCTGCTTACGTTTTATTTGATTCGGGTGCGAATAAAAGCTATATGAGTAGAGATTTTTGTGCTAAATTAAGTTGTCCATTGACGCCGTTGGATAGTAAATTTTTACTCGAATTAGCAAATGGTAAATTAATTTCAGCAGATAATATATGTCGGAATCGAGAAATTAAACTGGTTAACGAAACAATTAAGATTGACTTGATACCAGTAGGGTTAGGGAGTTTTGATGTGATAATCGGTATAGACTGGTTGAAAGAAGTGAAAGCAGAGATCATTTGTTACAAAAATGCAATTTGCATTATACGAGAAAAAGGAAAACCCTTAATGGTGTACGGAGAAAAGGGCAACACGAAGCTACATCTTATTAGTAATTTGAAGGCACAAAAACTAATAAGAAAAGGTTGCTATGCTGTTCTAACACACGTCGAGAAAGTATAAACTGAAGAAAAGAGCATCAATGATGTTCCCGTCGCAAAAGAATTTCCCGATGTATTTCCGAAAGAATTACCGGGATTACCCCCACATCGATTCATTGAATTTCAAATAGATCTTGTACCAGGAGCTGCACCAATAGATCGTGCTCCTTACAGACTCGCACCCAGCGAGATGAAAGAACTACAAAGCCAATTACAAGAACTTTTAGAGCGTGGTTTCATTCGACCAAGCACATCACCGTGGGGAGCTCCTGTTTTGTTTGTCAAGAAGAAAGATGGTACATTCAGGTTGTGTATCGACTACCGAGAGTTGAACAAACTTACCATCAAGAACCGCTACCCACTACCGAGAATCGACGACTTATTTGATCAACTACAAGGCTCGTCTGTTTATTCAAAGATTGACTTACGTTCCAGGTATCATCAAATGCGGGTGAAAGAAGATGATATTCCAAAGACTGCTTTCAGAACACGTTACGGTCATTACGAGTTTATGGTCATGCCGTTTGGTTTAACTAATGCACCAGTTGTGTTCATGGACCTTATGAACCGAGTGTGTGGACCATACTTTGACAAGTTTGTCATTGTTTTCATTGATGACATACTTATTTACTCAAAGAATGACCAAGAACACGGTGAACATTTGAGAAAGGTGTTAGAAGTATTGAGGAAGGAAGAATTGTACGCTAAGTTTTCAAAGTGTGCATTTTGGTTGGAAGAAGTTCAATTCTTCGGTCACATAGTGAATAAAGAAGGTATTAAGGTGGATCCGGCAAAGATAGAAACTGTTGAAAAGTGGGAAACCCCGAAAACTCCGAAACACATACGCCAGTTTTTAGGACTAGCTGGTTACTACAGAAGGTTCATCCAAGACTTTTCCAGAATAGAAAAACCCTTGACTGCATTAACGCATAAAGGGAAGAAATTTGAATGGAAGGATGAACAAGAGAAAGCATTTCAGTTATTGAAGAAAAAGCTAACTACGGCACCTATATTGTCATTGCCTGAAGGGAATGATGATTTTGTGATTTATTGTGACGCATCAAAGCAAGGTCTCGGTTGTGTGTTAATGCAACGAACGAAGGTGATTGCTTATGCGTCTAGACAATTGAAGATTCACGAGCAAAATTATACGACGCATGATTTGGAATTAGGCGCGGTTGTTTTTGCATTAAAGACTTGGAGGCACTACTTATATGGGGTCAAAAGTATTATATATACCGACCACAAAAGTCTTCAACACATATTTAATCAGAAACAACTGAATATGAGGCAGCGTAGGTGGATTGAATTGTTGAATGATTACGACTTTGAGATTCGTTACCACCCGGGGAAGGCAAATGTGGTAGCCGATGCTTTGAGTAGAAAGGACAGAGAACCCATTCGAGTAAAAGCTATGAATATAATGATTCAAAATAACCTTACTACTCAAATAAAGGAGGCGCAACAAGGAGTTTTAAAAGAGGGAAATTTAAAGGATGAAATACCCAAAGGATCGGAGAAGCATCTTAATATTCAGGAAGACGGAACCCGGTATAGGGCTGAAAGGATTTGGGTACCAAAATTTGGAGATATGAGAGAAATGGTACTTAGAGAAGCTCATAAAACCAGATACTCAATACATCCTGGAACGGGGAAGATGTACAAGGATCTCAAGAAACATTTTTGGTGGCTGGGTATGAAAGCCGATGTTGCTAAATACGTAGGAGAATGTTTGACGTGTTCTAAGGTCAAAGCTGAGCATCAGAAACCATCAGGTCTACTTCAACAACCCGAAATCCCGGAATGGAAATGGGAAAACATTACCATGGATTTCATCACTAAATTTCCAAGGACTGCAAGTGGTTTTGATACTATTTGGGTAATAGTTGATCGTCTCACCAAGTCAGCACACTTCCTGCCAATAAGAGAAGATGACAAGATGGAGAAGTTAGCACGACTGTATTTGAAGGAAGTCATCTCCAGACATGGAATACCAATCTCTATTATCTCTGATAGGGATGGCAGATTTATTTCAAGATTCTGGCAGACATTACAGCAAGCATTGGGAACTCGTCTAGACATGAGTACTGCATATCATCCATAAACTGATGAGCAGAGCAAAAGGACGATACAAACGCTTGAAGACATGCTACGAGCTTGTGTTATTGATTTCGGAAACAGTTGGGATCGACATCTATCGTTAGCAGAATTTTCCTACAACAACAGCTACCATTCAAGCATTGAGATGGCGCCGTTTGAAGCACTTTATGGTAGAAAGTGCAGGTCTCTGATTTGTTGGAGTGAAGTGGGGGATAGACAGATTACGGGTCCGGAGATTATACAAAAAACTACCGAGAAGATCATCCAAATTCAACAACGGTTGAAAACCGCCCAAAGTCGACAAAAGAGCTACGCTGACATTAAAAGAAAAGATATAGAATTTGAAATTGGAGAGATGGTCATGCTTAAAGTTGCACCTTGGAAAGGCGTTGTTCGATTTGGTAAACGAGGGAAATTAAATCCAAGGTATATTGGACCATTCAAGATTATTGATCGTGTCGGACCAGTAGCTTACCGACTTGAGTTACCTCAACAACTCGCGGCTGTACATAACACTTTCCACGTCTCGAATTTGAAGAAATTTTTTGCTAAAGAAGATCTCACTATTCCATTAGATGAAATCCAAATCAACGAAAAACTTCAATTCATCGAAGAACCCGTCGAAATAATGGATCGTGAGGTTAAAAGACTTAAGCAAAACAAGATACCAATTGTTAAGGTTCGATGGAATGCTCGTAGAGGACCCGAGTTCACCTGGGAGCGTGAAGATCATATGAAGAAGAAATACCCGCATCTATTTCCAGAAGATTCGTCAACACCTTCAACAGCTTAAAATTTCGGGACGAAATTTATTTAACGGGTAGGTACTGTAGTGACCCAAACTTTTCCATGTTTATATATATTAATTGAGATTGATATTTACATGATTAAATGTTTCCAACATGTTAAGCAATCAAACTTGTTAAGACTTGATTAATTGAAATATGTTTCATATAGACAATTGACCACCCAAGTTGACCGGTGATTCACGAACGTTAAAACTTGTAAAAACTATATGATGACATATATATGGATATATATATAGTTAACATGATACTATGATAAGTAAACATATCATTAAGTATATTAACAATGAACTACATATGTAAAAACAAGACTACTAACTTAATGATTTTTAAACGAGACATATATGTAACGATTATCGTTGTAAAGACATTTAATGTATATATATCATATTAAGAGATATTCATACATGATAATATCATGATAATATAATAATTTAAAATCTCATTTGATATTATAAACATTGGGTTAACAACATTTAACAAGATTGTTAACCTAAAGGTTTCAAAACAACACTTACATGTAACGACTAACGATGACTTAATGACTCTGTTAAAATGTATATACATGTAGTGTTTTAATATGTATTTATACACTTTTGAAAGACTTCAATACACTTATCAAAATACTTCTACTTAACAAAAATGCTTACAATTACATCCTCGTTCAGTTTCATCAACAATTCTACTCGTATGCACCAGTATTCGTACTCGTACAATACACAGCTTTTAGATGTATGTACTATTGGTATATACACTCCAATGATCAGCTCTTAGCAGCCCATGTGAGTCACCTAACACATGTGGGAACCATCATTTGGCAACTAGCATGAAATATCTCA
The DNA here is from genome assembly GCF_046630445.1 of Rutidosis leptorrhynchoides. Classification (NCBI taxonomy): domain Eukaryota; kingdom Viridiplantae; phylum Streptophyta; class Magnoliopsida; order Asterales; family Asteraceae; genus Rutidosis; species Rutidosis leptorrhynchoides. Next base: position 38,334,083 of record NC_092335.1, on the reverse strand, counting down.
TAAAATTACAAAAATATGAGTAATCATTCCTGACTTATTTACATGAAAACAAAATTACATATCCTTTATATCTAATCCATACACCAATGACCAAAAACACCTACAAACACTTTCATTCTTCAATTTTATTCATATAATTGATCTCTCTCAAGTTCTATCTTCAAGTTCTAAGTGTTCTTCATATATTCTTCAAGTTCTAGTTACATAAAATCAAGAATACTTTCAAGTTTGCTAGCTCACTTCCAATCTTGTAAGGTGATCATCCAACCTCAAGAAATATTTGTTTATTACAGTAGGTTATCATTCTAATACAAGGTAATAATCATATTCAAACTTTGGTTCAATTTCTATAACTATAACAATCTTATTTCAAGTGATGATCTTACTTGAACTTGTTTTCGTGTCATGATTCTGCTTCAAGAACTTCGAGCCATCCAAGGATCTGTTGAAGCTAGATCCATTTTTCTATTTTCCAGTAGGTTTATCCAAGGAAGTTAAGGTAGTAATGATGTTCATAACATCATTCGATTCATACATATAAAGCTATCTTATTCGAAGGTTTAAACTTGTAATCACTAGAACATAGTTTAGTTAATTCTAAACTTGTTCGCAAACAAAAGTTAATCCTTCTAACTTGACTTTTAAAATCAACTAAACACATGTTCTATATATATATGATATGCTAACTTAATGATTTAAAACCTGAAAACACGAAAAACACCGTAAAACCGGATTTACGCCGTCGTAGTAACACCGCGGGCTGTTTTGGGTTAGTTAATTAAAAACTATGATAAACTTTGATTTAAAAGTTGTTATTCTGAGAAAATGATTTTTATTATGAACATGAAACTATATCCAAAAATTATGGTTAAACTCAAAGTGGAAGTATGTTTTCTAAAATGGTCATCTAGACGTCGTTCTTTCGACTGAAATGACTACCTTTACAAAAACGACTTGTAACTTATTTTTCTGACTATAAACCTATACTTTTTCTGTTTATATTCATTAAATACAGTTCAATATGAAACCATAGCAATTTGATTCACTCAAAATGGATTTAAAATGAAGAAGTTATGGGTAAAACAAGATTGGATAATTTTTCTCATTTTAGCTACGTGAAAATTGGTAACAAATCTATTCCAACCATAACTTAATCAACTTGTATTGTATATTATGTAATCTTGAGATACCATAGACACGTATACAATGTTTCGACCTATCATGTCGACACATCTATATATATTTCGGAACAACCATAGACACTCTATATGTGAATGTTGGAGTTAGCTATACATGGTTGAGGTTGATTCCAAAATATATATAGTTTGAGTTGTGATCAATACTGAGATACATATACACTGGGTCGTGGATTGATTCAAGATAATATTTATCGATTTATTTCTGTACATCTAACTGTGGACAACTAGTTGTAGGTTACTAACGAGGACAGCTGACTTAATAAACTTAAAACATCAAAATATATTAAAAGTGTTGTAAATATATTTTGAACATACTTTGATATATATGTATATATTGTTATAGGTTCGTGAATCAACCAGTGGCCAAGTCTTACTTCCCGACGAAGTAAAAATCTGTGAAAGTGAGTTATAGTCCCACTTTTTAAATCTAATATTTTTGGGATGAGAATACATGCAGGTTTTATAAATAATTTACAAAATAGACACAAGTACGTGAAACTACATTCTATGGTTGAATTATCGAAATCGAATATGCCCCTTTTTATTAAGTCTGGTAATCTAAGAATTAGGGAACAGACACCCTAATTGACGCGAATCCTAAAGATAGATCTATTGGGCCTAACAAACCCCATCCAAAGTACCGGATGCTTTAGTACTTCGAAATTTATATCATATCCGTAGGGTGTCCCGGAATGATGGGGATATTCTTATATATGCATCTTGTTAATGTCGGTTACCAGGTGTTCACCATATGAATGATTTTTATCTCTATGTATGGGATGTGTATTGAAATATGAAATCTTGTGGTCTATTATTATTATGATTTGATATATATAGGTTAAACCTATAACTCACCAACATTTTTGTTGACGTTTTAAGCATGTTTATTCTCAGGTGATTATTAAGAGCTTCCGCTGTCGCATACTTAAATAAGGACGAGATTTGGAGTCCATGCTTGTATGATATTGTGTAAAAACTGCATTCAAGAAACTTATTTTGTTGTAACATATTTGTATTGTAAACCATTATGTAATGGTCGTGTGTAAACTGGATATTTTAGATTATCATTATTTGATAATCTACGTAAAGCTTTTTAAAACTTTTATCTATGAAATAAAGGTTATGGTTTGTTTTAAAAATGAATGCAGTCTTTGAAAAACGTCTCATATAGAGGTCAAAACCTCGCAACGAAATCAATTAATATGGAACGTTTTTAATCAATAAGAACGGGACATTTCATGTAGTATTGTCGGGGGAAAGTGTCATCATCATCATCATCATCATCATCATCATCATCATCATCATCATCGACAATTGAGACATAATTTCTCTCTACCACACCGTACCACAAATCTTCGTACAACAGCACCAAATGATGTTGTTGATTAGTTTGGCGGGTCAGAGTATGAGCAACAAACTCTGCACCATCAATCAATGACTTCCATGATTTTGAAACTGATCTACATCGAAGCAATGATTTTACAGGAAGCATCTTGATGATACATTCTTGAACATGAAAAGGAATGTAGGCTAACATGATTTTGGTAGATGAAGTCTGAGACATTATGAAATAATATATATACATATTATCAGTTAAAACAATCATCAATTTCTATCAAACAAAGGATGCAGTGCAACACTAGAAATGTTTCCTTAATAAACATATGAACAAATAAAATTCAAAACTCACTAACACAATCATTCACACCATGTGTGATCAAGATTGGAATTACCTCATGATTTGCTAAAATATTTATAAAAATCATTAATCTATTACGGTTCTCTTAGGCAAATAATCAAACACATACAGTGTTGAAATAAGAGCAATTACGAAAACAAATAGTAACCTAGACTGAAATAAGATCACTGTTGCTCAAAATATTCAAACACACATTTTGAGTAGAATTTCACAAGAAATTACAACACAAATGCATAGAATCGAGAATAAACAAACCTGTTCTTTTTCAGCAAGTAAGACTTCGGTTGTAACATGTGGAGATTGTAGAAACTCTAACAACTTTGATGAAACCTCTTCGTGAAAACATGAGCACAACAACATAGTACCAATAAAGTTGTATCAACGTGTATATATTATCTGATGCTTATATTAATCACTTGCCTTCTTGAGAGATGACTTGTTGATTTGGAGATTAAGAATGTCACAAAAATCAAATAAATTTTCTTTAGTGAGTTTATCAAGCTTCTCTTTCACCTTTGCCCTTTATTTTTCCTGCAGCCAACATTATTCAACAATCCAAAGTAAGATACAAACTAATCCTATGATATCAATTTTTATATTTAGCGTCATGTTATATTGAAAGGAAGAAAAAAAAAGATAACTCTGATAAATGTTAAATCAGAAAAAATAAAAGCTACACCACATCAAACATAATCAAACAAGGCAAGAATGTTCACCTCATCATCAGTCCAGACAAAACCAGAAAACAAGCCAATGTTCTTCTTCAAACTGTTCATCTGAAAACATAAGCAAAATCATACTTGACAAATTAGAAGTATAAAGACTTCTAAATGTAGCAGATTTTTTTGGGATAAAAAAATTCTCTCTCACCTTTGCTCGCTTATTAAAAAGAACCATATGCAGTGACTGCAAGTTATCATCAGGTTTCCTCGTAGACATCTTGTACACCACTGAAATAATATGTTGAGATTATTCACATAGCTAGAAAATAATGAAATATTGAAAATGATGATTAAAGCCAGAACTAATAACCCAGCACAAAAAACTATGAGCAACGGCATGGTAAAAGAAAAAGATACTCAATCTCACATACTACCTCTGCACACAACTATGATCATTAATAATAGCAATGAGATTATAGAGTTTGGTTCCCAAAATGAGTACTCATAGTCCATATTCCACAAATCCTAAAGAGATCTCACTTTCTATTTATATTTGCTCAAGCCCAAGCATGTCAACTACAGTATAATGATATAATCACCTAAACCCCATCAAAATATTCAAACACAAAACTATCTAAACCAAAACCTTGAGACAATACATTCAATATCATGTGGATATACCCACAACAACACTTTCTTAAACTACACAAATAACATCCTCCCAATAACTACAAAAAGTATGCTAGTTACAGCTTTAGACACATGCATCGATTATATCCAATTCAGCAGTTTCTCTTAACATATAACACTAATATATATATATAAAAGAGGCATATATAATCAAAGTTTCTTCATGTGTACAGTGAAATCTACATATGTAAGTACGTAAATAAAAGCATGTACCATTAGGAATATCCTTAAGCTTAGTGCTTGGACCCCGCACCAATGCACCCGTACATAAGATCACATACAATAAACATAGTACTACCAGATTGGAAGTAAGCTAGAAAACTTGGATGATCACTTTCTTAAGCTTGAGGTTGGATGATCACTTTACAAGATTGGAAGTAAGCTAGCAAACTTGGAAGTATTCTTGATTTTATGAAACTAGAACTTATAGAATTTATGAAGAACACTTAGAACTTGAGTATTACCTTGTATTAGAAAGATATCTTACTGTAAATAAGAAAGATTTCTTGAGGTTGGATGATCACTTTACAAGATTGGAAGTAAGCTAGCAAACTTGGAAGTATTCTTGATTTTATGAAACTAGAACTTATAGAATTTATGAAGAACACTTAGAACTTGAGTATTACCATGTATTAGAAAGATATCTTACTGTAAATAAGAAAGATTTCTTGAGGTTGGATGATCACTTTACAAGATTGGAAGTAAGCTAGCAAACTTGGAAGTATTCTTGATTTTATGAAACTAGAACTTATAGAATTTATGAAGAACACTTAGAACTTGAGTATTACCTTGTATTAGAAAGATATCTTACTGTAAATAAGAAAGATTTCTTGAGGTTGGATGATCACTTTACAAGATTGGAAGTAAGCTAGCAAACTTGGAAGTATTCTTGATTTTATGAAACTAGAACTTATAGAATTTATGAAGAACACTTAGAACTTGAGTATTACCTTGTATTAGAAAGATATCTTACTGTAAATAAGAAAGATTTCTTAAGGTTGGATGATCACTTTACAAGATTGGAAGTAAGCTAGCAAACTTGGAAGTATTCTTGATTTTATGAAACTAGAACTTATAGAATTTATGAAGAACACTTAGAACTTGAGTATTACCTTGTATTAGAAAGATATCCTACTGTAAATAAGAAAGATTTCTTGAGGTTGGATGATCACTTTACAAGATTGGAAGTAAGCTAGCAAACTTGGAAGTATTCTTGATTTTATGAAACTAGAACTTATAGAATTTATGAAGAACACTTAGAACTTGAAGATAGAACTTGAGAGAGATCAATTTGATGAAGAAAATTGATGAATGAAAGTGTTTGTAAGTGTTTTTGGTCGTTGGTATATGGATTAGATATAAAGGATGTGTAATTTTGTTTACATGTAAATAAGTCATGAATGATTACTAATATTTTTGTAATTTTATGAGATATTTCATGCTAGTTGCCAAATGATGGTTCCCACATGTGTTAGGTGATTCACATGGGCTGCTAAGAGCTGATCATTGGAGTGTATATACCAATAGTACATACATCTAAAAGCTGTGCATTGTACGAGTACGAATCGGGTGCATACGAGTAGAATTGTTGATGAAACTGAACGAGGATGTAATTGAAAGCATTTTTGTTAAGTAGAAGTATTTTGATAAGGGTCTTGAAGTCTTTCAAAATTTTATAAATACATATTAAAACACTACATGTATATACATTTTAACTGAGTCGTTAAGTCATCGTTAGTCGTTACATGTACATGTTGTTTTGAAGCCTTTAGGTTAACGATCCTGTTAAGTGTTGTTAACCCATTGTTTATTATATCAAATGAGATGTTAAATTATTACATTATCATGATATTATGATATATTAATATATCTTAATATGATATATATACAATTAAATGTCGTTACAACGATAATCGTTACATATATGTCTCGTTTCGAAATCATTAAGTTAGTAGTCTTGTTTTTACATATGTAATTCATTGTTAATATACTTAATGATATTTTTACTTATCATAATATCATGTTAACTATATATATATATCCATATATATGACATCATATAGTTTTTACAAGTTTTAACATTCGTGAATCACCGGTCAACTTGGGTGGTCAATTGTCTATATAAAACCTATTTCAATTAATCAAGTCTTAACAAGTTTGATTGCTTAACATGTTGGAAACACTTAATCATATAAATATCAATTTCATTTAATATATATAAACATGGAAAAGTTCGGGTCACTACAGTACCTACCCGTTAAATAAATTTCGTCCCAAAATTTTAAGCAGCTGGAGGTGTTGACGTATCTTCTGGAAATAAATGCGGGTATTTCTTCTTCATCTGATCTTCTCGTTCTCAGGTGAACTCGGGTCCTCTACGAGAATTCCATCGAACCTTAACAATTGGTATCTTGTTTTGCTTGAGCCTTTTAACCTCACGATCCATTATCTCGACGGGTTCTTCAATGAATTGTAGTTTTTCATTGATATTAATTTCGTCTAAAGGAATAGTGAGATCTTCTTTAGCTAAGCACTTCTTCAGATTCGAGACGTGAAAGGTATTATGTACATTGGCGAGTTGTTGAGGTAATTCAAGTCGGTAGGCTACTGGTCCTACACGATCTAAAATCTTGAATGGTCCAATGTATCTTGGATTTAGTTTCCCCCATTTACCAAATCGAACAACGCCTTTCCAAGGCGAAACCTTAAGCATGACCATCTCCCCAATTTCAAATTCTATATCTTTCCTTTTAAGGTCCGCGTAGCTCTTTTGTCAACTCTGAGCGGTTTTCAACCATTGTTGAATTTGGATGATTTTCTCTGTAGTTTCTTGGATTATCTCCAGACCCATAATCTGTCTATCCCCCAATTCATTCCAACAAATTAGAGATCTGCACTTTCTACCATAAAGTGCTTCGAACGGTGCCATTTCGATACTCGAGTGGTAACTGTTGTTGTAGAAAAATTCTGCTAATGGTAGATGTCGATCCCAACCATTTCCAAAATCAATAACACATGCTCGTAGCATGTCTTCAAGAGCCTGTATCGTCCTTTCGCTCTGCCCATCGGTTTGTGGATGATAGGCAGTACTCATGTCTAGACGAGTTCTCAATGCTTGTTGTAATGTCTGCCAAAACCTTGAAACAAATCTGCCATCCCTATCAGAGATAATAGAGATTGGTATTCCATGTCTGGAGACGAATTCCTTCAAATACATTCGTGCTAACTTCTCCATCTTGTCATCTTCTCTTATTGGCAGGAAGTGTGCTGATTTGGTGAGACGATCAACTATTACCCAAATAGTATCAAAACCACTTGCAGTCCTTGGCAATTTAGTGATGAAATCCATGGTAATGTTTTCCCATTTCCATTCTGGGATTTCGGGTTGTTGAAGTAGACCTGATGGTTTCTAATGCTTATCTTTGACCTTAGAACACGTCAAACATTCCCCGACGTATTTAGCAACATTGGCTTTTATACCTGGCCACCAAAAATGTTTCTTGAGATCTTTGTACATCTTCCCCGTTCCAGGATGTATTGAGTATCTGGTTTTATGAGCTTTTCGTGTTTTCAGGTTTTAAATCATTAAGTTAGCATATCATATAGATATAGAACATGTGTTTAGTTGATTTTAAAAGTCAAGTTAGAAGGATTAACTTTTGTTTGCTAACAAGTTTAGAATTAACTAAACTATGTTCTAGTGATTACAAGTTTAAACCTTCGAATAAGATAGCTTTATATGTATGAATCGAATGATGTTATGAATATCATTACTACCTTAAGTTCCTTGGATAAACCTACTGGAAAAGAGAAAAATGGATCTAGCTTCAACAGATCCTTGGATGGCTCGAAGTTCTTGAAGCAGAATCATGACACGAAAACAAGTTCAAGTAAGATCATCACTTGAAATAAGATTGTTATAGTTATAGAAATTGAACCAAAGTTTGAATATGATTATTACCTTGTATTAGAATAATAACCTACTGTAAGAAACAAAGATTTCTTGAGGTTGGATGATCACCTTACAAGATTGGAAGTGAGCTAGCAAACTTGAAAGTATTCTTGATTTTATGTAACTAGAACTTGTAGAATATATGAAGAACACTTAGAACTTGAAGATAGAACTTGAGAGAGATCAATTAGATGAATAAAATTGAAGAATGAAAGTGTTTTTAGGTGTTTTTGGTCGTTGGTGTATGGATTAGATATAAAGGATATGTAATTTTGTTTTCATGTAAATAAGTCATGAATGATTACTCATATTTTTGTAATTTTATGAGATATTTCATGCTAGTTGCCAAATGATGGTTCCCACATGTGTTAGGTGACTCACATGGGCTGCTAAGAGCTGATCATTGGAGTGTATATACCAATAGTACATACATCTAAAAGCTGTGTATTGTACGAGTACGAATACGGGTGCATACGAGTAGAATTGTTGATGAAACTGAACGAGGATGTAATTGTAAGCATTTTTGTTAAGTAGAAGTATTTTGATAAGTGTATTGAAGTCTTTCAAAAGTGTATAAATACATATTAAAACACTACATGTATATACATTTTAACAGAGTCATTAAGTCATCGTTAGTCGTTACATGTAAGTGTTGTTTTGAAACCTTTAGGTTAACGATCTTGTTAAATGTTGCTAACCCAATGTTTATAATATCAAATAAGATTTTAAATTATTATATTATCATGATATTATCATGTATGAATATCTCTTAATATGATATATATACATTAAATGTCTTTACAACGATAATCGTTACATATATGTCTCGTTTAAAAATCATTAAGTTAGTAGTCTTGTTTTTACATATGTAGTTCATTGTTAATATACTTAATGATATGTTTACTTATCATGGTATCATGTTAACTATATATATATCCATATATATGTCATCATATAGTTTTTACAAGTTTTAACGTTCGTGAATCACCGGTCAACTTGGGTGGTCAATTGTCTATATGAAACATATTTCAATTAATCAAGTCTTAACAAGTTTGATTGCTTAACATGTTGGAAACATTTAATCATGTAAATATCAATCTCAATTAATATATATAAACATGGAAAAGTTCGGGTCACTACAGTACCTACCCGTTAAATAAATTTCGTCCCGAAATTTTAAGCTGTTGAAGGTGTTGACGAATCTTCTGGAAATAGATGCGGGTATTTCTTCTTCATCTGATCTTCACGCTCCTAGGTGAACTCGGGTCCTCTACGAGCATTCCATCGAACCTTAACAATTGGTATCTTGTTTTGCTTAAGTCTTTTAACCTCACGATCCATTATTTCGACGGGTTCTTCGATGAATTGAAGTTTTTCGTTGATTTGGATTTCATCTAACGGAATAGTGAGATCTTCTTTAGCAAAACATTTCTTCAAATTCGAGACGTGGAAAGTGTTATGTACAGCCACGAGTTGTTGAGGTAACTCAAGTCGGTAAGCTACTGGTCCGACACGATCAATAATCTTGAATGGTCCAATATACCTTGGATTTAATTTCCCTCATTTACCAAATCGAACAACGCCTTTCCAAGGTGCAACTTTAAGCATGACCATCTCTCCAATTTCAAATTCTATATCTTTTCTTTTAATGTTAGCGTAGCTCTTTTGTCGACTTTGGGCGGTTTTCAACCGTTGTTGAATTTGGATGATCTTCTCGGTAGTTTCTTGTATAATCTCCGGACCCGTAATCTGTCTATCCCCCACTTCACTCCAACAAATCGGAGACCTGCACTTTCTACCATAAAGTGCTTCAAACGGCGCCATCTCAATGCTTGAATGGTAGCTGTTGTTGTAGGAAAATTCTGCTAACGGTAGATGTCGATCCCAACTGTTTCCGAAATCAATAACACAAGCTCGTAGCATGTCTTCAAGTGTTTGTATCGTCCTTTCGCTCTGCTCATCAGTTTATGGATGATAGGTAGTACTCATGTCTAGACGAGTTCCCAATGCTTGCTGTAATGTCTGCCAGAATCTTGAAATAAATCTGCCATCCCTATCAGAGATAATAGAGATTGGTATTCCATGTCTGGAGATGACTTCCTTCAAATACAGTCGTGCTAACTTCTCCATCTTGTCATCTTCTCTTATTGGCAGGAAGTGTGCTGACTTGGTGAGACGATCAACTATTACCCAAATAGTATCAAAACCACTTGCAGTCCTTGGAAATTTAGTGATGAAATCCATGGTAATGTTTTTCCATTTCCATTCCGGGATTTCGGGTTGTTGAAGTAGACCTGATGGTTTCTGATGCTCAGCTTTTACCTTAGAACACGTCAAACATTCTCCTACGTATTTAGCAACATCGGCTTTCATACCCGGCCACCAAAAATGTTTCTTGAGATCCTTGTACATCTTCCCCGTTCCAGGATGTATTGAGTATCTGGTTTTATGAGCTTCTCTAAGTACCATTTCTCTCATATCTCCAAATTTTGGTACCCAAATCCTTTCAGCCCTATACCGGGTTCCGTCTTCCCGAATATTAAGATGCTTCTCCGATCCTTTGGGTATTTCATCCTTTAAATTTCCCTCTTTTAAAACTCCTTGTTGCGTCTCCTTTATTTGAGTAGTAAGGTTATTGTGAATCATTATATTCATAGCTTTTACTCGAATGGGTTCTCTGTCCTTTCTACTCAAATCGTCGGCTACCACATTCGCCTTCCCCGGGTGGTAACGAATCTCAAAGTCGTAATCATTCAACAATTCAATCCACCTGCACTGTCACATGTTCAGTTGTTTCTGATTAAATATATGTTGAAGACTTTTGTGGTCGGTATATATAATACTTTTGACCCCATATAAGTAGTGCCTCCAAGTCTTTAATGCAAAAACAACAGCGCCTAATTCCAAATCGTGTGTCGTATAATTTTGCTCATGAATCTTCAATTGTCTAGACGCATAAGCAATTATCTTCGTTCGTTGCATTAATACATAACCGAGGCCTTTCTTTGAGGCATCACAATATATCACAAAATCATCATTCCCTTTAGGCAATGACAATATATGTGCCGTAGTTAACTTTTTCTTCAACAATCGAAACGCTTTTTCTTGTTCATCCTTCCATTCAAATTTCTTCCCTTTATGCGTTAATGCAGTCAAGGGTTTTGCTATTTTGGAAAAATCTTGGATGAATCTTCTTTAGTAACCAGTCAGTCCTAAAAATTAGCGTATATGCTTCGGAGTTTTAGGGGTTTTCCACTTTTCAACGGTCTCAATCTTTGCCGGATCCACCTGAATACCTTCTTTGTTCACTATGTGACCGAGGAATTGAACTTCTTCCAATCAAAATGCACACTTTGAAAACTTAGCGTACAGTTTTTCTTTCCTCAACAACTCTAGCACTTTTCTCAAATGTTCTTCGCGCTCTTGATCATTCTTTGAGTAGATAAGTATGTCATCAATGAAAACAATGACAAACTTGTCGAGATATGGCCCACACACACGGTTTATGAGGTCCATGAACACAGCTGGTGCATTAGTCAATCCAAATGGCATAACCATAAACTCGTAATGACCGTAACGCGTTCTGAAAGCAGTCTTCGGAACATCGTCCTCCTTCACCCGCATTTGATGATACCCAGAACGTAAATCAATCTTCGAATAAACTGACGAGCCTTGTAATTGATCAAATAAGTCGTCAATTCTCGGTAGTGGGTAACGGTTCTTGATGGTAAGTTTGTTCAACTCTCGGTAGTCGATACACAACCTGAATGTACCATCCTTCTTTTTGACAAACAAAACAGGAGCTCCCCATGGTGATGTACTTGGTCGTATGAAACTACGCTCTAGAAGTTCTTGTAATTGGCTTTGAAGTTCCCTCATTTCGCTGGGTGCGAGTCTGTATGGAGCACGAGCTATTGGCGCAGCTCCCGGTACAAGATCTATTTGAAATTTAACGGATCAGTGTGGAGGTAATCCCGGTAATTCTTTCGAAAATACATCGGGAAATTCTTTTGCGACGGGAACATCATTGATGCTCTTTTCTTCAGTTTGTACTTTCTCGACGTGTGCTAGAATAGCATAGCAACCCTTTCTTATTAACTTTTGCGCCTTCAAATTACTAATAAGATTTAGCTTCACGTTGCTCTTTTCTCCGTACACCATTAAGGGTTTTCCTTCTTCTCGTACAATGCGAATTGCATTTTTGTAACATACGATCTCTGCTTTCACCTCTTTCAACCAGTCCATGCCGATTATCACATCAAAACTCCCTAACTCTACTGGTATCAAATCAATCTTAAATGTTTCGCTAACCAGTTTAATTTCTCGATTCCGACATATATTATCTGCTGCAATTAATTTACCGTTTGCTAATTCTAGTATAAACTTATTATCCAAAGGCGTTAATGGACAACTTAATTTAGCACAGAAATCCTTACTCATATAGCTTCTATCCGCACCCGAATCAAATAAAACATAAGCAGATGTATTGTCAATAAGAAACGTACCCGTAACAAGCTCCGGGTCTTCCTGCGCTTCAACCGCATTAATGTTGAAGACTCTTCCTCATCCTTGCCCATTATTATCCCCCTGATTTGGACACATATTTTTGTAATGGCCCTTCTTTCCGCATCCAAAATAGGTAATGTCTGCATAACTTGTTCCGGCATTATTTGTTCCCCTAGCCATTGATCCGTAGATTTCGCACTTTGTCGCACCATGGCCCTTTCTATTACACTTAGTACACACTGCTGTACAGAGCCCAGTTGGATGGTATCCTTCACATCTCTGGCAGAATTTCTGCCTCTTGTTGTTATTGTTGGGATTGTTGTTATTACGGTTGTTATTGTTGTTGAAACGGTTGTTGTAGTTGTTGCTGGGGTGGTTGTTGTTGTTGCGTTTGTTGTTGCTAAAATTGGTGCGATTGTAGTTATGATTGTTGGATTGATTATTGAAATTGTGACCCTTGTCACTGGTTTCTTCCCATTTCCTCTTGACTTGTTTCGTATTGGCTTCTTCGGCCGCCTGTTCTTTAATCCTTTCCTCAATTTGATTTATAAGTTTATGATCCATTCGACTTGCCTTTTGTATAGATGCGGGCTCGTGTGAACTTATATCCTCTTGAATCCTTTCCGGTAACCCTTTTACAAATGCGTCGATTTTCTCTTCTTCATCTTCGAACACTCCCGGACACAATAGGCACAACTCTGTGAATCGTCGTTCGTACGTGGTAATATCAAACCCTTGTGTTCATAACCCACTAAGCTCTACCTTGAGCTTATTGACCTCGTTTCTGGGACGGTACTGCTCGTTCATTAAGTGTTTGAATTCTGACCACGGTAGTGCGTAAGCAGCATCTTGTCCCACTTGTTCGAGATAGGTATTCCACCATGTTAACGCAGTACCTGTGAAGGTATGCGTGGCGTACTTTACCTTATCTTCCTCAGCACATTTGCTTATAGCAAACACAGATTCGACCTTTTCGGTCCATCGTTTCAGTCCGACTGGTCCTTCAGTTCCATTGAATTCCAGAGGTTTACAGGTAGTGAAAGCCTTGTAGGAGCATCCTACACGGTTTCCTGTGAAGTTAACTCCAATGCTAGACTCTGAGTTATTGTTGTTTTGCATTGCAGCCTGTACTGCGGCTATATTTGCTGCAAGAAAAGCACGGAAGTCTTCCTCACTCATGTTCAAGTTCTGACGAGTAGTCGGTGCCATTTCCTTCAAAAATAGCCAAAAGAATCAAGTTAATCATATAGAATATTAAGAGTAGTCAATAGTATTCCGTAGCATAATATGAACTCATTTATAAAAGCTTTTTCTTCATATTAGCGTTTTATAAGTTTTAATTCGGGTAATACCTACCCGTTAAGTTCATACTTAGTAGCTAACATACAATTCAACTACTACAATTCTATATGAAAACTGATTATAATAATATTTCACATTCAAACTTTTATACAATATTTTGCAAACTTACAATACCGCTATTTTACATATAGCATGAAATATAGCACATAAAAACTCTGATACAAAACAGTTGTGAATACAATTCTAGTTAATACGCAAGTCGTTCAACAAAGGCAATAAAGACACGTAATTCATACATCCAGAAACAAGTCATGCATTCTGGTTTTACTATGACTACTTCCCATCCCTGGTCTTGTGGAACATAATCGTTGTGACCGTTGATAAGACAACATGTTGTAATGTCGTCAAAAGGCCGAGGGTTTCGTAATGTCCAACAGCCCCGTAATAATCTAAAAACCTTGTTTCTCATCTCAACTACCGAGTCCATCACTTATGGAAATGTTTTATTTAAAAGTTGCAACCCAATGTTCTTTTTCTCAATTTGATGAGAAGCGAATATTATTAACCCGTAAGCATAACATGCTTCTTTATGTTGCATGTTATAAGCTCTTTCTAACTCACGAAATCCTATGTTGGGATATGTTGAGTCAAAATAGGTTCTTAACCCGTAGCGTAAAATTGCATTTGGGTTCCCCGCATTTAACGCTTTAAAGAAAATACGGCGTAACTTACAGTCTCCCCAATGTGATATACCCCACCTATCAAAGGAAAGCCTTTTATAAACTAAGGAATTTCTGGAAAGTCTTTCAAATGTTTGACAAGTTAATTTCGCCATAACTAAATGTGCTGATGAATTCTGACCGACTCTAGACAAGATTTCCTCAATCATATCCTCTGGTAGGTCTTCTAAAATATTCGGTTGTCTACCCTTAATGTCCATTTTGTTTTTATACTGTAAAATAGACAAGGATTAGATTCGTAAAAGATAATTAACAAACAATTTTAACATAGAACATAAAAGTACAAGCACACTATATTACATATATTACACAACATGATTACAACTCTTTAATCCGACTCACTCGTTTCTTCTTCTTCGGACTTGGTTCGTTTTGCTAATTTCCTAGGGATATATGATGCTCCCCTAATACGAGCTGTCATTTTCCACAATGGTTTAGAAAAACCTGGTGGTTTAGAGGTTCCCGGGTCATTGTTACATTTTAGGAAATACGGATGTTGCCGATACATATAAAGTTCATCGGGGTTGGAATCGGGTTTCTCTATTTTTATACCTTTTCCCTTATTATTTTCTTTCGCTTTATTAAATTGGGTCGAGGTAATTTCTATAACATCATCGGAATCCTCATCGGGATCCGATTCATCGGAAAATTAATAATCTTCCCAATATTTTGCTTCCTCGGTGGAAACACCATTAACCATTATTAACTTTGGTCCGTTGGTTGAGGATTTTCTTTTATTTAATCGATTTACTATAGGTATCAATATTTCTTCTTCCGGAACCTCTTCTTTTTCCGGTTCCTCCTCTTCCGGTTCCTCTTCTTCCGGTTCCTCTTCGGGAATTTGTGAATCTTCCCAAATTATATTCGACTCTTCATTATTATTAGGTGAGTCGATGGGACTTGTTCTAGAGGTAGACATCTATCACATAATATCAAACACATTAAGAGATTAATATATCACATAATATTCACATGTTAAAAATATATAGTTTCCAACAAAATTTGTTAAGCAATCATTTTTCAAGTAAACACGGTCGAAGTCCAGACTCACTAATGCATCCTAACAAACTCGATAAGACACACTAATGCAAAATTCTGGTTCTCTAAGACCAACACTCGGATACCAACTGAAATGTCCCGTTCTTATTGATTAAAAACGTTCCATATTAATTGATTTCGTTGCGAGGTTTTGACCTCTATATGAGACGTTTTTCAAAGACTGCATTCATTTTAAAACAAACCATAACCTTTATTTCATCAATAAAGGTTTAAAAAGCTTTACGTAGATTATCAAATAATGATAATCTAAAATATCCTGTTTACACACGACCATTACATAATGGTTTACAATACAAATATGTTACAACAAAATAAGTTTCTTGAATGCAGTTTTTACACAATATCATACAAGCATGGACTCCAAATCTCGTCCTTATTTAAGTATGCGACAGCGGAAGCTCTTAATAATCACCTGAGAATAAACATGCTTAAAACGTCAACAAAAATTTTGGTGAGTTATAGGTTTAACCTATATATATCAGATCATAATAATAGACCACAAGATTTCATATTTCAATACACATCCCATACATAGAGATAAAAATCATTCATATGGTGAACACCTGGTAACCGACATTAACAAGATGCATATATAAGAATATCCCCATCATTCCGGGACACCCTTTGGATATGATATAAATTTCGAAGTACTAAAGCATCCGGTACTTTGGATGGGGTTTGTTAGGCCCAATAGATCTATCTTTAGGATTCGCGTCAATTAGGGTGTCTGTTCCCTAATTCTTAGATTACCAGACTTAATAAAAAGGGGCATATTCGATTTCGATAATTCAACCATAGAATGTAGTTTCACGTACTTGTGTCTATTTTGTAAATCATTTATAAAACCTGCATGTATTCTCATCCCAAAAATATTAGATTTTAAAAGTGGGACTATAACTCACTTTCACAGATTTTTTTACTTCGTCGGGAAGTAAGACTTGGCCACTGGTTGATTCACGAACCTATAACAATATATACATATATATCAAAGTATGTTCAAAATATATTTACAACACTTTTAATATATTTTGATGTTTTAAGTTTATTAAGTCAGCTGTCCTCGTTAGTAACCTACAACTAGTTATCCACAGTTAGATGTACAGAAATAAATTGATAAATATTATCTTGAATCAATCCACGACCCAGTGTATACGTATCTCAGTATTGATCACAACTCAAACTATATATATTTTGGAATCAACCTCAACCCTGTATAGCTAACTCCAACATTCACATATAGAGTGTCTATGGTTGTTCCGAAATATATATAGATGTGTCGACATGATAGGTCGAAACATTGTATACGTGTCTATGGTATCTCAAGATTACATAATATACAATACAAGTTGATTAAGTTATGGTTGGAATAGATTTGTTACCAATTTTCACGTAGCTAAAATGAGAAAAATTATCCAATCTTGTTTTACCCATAACTTCTTCATTTTAAATCCGTTTTGAGTGAATCAAATTGCTATGGTTTCATATTGAACTCTATTTTATGAATCTAAACAGAAAAAGTATAGGTTTATAGTCGGAAAAATAAGTTACAAGTCGTTTTTGTAAAGGTAGTCATTTCAGTTGAAAGAACGACGTCTAGATGACCATTTTAGAAAACATACTTCCACTTTGAGTTTAACCATAATTTTTGGATATAGTTTCATGTTCATAATAAAACTCATTTTCTCAGAATAACAATTTTTAAATCAAAGTTTATCATAGTTTTTAATTAACTAACCCAAAACAGCCCGCGGTGTTACTACGACGGCGTAAATCCGGTTTTACGGTGTTTTTCGTGTTTCCATGTTTTAAATCATTAAGTTAGCATATCATATAGATATAGAACATGTGTTTAGTTGATTTTAGAAGTCAAGTTAGAAGAATTAACTTTTGTTTGCGAACAAGTTTAGAATTAACTAAACTATGTTCTAGTGATTACAAGTTTAAACCTTCGAATAAGATAGCTTTATATGTATGAATCGAATGATGTTATGAACATCATTACTACCTTAAGTTCCTTGGATAAACCTACTGGAAAATAGAAAAATGGATCTAGCTTCAACGGATCCTTGGATGGCTCGAAGTTCTTGAAGCAGAATCATGACACGAAAACAAGTTCAAGTAAGATCATCACTTGAAATAAGATTGTTATAGTTATAGAAATTGAACCAAAGTTTGAATATGATTATTACCTTGTATTAGAATGATAACCTACTGTAAGAAACAAAGATTTCTTGAGGTTGGATGATCACCTTACAAGATTGGAAGTGAGCTAGCAAACTTGAAAGTATTCTTGATTTTATGTAACTAGAACTTGTAGAATTTATGAAGAACACTTAGAACTTGAAGATAGAACTTGAGAGAGATCAATTAGATGAAGAAAATTGAAGAATGAAAGTGTTTGTAGGTGTTTTTGGTCGTTGGTGTATGGATTAGATATAAAGGATATGTAATTTTGTTTTCATGTAAATAAGTCATGAATGATTACTCATATTTTTGTAATTTTATGAGATATTTCATGCTAGTTGCCAAATGATGGTTCCCACATGTGTTAGGTGACTCACATGGGCTGCTAAGAGCTGATCATTGGAGTGTATATACCAATAGTACATACATCTAAAAGCTGTGTATTGTACGAGTACGAATACGGGTGCATACGAGTAGAATTGTTGATGAAACTGAACGAGGATGTAATTGTAAGCATTTTTGTTAAGTAGAAGTATTTTGATAAGTGTATTGAAGTCTTTCAAAAGTGTATAAATACATATTAAAACACTACATGTATATACATTTTAACTGAGTCGTTAAGTCATCGTTAGTCGTTACATGTAAGTGTTGTTTTGAAACCTTTAGGTTAACGATCTTGTTAAATGTTGTTAACCCAATGTTTATAATATCAAATGAGATTTTAAATTATTATATTATCATGATATTATCATGTATGAATATCTCTTAATATGATATATATACATTAAATGTCTTTACAACGATAATCGTTACATATATGTCTCGTTTAAAAATCATTAAGTTAGTAGTCTTGTTTTTACATATGTAGTTCATTGTTAATATACTTAATGATATGTTTACTTATCATAGTATCATGTTAACTATATATACATCCATATATATGTCATCATATAGTTTTTACAAGTTTTAACGTTCGTGAATCACCGGTCAACTTGGGTGGTCAATTGTCTATATGAAACATATTTCAATTAATCAAGTCTTAACAAGTTTGATTGCTTAACATGTTGGAAACATTTAATCATGTAAATATCAATCTCAATTAATATATATAAACATGGAAAAGTTCGGGTCACTACAGTTACCACCTAGGAGGGAGATAGACCATGCGATCGAGTTGGAGCCGGGATCAAAACCACCTTCCAAATCCCCTTACCGAATGCCTCCATCTGAGTTGGAGGAGTTGCGGAGACAACTTAAGGAGTTATTGGATGCGGGATATATCCGTCCCTCAAAAGCCCCTTATGGTGCGCCGGTGCTATTTCAAAGAAAGAAGGACGGGTCCTTGCTAATGTGTATAGACTATCGAGCACTGAACAAGGTAACTATCAAGAAAAAAATATCCAATTCCGCTTATTGCTGATTTGTTCGATCAACTTGGGAAAGCGAGATACTTCAGCAAGTTGGACTTGAGGTCGGGATACTATCAAGTTCGAATTGCCGAAGGAGATGAGGCTAAGACCACTTGTGTGACTAGGTATGGTGCTTATGAATTCCTAGTCATGCCCTTTGGCTTAACCAATGCCCCTGCCACATTTTGTGCTTTGATGAACAAATTATTTCACCACTTCCTTGACAAGTTCGTCGTGGTGTACTTGGATGACATAGTCGTGTATAGCGACACCATGGAAGATCATGTGAGGCACTTGAAGCAAGTATTCCAAGTACTAAGGGACAACGAGTTGTATGTGAAGTTAGAGAAATGTTCATTCGGATTAGAGGAGGTGGATTTTCTTGGACATCAAATTAAAAATGGGAAGTTACTCATGGACGAGGCTAAGGTCAAGGCAATTCAAGAGTGGGAGGCACCAACGAAGGTGACTGATTTACGATCTTTCCTTGGTTTAGTAAACTACTATCGTCGTTTTATCAAGGGATACTCGAGGAAAGCGGCTCCATTGACAGAATTGTTAAAGAAGAATAAAGCTTGGTTGTGGGATGAGAAATGTCAAGCAGCATTCGAAGAGTTGAAAGGAGCGGTCATGGAAGAACCGGTGTTGAGACTTCCGGATGTGACCATTCCGTTCGAGTTACACACAGACGCATCTGACTTTGCTTTTGGAGGAGTTCTAATGCAAGAGGGTCACCCGATCGCGTTCGAAAGCCGGAAACTTAACGAGGCAGAAAGGAAGTACACTGTGCAGGAGAAGGAGATAACGGCGGTGGTTCATTGTTTGAGGACATGGAGGCATTATCTTTTGGGATCAAGGTTCGTGATCAAGACGGATAATGTGGCAACGAGTTATTTTCAAACCCAAAAGAAGTTGAGTCCCAAACAAGCTCGTTGGCAAGACTTCCTATCCGAATTTGACTATGTGTTGGAGTATAAGCCTGGGAAAGCCAATGTGGTAGCTGATGCCCTAAGTCGTAAGGCAGAGTTTGCAGCGATCACAAAACCACAATTCTTCCTTCAAGATCGTATAAAGGAGGGATTAGAGCATGATCCTATAGCCAAAAACCTTGTTGGATTGGCTCGAGATGGGAAAACGCGAAGGTTTTGGCTCAAGTGTGATCTATTATTCACCAAAGGAGACCGGTTATATGTGCCTAAGTGGGGTGATCTTAGACGGACAATCTTGAAGGAGTGTCATGATTCAAAGTGGGCTGGTCATCCAGGTATCAAGAGGACGCTGGCATTAGTAGAAGGCACCTATTATTGGCCAAGGATGGAAGACGACATAGAGACGTACGTGCGGACATGTCTAATATGCCAACAAGACAAGATAGAGCAACGCCAACTAGGAGGACTATTACAGGCGCTACCTACACCGAAAGGACCATGGGAGAGTGTTTCCATGGACTTCATTACTTGCTTACCCAAGTCGGAAGGGTGTGGGAGTATTATAGTCGTGGTAGACCGGTTTTCTAAGTATGATACCTTCATAGCCGCATCATCCGAAGTTACCGCGGATGAAACCGCAAAACTATTTTTCAAGAATGTGGTGAAGTATTGGGGAATACCACATGTGATAGTAAGCGATCGAGATCCGAGGTTCACGGGGCGCTTTTGGACAGAGTTGTTCAAGATCATGGGAACGGACTTGAACTTCTCTACGAGTTTCCATCCCCAAACAGATGGACAAATGGAAAGGGTGAATGCGTTGTTAGAGCTCTATCTTCGACACTATGTAAGTGCTAATCAACATGATTGGGCCAAACTATTAGATATTGCCCAGTTCTCCTACAACATGCAAAGGAGTGAGTCCACGGGGAAGAGTCCTTTCGAATTGGTGACGGGGCGTCAACCATTAACTCCAAATGCCTTAGCCGCTTCATATGATGGAAATAGTCCAGCAGCTTATAAGACGATGAAGGAATGGCACGAACAAGCGAACTTGGCACGAGCATCACTAGATAAAGCGGCCAAGAAAATGAAGAAGTGGGCGGACGAGAAAAGACGACACGTCGAGTTCGACGTTGGGGATAAAGTAATGGTAAAGCTTCTACCGCAACAGTTCAAAACATTTAGGAAGGTGCACAAGGGACTAATCCGGAGATACGAAGGCCCCTTCCCGGTGATTGGACGTGTTGGAAAAGTGTCATATCGAGTTGAACTACCGCCCAAGTTAAAGATCCATCCAGTATTCCACGTAAGTTTTCTGAAACCTTATCATGGAGACGAGGAAGACCCAGAACGAGGAGTTTCCAAACGAGCACCAATGGCAGTTGCGACTTCGTTCGATCATGAAGCGGAAGATATCTTGTTGCATCGAACTGTACGGAGACGAGGTGTGCCGAGCTATAGAGAATACCTAGTTAAGTGGCGTAACTTGCCCGATAGTGAAGCAAGCTGGGAAGCCGAAGACTTATTATGGCAGTTCACAGACAAAATCAAGAAGTATCACGAGGATCACACGACGAGGACATCGCGAGCTTAGGTGGGGGAGAATGTCACAACCCAACAACTTTGTGGCCCAACCCACTAAGTTTATAATCCAAATCATGGAAGGCCCAAGAAGCATTTGGAAGATATCTAGAATTCTCTCCTTGATTCTTTCATGGAATGGTATGGAAACTCCATAGATATTTCTAGGTCATGAAGTTTCTAGTATTTAGATCATAGCCATTGATTTAGTTTAATCATAGTCATTCATTTTGATGTAAGAGTAGTATAAATAGGGGTGGCCTCATTTGGCACACCACACCTCAAAACTCAAGTATTCTCTCTTGTAAAGCTTTCATAATCAATATAAGCATTTTCTTTAAATTCCCACTTGTTCTCTATTTTGTTCTCTTTTAGTCACTTGAATCATTGGAAGGCCCGAGCTAGGCTGACTTAGTAGAGACTAAGTGCACCACGGTGAGCTTATCGAGATAAGTCCGTGACATAAATATACGTTTATAATTAGATTTATAAGTTTAAGTTGAATTAATACTCCGTAGTAAAGTCTAATAATGTGTAAGTGTTCATTTTAATATTTTTATTATCAAAAAGTTTAATTATAGTAACTTCGAGTTATAAAAAAATACGGAGAAAGTTGTATACGGAATAGTATATTTACTTAAGCGCATAAATTTGCATTCTCCAATTACGGGGCTAGGTTTATCATTCTTCACGTATTTTAAAGACTACATTTAACATTTTCAACTTTTAATACAAGTACTAACAAGACAAATAAATTCACGATATATTAGACGTTGATGGTGTAACAGATTACAGGGACGTTCAACAATAATTGAATTGAGTATCATATTCATATACATGAAAAAAAGAACTGTTGTCCCTCACGTTATATGTGTTTACTCTAACTGATAATATTACTCGGTAAAACCATTGTGAAGGGTTCTTGAGGGCAACGATCATACAAAGAAAATTTATTAGTAACCACTGATCAATAACAAATAAGAAACCTCACATGCCTTAGTTAGAACTCATATGGTAAGCCCGCCGGTGGTCTATACGGGTCTCGTCTTATTCTGTGATCGAAAAATTTAAGGTTCAGTCATTAAGTAAACTAAGACCACAACTGTCACTTGAACCTAGGGATAGGGTGTTCCTAACAAGCCGCAGCCGAATGAATATTATTTTCCTTCGTGCTCATGTCATTTGCATGGTAGAGCCCCTATTGAAGTGCTAAGGATCTCCACATGTAGATACATTTGTAACATGTGTGTGAAAGAATCAAGTGAAATGCAAAGTGATACATACAAGTGAATATCTAACTCTGTATATTCAACGTAAGTAGCAGGTTTAGACAAGATTAAAGACTACGAGAATTATATGCCATATGTAAGAAGATCATATATTAACCACGTTTCATAGGCACTAGTTATCCTCATTTGCAGTTGGCTCTGAAGATGGTGGGTCTTCATTCGATGGCTTTTTCCTTTCCCTGCACTCATTCCATCGTCCCCAAGCCCACTTTAAGATGAAGAAACCTCCGATCGCATAAACCTAAAAACAACCAGAACAGATGTTAGGACAAATAGCTCATATATTTCAGTGTTTTAAAACATAAAAAAATTTATTGGCGTACACAAGTCTAGAAACCCTTTTGTGCTTGCCAGATGGAACTTCAACCCACAACGTGTCTTGGTTATGGGGCGACTTATATACGTCTGGGTACCACTTTAACTTGTCAAATAGTTTAACAAAATATCTAGTTCTATCGACTAGTGATTAAATGGTTATCATGCCCTTCATAATGAATAACTGTACAAAACCTGTGTAATATAAATAGTACCAAAAATATGTTCTGGCGGTTTACGAAAGGAAAAAATTAATACAAGAACAAAAAAATAACATTCAGTATGGGATGGGCCAAAAAGTTAACATCAATTTGCGATGGTTACCATCTCCATAGGGTCAAAATGAGGGAGTAAGAATATTTTTTGTGTTAATATACATTCTTGATCACACAAATTGACTCTATAAAGCAGAAACTTACTGTGAACACTTAGGTGACGAGAGCTAAGTTTTTTACTCTCCAAGTAAAGTAAATAGATATACAGCATAGCATATTATTACAGAATTATTGTGCTTTAGAACATGAGAGAACTCACCGACAACACTTAAGATGAAATGAGCTGTATTTTGACTCTCCAAGTACAATAAATCTATATATTCAATTTTCTTTTGCAACAGAAAAAGGATTTATATGTATTTAACACAAAGCTCCCATCTAGTTTGGTTTTGAACATATCACAATACACTATGATTGTTAAGAGTCATTTCACTACAAGTCTAACAGAAGTAAAAGTAAGAGGTGGATGCATAATAAGGACCATGAAACACTAAATAGACGAAGTACTGCACTATGTTCTATCGGTATTAGGTGTTATCAGATATGTCCACATCTTCAGCTATGCTGATGATAGATTTCAAGTAAGCTGAAATTTGAATGAAGATATAATAAGTGTTGCTCATCCAAAATAAAATAAAACTCACGTAGAAAAGATTACTCATTCTTTTAAGTTTTAACTAATATTACCCAATCTGCTCTCTATCGATGTGAACTTTAGCACTATGTCTGATATGATATAAGCACAGGAAGAAGATAAAAAAAATTAAAATAAAGAAACAAAAAATAATGCTCCTGCCCAGACTTGGTCCCCTAAAGTGTGATATGCTCTTAGGTAACATCACTTTAGGCAAAGCTAAACTTTTATTAAAGCATCACCATATACCTTATTACAACATCCATCCCCACACGTCTGGTGCTTCGATGTATTAAATTATCAACTCTGAAACTGAGCATAATGAATAGATCACCTAGGAATTGGTATTTTATAAGCAAAACAAAACCTAGAACATGGAATTACTTGATTATATACATTTCAGCGACACGTGCCTAATTTGCTCCAAATTTCACAGTAACTAGTCTCTAACTCTCTATTAAACGTAAACTCTTTAACTGTTTCATTCTAATAATTATCAAACATACAGTCAAAATCCTTAACTTTCCTCTTATTACTGTTTATCGACATTAAACCACACTACACCACACATTTTCAGCTTATAATCAGCGACTGAATAACCCATAAAGTAGGAACTGAAACTAAAACAGGCCTGTTGTAAAGTAAACATACGAAAATCAAAAGAGCATAAATTAAGTAATTACAATTCACATAATTATAATAAGATTCGATCATAATCAGGTTGTGCTAAGGGGTTGTTTCCGTTTAAATATCTTGGTCTTCCTTCGGGAATCCATATGAACCGAGTAAGTGGTTGACATACTCTAGTAGATCGGTTCAAGGAAAAGTTATCGAGTTGGAAAGCGAATATGATATCTGTTGTATTTTTTCGGTTAGCAGCACTAGAGCTGCTATTGATGACATATTGCTAGAGTCAAGTGATTATGGTACACGTTGGTTTAGATAATTACCTCGAAAGGTGAATATTTTCTCGTGGCGTGTTTCGTTTGTAATTATTCGTTTAAATGGTTATGTAATAGAGGTCGTAAAAATATTTGATGGAATTCCTGGCAGATTCGATAGTGGATTTTTAATTTATATAATTGCTGTTTAAAAAAAATAATAATGAGATTCGATCTCATAAGTGAGTTATATTCAGAGCAGCTCTAGATTAAATTAAGCCCTAGCTATTAAATCAACAATTTATACATATACATAGATATTATATATGTAAATAAAAGTAGATGTGTATAGAACTATAGATACAGATATATATACCTGCCAGAGAATAACAGGATTCGTTTTTTTCTCCGCATCTTCCGATTCAAGCTTCAAAGGACTAACGGTTTTCGTACGGTCATTCGGATAGGTAACCGTCTCCGTCTTCGAAACCTCCACCACTTCACCGCCACGAACCACCGCTTTTTTCTCCGTTTCAACTTTCACTACATCTTTCTTAGCCGACGGCAGCTGCGGTAACGGTAAATTAGAAAGTACCTGAGTGAATTTCGAGAAAAGCGAAGATAACGGGTTCTCAAACTTGATCGATTCGTTGTCAATTTTGTGGACAGTCAAAGCTTTGTTCTCCGACATTTCTGTGCTGGTGTAAATTTCAATGAAAACTGCAAAATTAAGTGAATCGTTTAAGCGGTTGGTGTTTATCAGTAGACAGTAATACCAATACCCAATAATTCTATAATTGGGTCAAAATGGAACGTCTCTAATAAAGTAGGTTCACGAAGAGGCGAGTAATGGGCCGGTTTCTTTAATTCGGGTTCCAGATTGACATACCGAAAACTTGCTTAGCCCAAATCAGTCTAAAAGTTTGGGCTAGGCCGTAGTGATCAAATCTGTTTATCAAAGTGCTTCTCCCATTGCTCAAGATATCTCTTTTCCAGTACTACACGACAACGATAGCTTAAAACCTATACGTAGCCGATACGTAGCCAGAATATGTTATTACCATATATACGGATGGCACAATGTCGGGTTTGGATCGGGTTTAGGTCATCAAAGACTCAAACCCGATTATAAAAGTCGTCCGAAATCTAGACTCACTGGCTCCCAAACTAGCAGGTAAACGGATTTTCCCACAATTATCCGGGTTGCCATTTACTTAGGGTAAACGGTTATTCGAGCCTTTTTCGGGTATTCGAGTCTTTTCGAGTATACGGGCCGAGTAATCGGGTATACGGGTATGAACTCGAGTATACGGGTCGGGTAATCGAGTTTGTGTCCAAAACCATCTCTGGAACTGGACCTAAAGAAATTGACAATCATCCTCAAACCCGACTCTAAACCCATTAACCTACCCAAAAATATCTGATTTTCAATCGAGTAAGGGTTTTTTTGTCATCCCTAACATATATACTACTAGCAATACGTCGATGTGCCGTTTTGGAATTTTCCGAGTCTGCTTTAGAGTTTTCTCTGTGATTTTGATGTTTTTTGATGTTGTTTTCTACTGTCATTTTGACGCTTTTTGATGTCATTTAACCCTATCGGTGTGCTGTTTTGTTATTCATTTCAATAGTATTCGGGTGAGTTATTAGGTAAGTTAGCTAGAGGGAGATTTTATACGACGATCATATAGATAAAGTATTGACCGATATAACATCTTGTATGAAATCTTTGTCTTCCAACCAAAAAATGTTTGCCAACCTCTAATAGAAAGAACGAATGCCTTAACTTACCCAGCACCAAATGAACCACCATCTCCGTTGGCGCTTTGTTATCTGAACTTTCAACATCGATGATTATCTTTGCGTTGTTCAATTCGGACATAGATTTGGCATACAACCTTTCGTGTTTTAGCCCCCAAAGTGACACTAATGTTGGATATATAAACAAGAAATAGGTAACATAAAATAGATGTATGGTTATGAGCATTGAAGACGTATTGTGAATAATTGTTTCCGAATATTTTATTTATTTAGTTCCACCAAAAAGTATAATTTATTCCACAATCGCGGTTAGGGGCATAGTTAACATAGGTCAATCCGAGTTGGCTATGCCGACAATCAAATTTTTTATATACTTACATTTGAATTTAGTGAGAAATGGCGATGAAAGTGGGGTAGCCTTCATCACTATTTCCCACCCGAACGATGTTCATGGCATTCCCCGACGCCTATCTAGACAACGTTTGTAAGAGGCACGCAGCACGCTGTCGTTTTTAGGCATTCCGAGGTTTGATCAATATCAATATCAATATTATACTTGCACTCTCAAAAAACAATACTCGTAACTCTCAACAACCACCACCTAATAAAGACACACCAAAAATTTCTTATGTATTACTCCGTATTGTATTAGGTCAAAAAATCTCCTCTATGTGCTCTAAATACTCTATACTAATATCGAGATAAAGATCTAAATTTTAAAGTTATAACTTGCCACTATTTATCATATGATAAATAAAAGTGTTTTACCAAACACAATAACTTTGTAGTTTTATCAGCATGGTATATATTGGAAACACTGATCATAGAATATACAAAACTTTGTGCATCTTCCACGAAGAATTGCAACTTCCTGCAGAGGTGAATCGGTGGTACGGCCATCTGGGTGGAGAACTTGCATATGAAGGTTGTTGATTGTTTTCTGCTTCTTCACATGCTGATTAAGACGTGTGTTTAGGTTGTTACAGAGTATACTTATTCTGTTTTTGGTTGCATACAGCAGCGAATCCAGGATTGAAACTTAACGGGGTCCTAATTTTTTTTTTCAAGTAATTATATTTGACAGGTATTTTACCAGTTGTTTAACTCCAAAAAACTATAAATCCTAAAAATATATGGAGTCCTGCAAAAAAATTAGTGGTGTCATGTACAATTTGAAAGGTACTTCGTAAAAAAAAATTCTAGACTAGCGAGGTCACGGGACTCCACTCCTCATAGTGTAAGGGCCTGTTTACTTACTTTTACATTAAGTCATTTATGGGTATGGATGGCTATATGGATACATGTAGTCATGTAGTAAGCTTTAGATATAAAATAGGTGTTTACTTTTGGTATTTAATAATCGACTACATCATCGTAAATGACTATTTTATCCTTTATACAAATTTGAAATTAAATAAACACATGTATCAAATTTTTATACATAAAATTGGTGTGCATCTGTATCTGGTTCAAAGAAGATTAATTTTTTTTCTTAAATGCAATAACAGATCCAGAAACATATATCAATGACATTCAGGGAGCAAATCTCGATTCCCCAAAAATCCATCTAAAACCGATCAACTTAACCTAAACAATAAAATTAATAAAATCTACTCTCATGCTTTACAACCCAGCGACGTCATCGTCTTCATTTCATTTTATAGAATTTTTCATTTTCACCCAAATAATCCATCACCATCATGCTCCAAAACCAAGTAATCACGCCGTACTCTAAAAATAATCGTTAATAAACCATCATCGAACATCAATTTTCGATTTCGAACATCATCGATGGAGTCCTGTGGTTAGGGGTTCCATCCCGTAGAGGTAGGGGGTGGTTATCGAGATCTACATTTTTCAAACATCGATGGAAATATGTGGGTGTCTATCTATGATTTTGGAACGTCGCTGAAGGTTGGGCATTCCTTGGTCGGAGATATGTGTTTTTCTTTCTTGAGGATAAACGTATAAGCTTCTGTTATGTGAAAGGATAAATAAAAAAAAAGAAAGAAAGAAAATGAGGGTGTATATGGAAATAAGATGGTTGTATCTGGAGTACACCACTTTTGTGAATGACCCACAAATCTCTTCATTTAGTTCCAATTAATCAAAAAGGTGAAAGTAAACACCCCACATGTATTACCGAATAATCCCTTTAGTCAAATAAGTCAATTAAGTTACAAGTAAACAGGCCCTAAGTTCGCCACTGGTTGCATATCAAAAAGTTTCATCACAATGCAACTATTTAACATGTTTTGAACATCTCTGAGACCTAGTTGATCACGTTGGTGGTGTCAATACTTACAAAAAATTCCGCCCAAAGATCTAATATAAATCTTTGAAATCAATCATGAATATTTTAGACCATACTTTAAATTCAAGATAACATCATAAAGATTAGAGCAAGAATAAAATGCCACAAAACAAAACTTTTAAGACCAAAAAGCCTGTTTAGCTATGAAATGATGAAATGCCTTATGAAGGAAACCAGAAGTTCGACACGCCATCACAACCTTGTAAACAAAGCCAACACCCATATTAGCAATCTGAGCCCCATCCAATTGAGCACATTGCCACCTTATAGCAAACAACATAACCTCTAAAGTTTCGCCTTAGCTTATTAAAATATGAGGAGATAAAACGGCTAAATGCAGAGATCAACACTTACAAACAACAATACAAAGTTGATAATGAAAACGAATATTGTATTCATCTACATAACATAATAGATTCTTCTTTGAATGCTAAGCCATCTTATCATTAATTGCTGCAAAAACTCCATATGCTTTAACCAAAGAAAGTATGCTCATTTGCAACAAAGTAACAAATTATCTATTCACATCGAGGCTACAAATACTTTAATCGACTTCTATCAACAAAATTACAATTTATTGTTTCAAGTTCTATGATGAAGTTTAAATTAGCAGATGGCATTAATTGAATAAAACTCCAATATAACTAATCCTACCAATAATTAAGCAATTCAAACATATACTCAACAAATAAAAAGCACAAGCAAAAACTAAATCCTCCATAACGCATTTTGAATAAAAACCATTAATCAATTCAATTCATACATAATAAAAGTAAACTAACATCAGTCCAACATAATCGAAAATATAACAAAACCTGAAAAACAGAAAATAACAACTCATCTTTCTTTCTTCAGAATCGAAGCTTCGAGAAGAACCAACGGTTTTTCCCAGTCTTGAACCTTTCCTCCAACCTAGCTTTCGCCTCTTTGCAAGCAGTCACTTTCTTGTCACGTGACTGTAACGCATCAACTGACACAATATCCTTAAGATCAACATCAAGTGTGTACCTTGTTGGCATTATGTGATTGTAATTCACAAGCTTAATGAATGTCTTGACTCGGGACTTTTTTGCGGTCTTCTTTGCTGAATCTTTACGGATAACTTTCTTCGGGTATTTTGCGATTCCTGCAACCAAACAGTGGCCGTACGGACGGTCACGTGTTCCGTCATCGAATTGCTTGACGATAACGGCTTTGCGGCCTGCAAAACGGCCGTTGAGAACAACCACTGCCTTGTTTGGTTTCAAAAACTTCATTTTTGCTCCTTGTGCTTCTTCTGAATCGGCTGCTTCTGAGACGAATGAGGAATTAGGGTTTTGGAAATGGTTATATCATAAAGCCCAATAAAGATGTCTAGGGTTTTCATAACGAAACGGATATGGGCCCGTGGTTGTAAAATGAGGCCTAGTATAATTTATTTTATTTTCATTTTATCTTACGATAAAATTTAATATAATTTTATTAAATTTTATTTAGGAGTATGTTTTACATTAAATCAGATGAGGTGTGATAATTTATCTTCTGTTAATGGAACTGTAAATTAGCAAATTTTATAATTTAGTTCGTGGATGTGTATCGCCAAAATCGTCGCGAATTGAGTTTTCTCTTAATGTGCGTCTGAGTGGCATATAATCGCGAATGTGGTTAAGTTCCCTCTGGATGATGCCGATATTGTCATTTGAAAAAAAATGGTGTAAATTAACATCATTTTTAATTAGTAAAAATGGTGTTGACATACACTATTACATTTTTTAAAATTTTTATATTTTATATCTTTATTATTACATTATTAATTGTTTATTTGTATTTTTTTTTTTATCAATTCAACAGACTATTTGAATACGACATATGAGATTATATTATTCTAAATACTTATTGGTGTTTCGTACGTTCCATTAATGCAATGTCGTTTTCTCAAAGTTCTTATAATACTTGAATACGCGCTTCTTACAAATGTTAGTTTTATCATATTTTTAATTGTATTTGTTTCAACTTATTTTATAACCTTTAGTAGAGTATACAAAACTTTACCAATTGTCGAGCTCAGTTAATCTATCTAGGATTGGTTAATGCGTCGTGGGTGTTACAGTGTCCTTTCTTTTAGTGCTGAGTGAATTGTATATAACATATGTATACGTATATATTGGTCGTTGTATTGGCCAATCGCCAACCGAATGTATGTTGTAAATATTTCAAATAATAGTGTTGTTTTTTAAAAAATCAGTCTTTAATATATGAATTGTAATTATAATAGTATGGAATAAACCATTTTTCGCCGCAATGCGTGGGCTTTATTGCTCTTTTTCTATTTTGTGTAGTTTGATAATTTGTAGATGAATTTAGTAGTAGATAATTGTGTGGTGGAAGATATGTGACGCTTAGAGCACAGAGAGTGGTGATTGAGGTCAGTTGACATGTCAGGCGTGACTTGCTGAGTTAGAAAAAATGAGGAGTGGTAACCTATATCACTTGGTCATGTCAGTTTTTATTTTTATTATTATTTTAATGATTTCAAATATAACATAAACTATTAAAATTAAAAAAAAATAACATAAACAAAAATAACGTTTATTAAAAATATAAAAAATTACATTTCCTAAAAAAAAAATACGATTCCTAAAAATAAAAATAAAAACATTACGATCGAGCCTTTCACGGGGTTTTAGGACTATTGTATCCCTCATCACTGAAATGACCCGTCCTAGTCCATCTGGACGAATACATTACATTTGGTTACATCGCGAATTACTTGACCTCTATATGATACATTTTACAAACATTGCATTCGTTTTTAAAAGACAAACTTTCATTACATCGAAAGTTGACCCATGCATACCATTTCATAATATATTCAACTATAATTGACTTAATAATAATATTGATGAACTCAACGACTCGAATGCAACGTCTTTTGAAATATGTCATGAATGACTCCAAGTAATATCTCTAACATGAGCAAATGCACAGCGGAAGATTTCTTTAATACCTGAGAATAAACATGCTTTAAAGTGTCAACCAAAAGGTTGGTGAGTTCATTAGTTTACCGTAATCAATAATTTCCATAATTTTAATAGACCACAAGATTTCATATTTCCATTTCTCATAAACATCATGCATAAAAATCATTCATATGGATTGAACACCTGGTAACCGACCTTAACATGATGCATGTAGAATATCCTCATCATTCCGGGACTCACATCGGACATGATAAATCGAAGTACTAAAGCAGTTCAAATTCTCTGACTGGGGCTTGTTAGTGCCCATAGATCTATCTTTAGGATTCGCGTCAATTGGTGGCAATTATCATAAACACCAATTCTTAGGCTACCAAGCTAAAAAGGGGCATATTCGGTTCAATAATCCAACCATAGAATGTAATTTAGATTACTTGTGTCTATTTCATAAAACATTTATAAAAGCAGCGCATGTATTCTCAGTCCCAAAAATATATATTGCAAAAGCATTGAAAAATGGAGCAAATGAAACTCACAATATTGTATTTCGTAGTAATTAAGCATATGATGGCATGAACAAGTGCAAGGTTGGCCTCGAATTCACGAACCTATATTAATTATGTATATTAATACATATAATAGTAATCAAACAATTATATATATTATTATTAGTGATATACTTGTTATTTAAATGATTTCTGCATTCCATTAATAACTTACATATATTTATTTTATATATCTTGCTTATTATAAAAATAATAATAGAGTTAAGTTATATATATTAGATATATTTTTATGTACTAATATTTATTTGGTTACAATAATATTAATAAATAAAATGTCGTAATATCTTTATAATAATAATATCAGTAGTTATAATAATATTAATACTCATTTTAAAAGTAATGATAATAATAATACTAATAATAATAATAACTATAAAATTAATAATTTCACTGTTAATGATAATTGTGATACTAATTTTTGTAATTGCATATTAATAATACTCATGATAATATAAATAATAATACTTATAACCATATTAGTGGTAATAATAATAATAATCTTATTATTAATTTTTTTTAATGATGATAATAATAATTTATAGTATGATAGTTATAGTAATACTTAACTTATCAATAAAAACAATAACAATTATGTCAATCTTATTACTAATGTTAATCTTAATAATAATACTCTTGTTAATAATAATAATAATAATAATAATAATAATAATAATAATAATAATAATAATAATAATAATAATAATAATAATAATAATAATAATAATAATAATAATTCAAAAATAATACTAATACTATTATTAATGATAATAGTTTGTATTAGTTTCATACTAACAATAATAATAATAATAATAATCCTACTCATAATAATACTTATATCAATATTAATACTAATAAAACCACTAATAATAATACCTAGTGATATTTCTTAATAACAAAAATGATAATATTATTAACCCTAGTATTTATGTTACATAATAATAATAACAATAATTAATGATAACAATAATAATAATAATAATAATAATAATAATAATAATAATAATAATAATAATAATAATAATAATAATAATAATAGAAATTAAATTGAAAGTGTATATACCCTTTAAAAAGCTTTTCCAAAAAGAATTGCCCGAGACCGGGCTCGAACCCGTGACCTCTCGCTCACAGACTAAACACTCAAACCATCCAAGCTGTTCCATTTTTCTATTTTACAACTCAGACTGTATTTATTTATCCCGTAATTTCGTGTCCTATCTTCTTCTTCTTTAATTCTCAAACTAATCCAACTCACCCAAAACACAATCGTGCATTACAATATCAATTTAGGACTTAGTATCCATCGTATAAACACCTATTTATGATTAATTGGTTTAAAAAAATATATATATGAGAACAGTCTGCTGCTCGTCGAGGTTATTTACACATAAAAAAAAATTGATTTTTGAATTTGGTATTGTTTTAGCCAAAGATTACAAGACCAATTTTGTTTCAAAACACTCCTATAATCTTTCTAAATCCTCAATTTGACAGAAAACATCGAAACAATTACGAATTTTAATGATGAACAAAAATTTAACTTTTTTTAGAATTTACCTTTGACTTCAAAATTTGGATTCGATAAGAAGAATTGGGAGTTCAAACTTTTCAGAAAGTTTACATAGAGTAATCCTAACACTTCTGCATTTTTAGTTTTTGAAAATTCATTCGAAATCGAATTATGGTGAAAAAGATGTAGCGAACAGGGGTATCGTGTGTGTGTTCTATCTTTTCTGTTTTTCTTCAACAACTAATCAGAGATTGATAATACATAACGTGCTTGTGAGTGTCTAAACAGCAACCAGAAGTGACTGAAGTTGGATTGTAGTTATAATTGATCGACAGAGTACAAAACGTGAGCAGGAGAAGAGAAAAGAAATTAAAATTAGATAGTGATTGATATCTGATTTGATTAATAGGTTTTATATAATATTAATAACTAATAAATATAAATACATTAATAATAATAATGTTGTAATAAATAAAATAATAAAAATAATAACACTATTAATATTAGTAATAATTATCATAATAATAATATTTAGAACAATGATAATAATAATTTTAATAATGATAATGATAATAATAATAATAATAATAATAATAATAATAATAATAATAATAATAATAATAATAATAATAATAATAATAATAATATATGATTGTCATAATAAGGTGTTCTTGATGTGAAGCGAGGTGTATATAAAATAGCTTATTATTTTACTAGGAAAACACTATTAAATACGATACAATTTTACACAAGATATTTATTTATTTATAGAATGGATCTACTTAAACCTTGCTACAACACTTATAGGCAGTGTACCTAATCGTACAGTAGTGTAGTTTTTAGTAAGTCCGGTTCGTTCCACAGGGAAATCTTTAAACAAAGCTCAACGCTATATTAGTTTACTTTTATAAAAATACAAATATATATATAAGTAATATTATTATTATAGGGGGGTTTTTACCATTTAATGACCGGTTTGTCGATTTTAAGACTTTAGTCGCAGTTAAAACCTAATGTAAAATATAAAATAAATACAAGACTTAAATTAAAGCGTAAAGTAAATAATGATAATGAAATTGCGAATAATAAAAGTGCGATAAAATAAACTTGCGATAATTAAAAAGTACGATAATTAAAAGTGCGATAAATTAAAATAAATAAAAGTGCGATAATTAGAAGTGCAATTAAATATAAAATAAAGGAAATTAAATATGAAATAAAAGAATTATGCTTATTTAAACTTCCGTAATCATGATGTTTGACGTGTTGATTTTAGTTTTATGCCCATGGGTTAATTGTCCTTTGTCCTGGATTATTTAATATGTCCGTCTGGTTTTTGTCCATAACAGTCCATCAGTCATAAATATAAATTGCAAGTGTCCTTGTCAAATTATTATTATACCCGAAGTTAAATATTCCAACTAATTGGGGATTCGAATTGTAACAAGGTTTTAATACTTTGTTTAATGAATACACCAGGTTATCGACTGCGTGTAAACCAAGGTTTTACTACTTTGTTAACAATTACACCAATTACCCTTGAATGTAATTTCACCCCTGTTTTAATTATTCTAGTGGCTATTAATCCATTCCCGTGTCCGGTTAAATGAACGATTATTCGTACATATAAATACCCCGCCCATCGTGTCCGATCGAGTGTATATGGTAATTTATAGGGACGCCCAATTGTAAATCTTTATATTAACATTAACAAACTTTCATTTAGTTAAACAAATATAAAGCCCATTAATAGCCCATAGTCTAATTTCCACAAGTGTCGTTCTTTTGTCCAAACCCCAATTATGGTACAAAACCCAATTACCCAATTTTAGTAATTAGCCCAACATCATGATTACTTCGTTTTAAATAAGCATAATAATAACTTAGCTACGAGACATTAATGTAAAAAGGTTGAACATAACTTACAATGATTAAAAATAGCGTAGCGTTACACGGACAGAATTTCGACTTACACCCTTACAACATTCGCTAACATACCCTTATTATTAGGATTTAAAATTAAAATTAAAATTAAAATATAAATTATATATATATATTACGTATATATTGAGAGAGAGATGAAATAAGATATGAAATTTGATCAGAATTCGGTTGGCTTTATAGCCAGAGTTGAAAATTGGGGCTCCGCGACTCGCGGCAAAATGCCCTTAAAACTCCGCGAGTCGCGGAGATGTATTTACAGCTCACACCCTTGGAGTTTCTTGCTGCCGACGGTTTTTAATATATATATATAATATATATATAATTAATATAATTAATTATATATTATATTATATTTATATACATAGTTAACTTGTAATTTTTAGTCCGTTGCGTCGAGCGTTAAGAGTTGACTCTGGTCCCGGTTCCGGATTTTCGAACGTCCTCGCGTACAATTTAATATCTTGTACTTTGTGTTTTGAATCTTGTACTTTTGTAATTTCAAGACGTTTCTTATCAATAATTGGAACCTTTTTGATTGTCTTTTGTTCTTTTGAGCTTTTTGGTCGTTTGCGTCTTCAATTCGTCGAATCTGTCTTTTGTCTTCACCTTTTATTATTTAAACGAATATCTCTTGTAAATAGAACAATTGCAACTAAAAGCTTGTCTTTCTTGAGGAATAATGCTATGAAATATATGTTCGTTTTTAGCATTATCAAATATTCCCACACTTGAGCGTTGCTTGTCCTCAAGCAATATTGTCTTGAAATACTAGAATCACTTCTTTATTCTTCACACTTTGTACATCAGTGATTTCTATACGGCGGTATAAACAATGGTAGTAACGATATGGTTTACAGTCCCACATGACTATAAAAATTTAGATCCATTAAGGAAATTGGATCTTTATGAAAACATTTGATCTTTTGAAAATTAAATCTAGTTTTTACCCTAGATAAGTTTTTCCGGAATAACCCTTTACCGGTGTTTGCAAAATATTTTTGTGGGTTTGGTGGGTTTCAGATTTGAAAATTTTAGCTCAAAACTTGCGGTTTTGTGTCACCCACTTGCTAACCTTGTATTTGGAAAGCAACACGTCCAGTTTACTTGTCCCGTATATTACCTTTCGGCAAACTACCGTCCGGTTGTAAAGGAAAGCGTTGAACAAGCAACTGTTTAAGGCAATGTCCCGTGACATGCTTTTGATTATGGTCTATAACGTGTCGGACACAATTACTATCCTTGGTAGGAGCAATAGTAAAGCTCACCCTTATAATTTTTTCGGTCTGGCACAAGGTCCTGTCTTTGACCACTATGCAACCACCGTTCTTACGGTTGACACCCGATTTAGTTCAGGTTACCTAATGAATTCCAGGTGAATTCCTAGGATTTTACGTTCAATGGTAATGAACGCATTGAAAATAGGGTTTTCAGAAAACAAATCGGTTTGTAATTTTGATCAAAATATTTTCTCGTTTAAGCTCGAGTTTAGATATCATTGAATTCCATGAGTTTGAATTCTCAATCTTTAAGGTCAATCTCAAGGATTGAGTAATATCAGGCTTAAAAGCTGATTTTTAATCTTTAAGGAGATTATCCTTTCTGGGGATCTGATTCATTAGTCTTATCCAGCTAATTTGCACGGTGCCTCCTCATTGTACGAGATAAATCCTTCTCATGGTTAGGATAAATCTGACCACTTGGCGACCCTGTTTGATGTTGAGGTCCGTGGATTTCCTGCTGATTTTAGTGATGACTTTTCTAGATTTTTCGTCAACCTACAGCTGGTCTGAACGACAACTTCATGACCTAAATCAAGAAGCGCGTGTCTTTTTCGGAAGACTTTACTTCCTTTTAATGATGGAATTGATTCATCGTGTAGATCCATCTCTTCTTTTCTTTCATTGGGTAAAACAGTTTAGTTTAGTCCAAAGCAAAAGTATTTTCAATTATTTGTTACAGATATATGTGACATATGTTTAAAATAATTTGGTAAATTTTCCCACACTTGGCTTTTATTTTCCTTTTTATCGTCCTCTATTCCATTTTAAATGAATTTTAACATTTTAGTTTGTTTCTCAATTTATGTCCTTTCCGAGGTAACAATAATTTCGGTGTTAAAACCTAGTTTTATCGTTCATAAATATGTATAAACATGATTTTGAATTCATTTAATTGAAAATTTTGAAAAATTTTACTAGAATTGGGTAGTCAGTATATAAGACTAGGGCTGTTCTTTTTTATCAGAGAGCACTAGATTCTAATACAACTACTGCTTTACTAGTATTTTTAA
The DNA here is from genome assembly GCF_046630445.1 of Rutidosis leptorrhynchoides. Taxonomy (NCBI): domain Eukaryota; kingdom Viridiplantae; phylum Streptophyta; class Magnoliopsida; order Asterales; family Asteraceae; genus Rutidosis; species Rutidosis leptorrhynchoides. The sequence goes on along the minus strand of NC_092335.1, from coordinate 38,295,435 downwards.
TGGTAACCAAGTGTTTAATATAAAAATTTTAAAATCCGAAAGAATTTAATCCCTTCCCACACTTAAGATCTTGCAATGCCCTCATTTGCAAGAAATCAGTAACAATTTAAATTATTGAGGGTGATTTGTGTGAAAATGATTAAATTTTTACCAAAGTTTCCAAATATATTGGCGTTTGTTTGCTGAATGATAAATGGTGCACATCATTTGTTCATTCCGTCTTGTTGTTATTTCACATATATTTTGCATCTTGTCGTCAAAATTAGTTGCTTTTGCTGAACTTAATGCCAGTCTTTGAAAATGCGTTGTTTTACCCTGTTGTGTACATAAGATAAACTGCAAACATATATACATATTTTTGAAGTTTGGTATATTACCCCACATTCAAAAATTATTAAAATCTAAGAATAAAAGTTAGATAATTATAAAAATGATTACAATATTAACAAAAGTATTAAACATATCAATAATTACAAATTACAAAATAAAAAAAAAAAATAAGTAAACTAAGGATGATATTGGTACCAATAGGGGTTCCACGCATAACCATAAGTGCTATAGAATGCTTCGGCAGGGTCATACGTAGGATATGGTGGCTGCATCTCTATCGACCAAGGAGGGAAGACGGGTTTCGGTGTAGGAATATAGTTTCTACCTATATGTTGGCAATGCGCTATGATCTGGTTCTGATGAACTTGCCAATCTTCAAATGCTCTCTGTCTAGCATTTTCGTATTCCTGAGAAGCTATAAACCTATGCATTTCTTGCATCTCATTCCCCCCTCCTACATTACCTTGTTCCTGGTTTCTCTCTACCTGTGGATGTCTACCATTGTATCGTACTGCGGCGTTATTTCGCCGCTTCAAAACTTTCGCACCATGGTATACATTTAAACCTATAGTGTCGCGGGGTTCCGGCTCTTCTACTAATAATCCCCCCGACTTATATCCACACCGAGATATTCACCAATCAAAGTAATAAAAATACCACCTCCTATTATGCTATGTGGACGCATCCCCCGAACCATAGCTGATAAATAATAACCCACACAATATGGTATACTTACAGCGCTGTGTGGGTCTCGAATACACATATGGTAAAACAAATCTTGTTCATTTACCTTTTCTTTGTTTTTACCCCTTTGTGTAATCGAATTAGCTAAAAACCTATGTATTACTCTTAATTCGGCTCTATCTATATCCAAATAAGAGTAGTTTCCCCCTTTGAAACGGTGATGGCTTGTCATTTGACTCCACACACCGTGTGTATCAAAATTCTCATCTATCTTTCTACCGTTTAGTATCAATCCTCTACAATCGGCAGACGCTAATTCCTCAGGCGTATATATACGTAAAGCCTGAGCCATGTCCAGTAAAGACATGTGGCGCATCGAACCGCCTAACAAAAATCTAATAAAAGAACGATCGGTTAAACTAGCTACCCGATCATTCAACTCTATACTACATAACAACTCTTCACACCATACTTTATATACAGGTCTGCGTATGGTGAATAAACATATCCAGTCATTAAAAGAAGAATTACCATACCTCTGTACAAGTAATTCCCTAATTGGCCCGGCCAATTCTACAGCTTCTAAGGGTCCCCATTCTATGACCCTCGGTACCTCAACAACCTTGGAATGAAGAGTATGCAAACCCCGTTGATATTTTGGATAATCTATCCAAAGTCTGTCAAATCTCAGGTTCGGGTGCAACTGTTCCAAGTGCATATCTGAAAAGGTCATGACTGGATGAGGTACATCCTGCTTGTAGTAGTTATCTACCTCCTGTTGTTCCAAGTTCTCAGCAGGAGCATGGCGGGCTTGGGATGAAGATTCACCCCTTTCATTCTGCAAAACACATCAAACACAAATTTTGTGCATCCAAATATGCATTAGTGTCAGCAAAATCATCAATCAAAATAATTACAATGACATTATCAATTTATATCAAACTTAAGCTTATTTTCACATTTTTATCAAATCTACACTTTTTCAAATAAGCATATACGAAAATTTTCGCCAAGTTCATAAGCATTCAACTCAAATAACATGTCAAAATAATCATTACTAGCAAATAAACAAGTCTCAAATGGCATTATCTTTCAAAAATCAAGTTCATGAATTTTGGACTTGAAAAAGTCCACTTTAATTCTCAAAATCATGTTTAGGCTCAAAGTTTGGATCATTTAACTACCTAGACATGTTACACTACTCAATTTAGCAACAATTCATGACAAAAATCGGCCATAACCTGTTTATATCAAAAAGCCCCAAATTGCTCAAGAACACAAACCCTAGATTATTCAAAATTTGAAGTTTAAGGCTTCTAATCATGTTAAACAGCATCAATCTAGGTTATACAAGCATAATACATAAACAATTTAAGTCTAATTACACTAAAAAGCATCAAAATCAAATTGGGGAAAAAATAGCTCAAGAACACTAAAATTCGAATTAAATGGTGTTTAGGTGTAGAAATTTACCGTTTTTCTTGAGTAATTCTTAGATATCATCCTTCTCAACATGATTTTAGCAAAAAATTTGGTGATTAACGGTTAAAAATTGAGATTTTTGGGGGTGATTTTCGGGTTTTTTCGCAGTTATTTTCGAGCTGTATGTTTCTGTTTTGTGTGTGGGGGAGTGACTGATCGTTCAGCTATTTTATTTTTTTTTCTAGGTTTTGGTCCCTCCGCGAGTCGCGGAGGTTTTGCACTGCAAACTCCGCGACTCGCGGAGTTTACTCTTTTTTTTTTTTTTTTTTTTTTTTTTTTTTTATAATCTTTAACTTCTTAAAACAATTTAGTAATTAATTTTAAAATTTTGTTTCCCTTGTTATTTAGGATGAGGTCGTTTCGGATCGATGTCCTAGTCCGTCCCTCGACAAAATTTTAAAATTTGTCAATTTCAAGCAATTGTTTTAAAAGCTTAGATTTTTGGATTTTTAAATTTTTTTTTTTTTTTGGCATACTTTAAATTAATAAGATTAAAAATAATGATAATAAAAGTTCTCGTCCCTCCCTGGGGTAAAGCAATTTCGGTTCAAAGACCTAGTCTTCAACTTACGATGAATTTTAAAAATCATATTTTTAACTTAATGAGATAAAGTAAATTTTTTTTGTTTTTAAAAACTTAAATTAAAATGCATATTAATTTCAGAAAAAACCTACAAAACAAAAATTCAGAATGGAGGGAGAAGACTAGTTCTTTAGGGTCTGCTAGGGAAAGACCATACGTGTTCCATTTTCGAGAACTACACGAAAACAGACAATCTAACTCTAACAGAGATATATATTATCCTTTAAAGACTTGATTCTCCCCACACTTAGTTAGCTGTGGTGTCGAAATTGTGATTAACTTCGTTGTCGACTTCCATCGGACCATGTATGTAATGTTTAACTCTGTGACCATTAACTTTAAATTCAATCCCATTTGAATTTATTAATTCTATCGTTCCGTATGGGAAAACTCTTTTGACTATGAATGGTCCAGACCATCTTGATTTCAATTTTCCAGGAAATAGCTTGAATCGTGAATTGAAAAGAAGGACTCTGTCTCCTTCTTTAAATTCTTTTGAACTTCTGATTCTTTTATCATGCCATTTCTTCGTTCTTTCTTTATAGATTAACGAATTTTCGTATGCTTCATGTCTTAATTCTTCTAATTCGTTTAGTTGACTTAATCGTAGACGTCCGGCTTCATGTAAATCAAGATTACATGTTTTCAAAGCCCAAAATGCTTTGTGTTCAATTTCTACTGGAAGATGACATGCTTTTCCATAAACAAGTCTAAAAGGTGTGGTTCCAATTGGAGTTTTGTAGGCTGTTCTAAAAGCCCAGAGTGCATCCTCCAATTTAATGGACCATTCCTTTGGATTTGATCCTACGGTTTTCTCTAGAATACGTTTTAAAGCTCGGTTGGTATTTTCAACTTGTCCACTTGTTTGTGGATGATATGCGGTGGAGATTTTATGAGTTACTCCATATCTTTTAAGAACTTTCTCAAGTTGATTATTACAGAAATGAGTACCCCGATCACTTATTAAAGCTTTCGGTGTTCCAAACCTTGCAAAAAGACGTTTTAAAAAGTTGACTACAACTCGTGCATCGTTAGTTGGGAGAGCTTGTGCTTCCGCCCATTTAGATACATAATCAATGGCTACGAGTATATATAGATTATTATGAGATTTTGGAAATGGACCCATAAAGTCAATACCCCAAATGTCAAATACTTCACATACTTGGATGACATTTTGCGGCATTTCATCACGTTGACTTATTTTTCCGGCCCTTTGACATGCATCACAGGATTTGCAAAGAAGGTGTGCGTCTTTGTAAATTGTAGGCCAATAGAATCCAGCTTCATAAACTTTTCTTGCTGTTAGTTGAGGCCCATAATGCCCTCCTGTTGGTCCTGTGTGACAATTGTTTAATATTTTACTAGCTTCATCTCCAAATACACATCGGCGTATTATTCCATCGGGACAACTTTTAAACAGATGTGGATCTTCCCAGAAATAGTGTTTTATATCACTGAAGAATTTCTTTCGTCTTTGGTACGATAATCCTTTTTCAAGGAATCCACAAACTAAGTAGTTTGCATAGTCTGCAAACCATGGGATTTCTTTATAATCTATCTTCAATAGATATTCATCAGGAAAGTTGTCTTGTATGGCCGATTCATTCAGAACTTCTAATTCGGGATTTTCAAGACGAGAAAGATGATCAGCGGCGAGATTTTCTGCTCCTCTTTTATCTCGGATTTCAATATCAAACTCTTGTAAGAGTAAGATCCAACGGATTAATCTTGGTTTAGCATCTTGTTTTGAAAATAGGTATCTAAGAGCAGAATGGTCGGTATAGACCACCGTTTTTGCTAGAACGAGATATGATCGAAATTTGTCAAAAGCAAAGACAATAGCAAGGAGTTCTTTTTCAGTAGTTGTATAGTTCGTTTGTGCTCCTTGTAATGTCTTACTAGCATAATATATAGGTTGAAATCGTTTTTCAATCCTTTGTCCTAAAACGGCTCCCATTGCAAAATCACTTGCATCGCACATTAGTTCAAATGGTAGATTCCAATTTGGTGTTATCATGATCGGCGCATTAGTGAGTTTTTCTTTAAGAATATTAAAAGATTTGATACATTCATCTGAAAAGATGAATGGCGCATCCTTTTCTAGGAGTTTATTCATAGGAGTGGCAATTTTAGAAAAATCTTTTATGAAACGTCGGTAAAAACCGGCATGCCCTAGAAAACTCCTAACTCCTCTAACATTGGTGGGATGTGGAAGTTTAGCAATTACATCTACTTTAGCTCTATCCACTTCAATTCCTTCTTTTGAAATTTTATGTCCAAGAACGATGCCTTCTTTAACCATGAAATGGCATTTCTCCCAATTAAGTACTAGATTTGATTTTTCGCATCTAATTAGCATTCGTTCCAGATTAACTAGTCATGATTTAAATGTATCACCGAAGACTGAAAAGTCATCCATGAATACTTCCATGCATTCTTCTATCATGTCGTGAAAAATCGCCATCATACACCTTTGAAAGGTTGCAGGGGCGTTGCAAAGTCCAAATGGCATGCGTTTGTAAGCAAAAGTACCATAAGGGCACGTGAATGTGGTTTTCTCTTGATCTTCGGGTGCTATTGGAATTTGAAAATATCCGGAAAATCCATCTAGGAAACAATAGTAACTATTTCCGGCTAATCTTTCCAACATTTGATCTATGAAAGGTAAGGGAAAGTGATCTTTTCTGGTGGCGTCATTTAATTTTCTATAATCAATACATACACGCCATCCTGTTACAGTCCTAGTAGGAATAAGCTCATTTTTCTCATTTGTAATGACAGTCATGCCACCCTTCTTAGGCACGCATTGAACTGGGCTTACCCATGGACTATCAGAAATTGGATATATCAAACCTGCATCTAGCAGTTTAATAATCTCTTTCTTAACTACATCTTGCATATTAGGATTTAGTCTTCGTTGGCGTTGCACATACGTTTTATGACCTTCTTCCATAAGGATTTTATGTGTGCAATACGAAGGACTTATTCCTTTAATATCATGAATCTTCCATGCAATGGCTGGTTTATGAGCTTTCAACACAGAAATGAGTTGTGATTTCTCATTTTCAGTAAGAGAAGACGATATTATTACAGGTAATTCAGATTCACCATGTAAATAAGCGTATTCCAAATGGTTTGGAAGTGGCTTTAACTCTAATTTCGGAGGTTCTTCTATCGATGATTTATATCGATATCTGTCTTCTTCTTTTAGCATTTGAATTTCTTCTGTTGTTGGTTCATATCCATTAGCTATAAGTATAGCTAACATTTCAGCTTCATCAATTGGTTCATTACCTTCTCCTAAAGAACATTCTCCTGTTCCTTGTAATTCTGGAAATTCTTCTAATAATTCTGCATGTGCATCTATAGTTTGAATATAATAACACGTATCATCTGCAGATTGTGGTTGTTGCATTGCTCTATCAACTGAAAAGGTAACACTCTCATCCTCTATACTTAGGGTCAATTTCTTACCGAACACGTCTATCATTGCTTTAGCCGTGTTTAAGAATGGTCTTCCTAATATGAGAGGAACTTGAGAATCTTCTTCCATGTCCAAAACAACAAAATCTACTGGAAATACTAAAGTACCAACTTTAACTAGCATGTTCTCCATTATCCCTCTAGGATATTTTATTGATCTATCGGCTAGTTGTATGCTTATTCTGGTTGGTTTCAATTCTCCAAGGTCTAGTTTAGCGTATAGTGAATACGGCATTAGATTTATACTAGCACCTAAGTCTGCTAATGCTTCTATTGAACTAAGACTACCCAGAAAACATGGAATTGTGAAACTTCCTGGATCAGATAATTTTTCTGGTATCTTATTCAACAGCACTGCTGAACAATTAGCATTCATAGTAACAGCCGAGAGTTCTTCCATTTTCTTTCTATTCGTGATTAGATCTTTCAAGAATTTAGCATATCTTGGCATTCCTGAAATCACATCAATGAAAGGAAGATTTACATTTATCTGTTTAAACATATCCAAGAATTTGGATTGCTCGGCTTCAAGTTTTTCCTTCTTCATTTTACTCGGGTAAGGAAGTGGTGGTTGGTATGGTTTAACATAAGGTTTATCCTTAACTGTGTTATCTTCATTAACCTTTTCAACTACCGGTTCTTTTTCCTTATCTTGATCAGGTTGTGGTTCTTGTGGAGTAGGAATAGTTTCATCAAAAGTTACAGGTATTTCAGGTGGTTTAAGTGTTGTACCACTTCTTGTGGTAATAGCTTTAGCTGTTTCATTCCTGGGGTTAGCATTTGTATCACTAGGTAAGCTTCCCGGTTTTCTTTCACCTATTAACCTTGCTAGGTTACTCACTTCTTGTTCCAGATTTTGAATAGAAGCTTGTTGATTTCTAAATGCTTGAGCATTTTGTTCATTAGTTTGTTTTTGAGATGTGAAAAACTGCGTTTGAGTTTCAACTAGCTTCGTCATCATATCTTCTAAATTTGGCTTTTTATCATCGGTTTGTTGTGGTGGTTTGTTTTGAAAATTAGGTCTTTGCTGATTATAAGTATTATTGGATACTTGTTGATTGCTAGGACCTTGTTGGTTGTTGTATGGAATATTTCGGTTATAATTCTGGTTTTGATTGTAAATCGGTCTTGGCGGTTGATAATTATTCTGATAATTATTTCCAGGCCTTTGGTTTATGTATGAAATATTCTCTCTTTGTTCCATTGTTAATTCAATACTGAGACAATCTTTTGTCAAATGTGGTCCTCCACACTGCTCACAACTAATTCGTATAGAGTGAATATCCTTAGTCATCTTTTCCATTCGTCTCTCGAAAGCATCTATCTTTGCTGAAATGGAATCTAAGTCATGGCTAGAATCGGCTCTAGCTGCTTTAGATGATCTAATGATATCTTTTTCTTGGTGCCACTCATGTGAGTGGGAAGCAGTATTATCAATAATTTTGTAAGCATCAGTTTCGGTTTTCTTCATAATAGAACCACCAGCTGCTATATCTATGTCTTTTCTTGTAGTGATGTCGCATCCTCGGTAGAATATTTGTACTATTTGACAGGTGTCTAAACCATGTTGCGGACATCCTCTTAACAACTTTCCATATCTTGTCCACGCCTCATATAGAGTTTCATTTGGCTTTTGTGTGAACGTAACAATTTCTGCTTGAAGTCTTACGGCTTTAGATGCAGGAAAGAATTGTTTAAGAAATTTGTCAATTAAAACGTCCCATGTATCAATCGCCCCTTCAGGTAACGATTCCAACCAATCTTTGGCTTCTCCCTTTAAAGTCCAGGGAAATAACATGAGATATATCTGTTCATCCTCCACTTCTCGGATTTTAAATAGTGTGCAGATCCTATTAAAGGTACGTAGATGTTCATTTGGATCTTCCTTCGGCGCACCACTAAATTGGCATTGATTAGTCACCATGTGTAGAATTTGTCCTTTGATTTCATAATCTGGCGCATTAATGTCTGGATGAGTAATTGCGTGACCTTGGCCAGTGCGTTTAGCTCTCATTCGGTCTTCCATACTTAAAGGTTCCAGATTCTCCATAATTGAATTTGTTGACTCGGTATCAATAGATGATTCTGTTTTAATGGTTCGTTCCTCAACAATCTCTGTTTGAATGATTGGTGGTTCCGGAGGAAAGTTTAATGGTTCAGGATCTATGAACCGTTCCTGAATATTTTCCGGATTCTCAATTGTGAGGTTGGGTTCAAAAAATGGATTATCGGAAATTTGAACTGAAGTACTTGGTCGACTGGATGACGATTCTAAAGAAAAATCAACGGCGGTTATATTTGTTAAACGATGTCTTGATCGAGTTACAGGTGGTGAACGTACAAAAGGTGGTGAACGTCTTGCTCGGTGCATTCACTGAATATCCTATTAGTTTTAAAAAGGAAAGAAAAATTATAATAAGTTATCCAATCGATAGACTTTTCTGATTTTGCCCACGTTTCGAATAGCCAAAAGATGCAGCAGAGGGGCAGGATTCGTTTGGTCTCAATATAATTGAGGACTGTTTGGCTCCAATAACCCGGTCCACGTACAAATCCAACTATTACTACGAACCAGAAAATTTTGATGTCTATTAATTTAACCACTTAAAATAAATTTTCGTAATTTTAAGAAATTTAGATAAGAAGTAGAAAAAATTCTAAGTCCTAAAAACTAGAATGGCGAGAAATAAGAGAGAAAAAGAGTTCGTCGCAAAAGGTCGAAAAAGAAAAAAATGGTTGAAAAATAAAAGGTGGCGGAAAAATAAAAGAAACTTATAAAAACTTAAAAATACTTGACTATCCTAACCTTATTACTATAACTAACTTAAAATTATAATCGCAAATTGAAATTACTAATTGGAATGATAATTGGTACATAGTAAAAGGTCTAAAAATATTAAAGCTTACAGGAAAAACTAAATCCCAAATGGAAATAACTTAAAAAGAAACTAAAACTTAAAAAGGCGTCGCAAAATTCTAAAGCACCTAAATCTTAGTCTAAAGAAAATGCACTTAAGGAATTCTACGGCAAAGCCTAAAAATCTAGGAGTAAAAAAATAACTATAGCAAAAACTAAGTTTAAAATTAATTATGAGCTAAAAATACAAAAGTTATGCTACAACGATTAAAAAGGTACAAAATATAAAAATATACAAAAAGTTGTAAAAAGTACAATTTTTATAAAAATATTATTTTTATATTATTTATTTAATAAAACTACTGATTTTACAATTTAATAAAACTAATTAAACTAAAATATATAAATAAAAAGTAAAAGTAAAATTAAAACTAATAATAATAATAATAATAATTAGGTTTTAATAATAATAATAATTAAAAATAACCCGTAATCAATGCTTGATTAGGGTTTTTGTCCGTGTGTCAGATGGCCTCCGCGAGTCGCGGTGATTAATGAGGAAAACCCCGCGAGTCGCGGGGTTCAGAATTTCAGCTGACAGCTGATAATTTTTACGCGTTTTTCTTTATTTTTTTTTTATTTTCTGTTTATTTTATTTATATCTGTTTTCTGTTTTTTTAATTAAATAAAAGATATTAAAACTTATATTTTTATAAACTAAAAAAAATAAAGAAACTTATAAAACTTAAATATTTAACAAAATCTTAAAAATACTTATATTTTTGTTTTTCTTTTTATATTTTTGAATAATTAAAACGTATTTTTACAAAAACGAATTTTAATAAAAGTAACTAAAAATCTTTTTTTTTTATTTTATATATTAGCGTTGCGCTTCCGGCTTTTAAGATAGTTCCCCGGCAGCGGCGCCAAAAATACTTGATGTGAAGCGAGGTGTATATAAAATAGCTTATTATTTTACTAGGAAAACACTATTAAATACGATACAATTTTACACAAGATATTTATTTATTTATAGAATGGATCTACTTAAACCTTGCTACAACACTTATAGGCAGTGTACCTAATCGTACAGTAGTGTAGTTTTTAGTAAGTCCGGTTCGTTCCACAGGGAAATCTTTAAACAAAGCTCAACGCTATATTAGTTTACTTTTATAAAAATACAAATATATATATAAGTAATATTATTATTATAGGGGGGTTTTTACCATTTAATGACCGGTTTGTCGATTTTAAGACTTTAGTCGCAGTTAAAACCTAATGTAAAATATAAAATAAATACAAGACTTAAATTAAAGCGTAAAGTAAATAATGATAATGAAATTGCGAATAATAAAAGTGCGATAAAATAAACTTGCGATAATTAAAAAGTACGATAATTAAAAGTGCGATAAATTAAAATAAATAAAAGTGCGATAATTAGAAGTGCAATTAAATATAAAATAAAGGAAATTAAATATGAAATAAAAGAATTATGCTTATTTAAACTTCCGTAATCATGATGTTTGACGTGTTGATTTTAGTTTTATGCCCATGGGTTAATTGTCCTTTGTCCTGGATTATTTAATATGTCCGTCTGGTTTTTGTCCATAACAGTCCATCAGTCATAAATATAAATTGCAAGTGTCCTTGTCAAATTATTATTATACCCGAAGTTAAATATTCCAACTAATTGGGGATTCGAATTGTAACAAGGTTTTAATACTTTGTTTAATGAATACACCAGGTTATCGACTGCGTGTAAACCAAGGTTTTACTACTTTGTTAACAATTACACCAATTACCCTTGAATGTAATTTCACCCCTGTTTTAATTATTCTAGTGGCTATTAATCCATTCCCGTGTCCGGTTAAATGAACGATTATTCGTACATATAAATACCCCGCCCATCGTGTCCGATCGAGTGTATATGGTAATTTATAGGGACGCCCAATTGTAAATCTTTATATTAACATTAACAAACTTTCATTTAGTTAAACAAATATAAAGCCCATTAATAGCCCATAGTCTAATTTCCACAAGTGTCGTTCTTTTGTCCAAACCCCAATTATGGTACAAAACCCAATTACCCAATTTTAGTAATTAGCCCAACATCATGATTACTTCGTTTTAAATAAGCATAATAATAACTTAGCTACGAGACATTAATGTAAAAAGGTTGAACATAACTTACAATGATTAAAAATAGCGTAGCGTTACACGGACAGAATTTCGACTTACACCCTTACAACATTCGCTAACATACCCTTATTATTAGGATTTAAAATTAAAATTAAAATTAAAATATAAATTATATATATATATTACGTATATATTGAGAGAGAGATGAAATAAGATATGAAATTTGATCAGAATTCGGTTGGCTTTATAGCCAGAGTTGAAAATTGGGGCTCCGCGACTCGCGGCAAAATGCCCTTAAAACTCCGCGAGTCGCGGAGATGTATTTACAGCTCACACCCTTGGAGTTTCTTGCTGCCGACGGTTTTTAATATATATATATAATATATATATAATTAATATAATTAATTATATATTATATTATATTTATATACATAGTTAACTTGTAATTTTTAGTCCGTTGCGTCGAGCGTTAAGAGTTGACTCTGGTCCCGGTTCCGGATTTTCGAACGTCCTCGCGTACAATTTAATATCTTGTACTTTGTGTTTTGAATCTTGTACTTTTGTAATTTCAAGACGTTTCTTATCAATAATTGGAACCTTTTTGATTGTCTTTTGTTCTTTTGAGCTTTTTGGTCGTTTGCGTCTTCAATTCGTCGAATCTGTCTTTTGTCTTCAGTTTTTATTATTTAAACGAATATCTCTTGTAAATAGAACAATTGCAACTAAAAGCTTGTCTTTCTTGAGGAATAATGCTATGAAATATATGTTCGTTTTTAGCATTATCAGTTCTATAATATCAAAAAAAATTAATAATTTTAGGAATAATAATAATAATCATAATAATCATAATAATAATCAAAATCATGATTTCACTACTAATCATAAAAATATTGATATTACTGATGATAACAAATTAATTGTATTAACTTATTTTAAGATACACATATTAATAATACCGATATTTATTTTAGTACTAATGAAAGTGATGATAACAATATTAATGTGTTAACTTGTAATTACATATATCAGTATTACAATTTATAATTATGTAATATTTAATGATTACATAATATATATATGTATAATAACATATATTGTATATACATTTTAATATATTGCACTATACATATACTTATCAATTAAGTATAGAATATATATATATATATATATATATATATATATATATATATATATATATATATATATATATATATATATATATATATATATATATATATATATATATATATATATATATATATATATATATATTGGAACAATTAAACTCAAAGTGTATATATTAATACTTTGTTAACGTTTGACAATTTTGTTTAAAAAAAATATATTTACATTCAATATGATCTATATAATTAACTAAACAGTTTTAAATAACAAGTTTTAAATTACCTTAAGTTACCTTTCATAATAACTAAATCACATAATTGTTTAATTTATAACATATAATTATTTTCATATACATTTATATTTATAAACGGTGGTTCGTAAATCGTCGAGAGCAGTCGAAGGGTAATTGCATATATAAAAATAGTTCAAAATTTTTGAGATTCAACATTACAGACTTTGCTTATCGTGTCGGAAACATATAAAGATTAAGTTTAAATTTGTTCGGAAATTTCCGGGTTGTCACAGTACCTACCCCTTAAAGAAATTTCGTCCCGAAATTTGAATGAGGTCGTCATTGTTAACAATAAATATGTTTTCATGACAAAAATGAGTTGATAAATAGAATTTATATCATCACTGAGTAATATGGATAATATTCGATCACTCAAAGCGTTCGAGTGAAACTATCACAAAAGAGTGAAATGAAGTAAGTAGAGGTTCGTATTGCCTTTTGACGTGGTCATTGTTGAATTCCATAATTCAAGGGATTTAAAAGAAAATCTTGGAAATCTATAAGATCCGATTCTTCGGGATTTAAGGAAATTAGGATCCTCTTTAATTAAATGCGATAATCTGTTTTGATTGCTTTGTCGGATATTTCGCTATAAATCAACCTCTTCCGTTCCTTTTATTTTCATCACCCTTATAACTTCTTTCTTAATCTATTCTTCCAAGGGTTGTGTAAATGTTTAATCCAGTTTTAATTCTGAGCATTATTCTGGTCACCGCAACAATAATCCTTCTCTTTCAATTGCCTCCAGATGAATCTGTTTTCTTCTATTATGCCTTAGGGATTATTGTCTTTCCAATTCTCCCGTGTCTTTATTTTGCTATTCACATTAATATCCATGGTTTGTAAACTTCGTGTTATTGTCGGGCTTTATACTCTCCCTTATAATTCAGGGCTCTTTGCCTTTTTATTCTCTTCTCGACTCTAAGTACAACAAGTAATGATCCAGAATTCGTAGGTATGTGATTTCGAATGAATCTATTAATATTATTAAGCAGAAATGATTTGTAATAGCATGATTTAATTAGCAACTGCTGGAATCACGGAATAAATAGAATCATCAAGAAAATACGTTCTTGATATGTTTAGAGGTTAAATAGAATGTAAGAATCGTGTAACATGACACACGATGACGTTATGGTCTGTGAATCATCACGTTTCATTTGAAACTCAGCATTACTTACTGTAATATAATCACATTGATCAAGTGTCATTATATTATACTAACTCATGCATCAGTTCTCTACACTACTTCAAAAACATTCATAATTTAGACTCAAAAATTTACAGAATATAGAAACTAAAACAGTTTTCTTTTATGATATAACACAGCTAGCGCTGAGAGATAATTAATATTGGACAAGAATATTTATGAAGATATCTTCAGAAATATTGAGGATATTTACAATGAAAGATACGGTAATATCTTAGAATTTTAGATTCAAAATGTGATGAAGAAATTCATTCACAATGATTTAGAGCGATTAATGAGTAAGGTATTCACTAAATATTTCATCAGAGACAGAATCATCAGGATTCTTTAAATACAGAGTTTGGTCCTTGTATTTGTCCTTGGTCTCCTTCATGGTTTGCTTAATCCGTTTTTCAGTTTCAAACTTTTTCTGAGCTTTGCCAACACACTATTCTTTATCATCAAACGTCCGACGATTAAGGTCGTTTATGGTTGTCTCCAGTTTCTGATGCTTCATTCAGCTTTTTCAACATTCCGAGTATTAATTCGCAGACTAGGTGCTTTTCAGAATTTCGGAATGGAAGATCATAATTCTAAGAGATGAATGTTATATGTATATGTATAATTATTGATGTAGAACGATGCGAGATTTAAAATACCGTTTGCTAATTCTCGATAATTGGTATGGCAACTATCGTTACAAGATGTCGATGAGTACATGATAGGGTTACAATGAATATAATGATTTTTCGAAAAGTCAAAGATCAATGAAGTTGTTGGTAAGTTTACTGCTAATGTGTCGGAATATAAATGGTTCCCCGGTAACGATAACGAAGGGAAACTTATATATCAAGGTTATAATAAGGCTAATTCGAATAAAAGTCGAAGTTGGTTTGCTGGAGCTGTGACAAAATTGGCTAATTTGAAGAGGGATTGTAAAGTTATTTTCGATAATAACAATGCCAAAGGAGCTAGCACAGATATGTGTTAGATGTTTACTCAGGTTTTGAGTGTTTTCAGGTGCATAACTATATGCATAAATCTTTCCTTCCGTAGATGAGATGCAGTTGGTTCATCCTCTCAATTGAGGTGTTTTCAAGAATTATGAAAGGTTTGAACGCAGATTGTAATCATCAAGATACAATTCAGGTTTAAGATGAAATCAAGTGGTAAACTTGAAGAATTGTTTAGTTTCTTATGTTATAATCAATATTTAAATTCATTTTAATTGTCCAATGTTGGTAGTCCACATTTATTAGTCCACGGTTAGTAATTATAATATTCGAATTAATTAATACGTATCGTGACCCATTGTATACATGTCTTAGACTCGATCACAACTCAAAGTATATATATTATTTAAGAATCAACCTCAACCCTGTATAGCGAACTCGAGCATTACAACATATAGAGTGTCTATGGTTATTCCAAATAATATATATAGATGACGTCAATATGATATGTCAAAACATTGTATATGTGTCCCGATTTATACGACGATATTCAAAGTGCGTAAAATAAATAACAGAATTTAAATGACAATAAATAAAATTGCGAGAATTAAAATTGCGATAATAAATTGCGATAAATAAAATGTAATCAGTTAGCTAGGAGTTAGCTAGGAACAGTTAGCGTGGATTCTTACCAAAATTCTTCTCACAGTTAAATTGTTTGTTTCTAACAAATTTTATTTTGTCCAATGTTTTCTTCATTATGCCACTTGTTGGATTCTGATAGGTCAAAATCCAAATATAAAATTGAATGAAAATGGTTATCCTGCGGTGAACGGATTCGTATATCTGTGGATGTAAGTAGGATAGTAAATGACCGTTGAATCAGATTCGAATAATGTACAGTGTAACTTATTAATGTGAAATCTAAATATTTCTCGGGTATTACCTACCCGTTAAAATATTTTCACCATTAACGGTTTGTACAAAAGAATTTTTAATTACAATCTTTATGAAAACATATATACATATATATTTTCTTCAGATGTAATCATGGATTTAATGAGTTAATATGATATTAAACTCATCTGATTTACGGTTAGAACTAGAATAAGTAATCTCTAAAACTTTTAGAAACCACACATTCTTCGCAGAATATTTCTTCAATGAATTTATGGATCAATACTTCATCGTTCATTGTTGTTGGTACTCCTTGGTATTTATGGTGTGTATGATGTTGATGTTCGTGGGACAGATTATGAAATTTAGGCTTGGGATGCGGGTGTTGTTGTTAGTGGTACTGGTGCTGCCGGTACTGATGTTGCTGATGCTTGTAAGTTTTGAACCATATTCTCCAAATCCACTACTCGAGCACGAAGCTCGTTGACTTCTTCTATTACACCAGGATGATTGTCAGTTCAGATGAGCGGATGAATAAGGTTCAGAATTGTGGATAGAATATAATCGTTGCGAGATATCCTGGCAATGAGGGTGAAAATGGTGTCTCGGTCTGGTTCGCCGGTAAGTGCTTCAGATTCTTCGCCAAGAGGGAAATGTGGTGGATGGAAGGGATCACCTTCTTCTTGTCTCCAATGATTTAATAGACTACGAAATCATCAGATGAATTGGGGATGGCTGATTGGTTGATTCATTCTGGTGACGCTGCTTCCGGAGCTTAGGTGAACATCCATGTCGAAATAGCTGTCGGGTTCCGAAGAACTTGAACTAGTGACAAGTTCCATTACGTACGATTGAGTAAAGGATTTTTCGATAGGAAATGATTTTCGGCAATTGGATGGTATTCTAATTACATAGAATATCTATATACAAAATAAAAGATTTCGTGGATTACGGAGGAATTTACAGAATATGCCAGACAAAGTTTACAGTAATAGGTACGCTAAGATATGATTTAGCAGATACGCTAAGTTATGAATTTTGTCTATACACTATTCATGCAGTCAATGCAATAAGATGTGTCTAGACTAAGAATGATAAGCAAGTGATTCCCTAAGGATGATTAGCAGGTAATTTTCGACACGAAATGATAAGCAAAACTTTTGACATGCAGACACGGTCGAAGTCCAGACTCACTAATGCATCTAAATAACTATCAGTTAGACACACTAATGCAAGACCTGGTTCGCTAAGACCACCGCTCTGATACCAACTGAAATGACCCGTCCTAATCCATCTGGACGAATAAATTACATTTGGTTACATCGCGAGGTACTTGACCTCTATATGATACATTTTACAAACAATGCATTCATTTGTAAAAGACAAACTTTCATTACATTGAAAGTTGACGGCATGCATACTGATATTGTACATTTCTCATATATTTATCATGGCAATATCCGTCATTTTTAGTCCATTCGGATACGATTTTGGTCTTTATTCGCGATAATTGGGAAGATTATGATTCGAGAGCCGAGAAGATCTTTTATATGCCTTTTTGATCATTTTGAGGTATGTTCCATGTTATTTTATCAGCGGTGTTTTAATACGATGGAGCGATGTGGTTTTGGGCATTTTTATGGTGTAAAACAAAGAAGTTTCGGTGTAAGTATTAAGCCGCGGCGTGGGATAAAACTAAATTTGAGGGTCGAGCATTATGATAAAGGTTGGAGTGCTGGCAAGTTTTAAGCCGCGGCGCGGCTATTGGGGCCGCGGTGCGGGTCGTTCCTGATGGCGGTTTTTGAGCTATAAAAGGGAAATTAAACACTAACTTTGAGCCACTTTTGATCCTGACGAATTCCAGCAACCTTGGGGCGATTTTTAGTGATTTTTGGGGAATCCCAACGTCATCTAATCAATTCAATCATTCCGAAAACACGTTTTGATTCGTCAATTATTCAAGATCAAGATTTCATCTAGGTTTAATTCTTATCAACAATAACGAATTATCTTAATTGTTTGTTTTTGATTTCTATTGTTGCCATGGTTATTGGTTAAGTTATTTAATGTTTGTCTAGACTTATAAACCTTTGTATTGGATGCTACTTATCAGTTATTCTTTTAATTAATGATGATTTGATGTTTGAATTAAAGAACGATTCTTATTAAAGCTAGACTTTTCGATTCAATTAGTTGTGTATTTTTTTGATAGGACGAGAGTTCATTAATTTAATACATAAATTTACAATTGGTTTGTCTTAATTGATTGTTTGCTTACTCGGAGACGAGAGTAAATTGGATTCAAAAGGCTAGACGAAATAGGGGTGAATTATACGCAACGAGAGTTGGTGTGATTGAGATTCGAGTCTTCATCTCAGTTGAGATATTTAGTCACAATTAGGAGGTCTTAGGCTACGGGGAATTCCGTGTCGTGTAATCTTAATTGAAGTGTTTGCGCTGGGGAATTCCAGGTGAACCGACTAGATAATTCACATTAGTTAGTAATAACTGGGGCTTAATCTAAATGCATCCAATACTAGGTGTAAAAGGTCTAGACAAACATTCGTTCTCCTATTTGATTACAACTATCTTATTTTTACTTGTCTGTTTGCTTTAAAGCTTAAACTTAAAAATACAAAAATATTGTCTTTTACTTTTAATCTATCATTGATTTGGCTAGTCGTTAAATAGCCACAAAACAAATTATCCCGTACTTTCAATTTTCATAGATTAACTTAGTTTACTCTTATTAGTTGCAATCTTAATTCTCACGTTTAAACTGTCTTTGGAACGATTTTGGAATTACCAACTTTATACTATTTCACGATCGGGTACACTGCCCGTTAGTGTGTAGTAATCTTTAAACCGGCATTTTCCAGAGATAAATTATATACTAGATTTTACACATCAAGTTTTTGGCGCCGCTGCCGAGGACAGTTGTGTCGAAAATTAAGATTGTTATCTAATTAATCTTAGTTTAGTTTTAGTTTATTATTTCTTTTCATTTATTCTCAGTTGAATCGGTGCGTTTAATCAGTTGTTAGTTTTGATTTCGCAGATAACAGGTAGTGCATGCCACATACGTGTTCTTCTAATTCTCCAATTTTTCAACCGTTTGACGAACCCGAAAGAGAGTTATTCAGAGCGTTAAGTCAAGAGCAACAATCTACAGTGGATTCATCTTCTTCTTCGAGTGCTAATATAATTAATTTGGGTACTAGTTCTGAGACTGTGGTGCCCGATGCACCACCTGAAATCAGAGAAGAAGAAGAATCTTACGTTTCATTAGATCTTTTCGAGACTGAAGAGATGGCTGAACAACCAAATCGTCCTCAGACTATGGCAGAAAAGCTGAAGGCCACCCGAGCTGGCCAAGGCAATTCGATTACTTAACCGAACATCACTCAGCCTTTTCAAATTACAGGTCCGATTCTGAGTTTGATTTCTTCTGACTGCCAATTTCATGGAAAGGATAGTGAGGATGCTAAAGAGCATCTTCGTATTTTTAAATGTTTGCAAACTTTTCAAGCTGCATGAGGTTGCCGATACTTCGATCAAGACAAGGCTTTTCCCCTGGACTCTTAAGGGAGAAGCTAAGAGATGGTTAGATAAGCAGTCAGTGGGAGCGATTACCTCTTGGGAAGTTTTGGTAGATAAGTTCTTAGCAAAGTTTTTCCCTGTGTCTCGAGCTGCTAGACTTCAATCAGATATTTCGCAATTCAGACAAAAGAGCAGTGAGACATTATTTGATGCTTGGAATCGTTATTCTAATATGTTACGCTCGTGTCCGCAACACGGGTTAAATGATTTACAAAAGGTCCAGATTTTCTACAAAGGTTGTGATATACCAACTCGTCAGAGTATTGATCAAGCAGCAGGTGGTACTTTAATGGATAAGACCGAAGAAGAGGCACTAGAGATTATTGAAAATCAAGCTGCCTACACTCACGAATGGCATCAAGATCATGAGTCAACTCGTTCAGCGTCAGTTAAGAGAACCGAAACCACTGGTGCGTATGATGATTATGGGTCTATTAATGCTAAGTTAGATAAATTTGGTAGGCATTTGGAGAAGTTGGAAAAGGACATGCATGGTATTAAGGTTGGTTGTGAGTTTTGCGGGGGATTACACTTAGGAAAAGATTGTGATGCAGGTTTGACTATAAACCAGAAAGAAGAGATTGCTTATATTAGTCAACAGAACAATAATCAGTTTCAGGGACGTGCTCAGTTTAATAGGAATTTCAACAATCCCTATAATCCTCAAGGTAATCAAGGTTCGAGGTTCCAGCCAGGATCTAGTGGAGGATATCAACAGTAAGCTCTCGGGTATTTTCAGAAGCCCCAAGCTGAAGAAAAAAAGTCCAACCTTGAAGCTATGATCGAAAAACTTGTGATGTCTCAAACTCAGCTTGTTACTACTGTTACTCAAAATAATGAGAAGAATGACCAAATGTTTCGAAATCAACAAGCAGCTATTCAGAATCTGGAGAAACAAATTGGTCAACTTACTAATCAGAGTAATGAGAGAAAACTGGGGGAGTTACCGAGTAAAACAGATAATAACCCGAAGAATGGGCACGTAAATGCTATCACCACCCAAAGTGGTTTAGCGTATGATCCACCGCGGAAGCCCGATGAGTATGATTTGCGAGTGCCGTTAGCTAAGGATAGTGAACCGGTTGTTGTTAGTGAACCGGAGGGGAAAAAGGAGACGAATGTAGTGACCCGAACTTTTCCATGTTTATATATATTAATTGAGATTGATATTTACATGATTAAATGTTTCCAACATGTTAAGCAATCAAACTTGTTAAGACTTGATTAATTGAAATAGGTTTCATATAGACAATTGACCACCCAAGTTGACCGGTGATTCACGAACGTTAAAACTTGTAAAAACTATATGATGACATATATATGGTTATATATATAGTTAACATGATATTATGATAAGTAAACATATCATTAAGTATATTAACAATGAACTACATATGTAAAAACAAGACTACTAACTTAATGATTTTGAAACGAGACATATATGTAACGATTATCGTTGTAACTACATTTAATGTATATATATCATATTAAGAGATATTCGTACATCATAATATCATGATAATATAATAATTTAAAATCTCTTTTGATATTATAAACATTGGGTTAACAACATTTAACAAGATCGTTAACCTAAAGGTTTCAAAACAACATTTACATGTAACGACTAACGATGACTTAACGACTCAGTTAAAATGTATATACATGTAGTGTTTTAATATGTATTCATACACTTTTGAAAGACTTCAATACACTTATCAAAATACTTCTACTTAACAAAAATGCTTACAATTACATCCTCGTTCAGTTTCATCAACAATTCTACTCGTATGCACCCGTATTCGTACTCGTACAATACACAGCTTTTAGATGTATGTACTATTGGTATATACACTCCAATGATTAGCTCTTAGCAGCCCATGTGAGTCACCTAACACATGTGGGAACCATCATTTGGCAACTAGCATGAAATATCTCATAAAATTACAAAAATATGAGTAATCATTCATGACTTATTTACATGAAAACAAAATTACATATCCTTTATATCTAATCCATACACCAACGACCAAAAACACCTACAAATACTTTCATTCTTCAATTTTCTTCATCTAATTGATCTCTCTCAAGTTCTATCTTCAAGTTCTAAGTGTTCTTCATATATTTTACAAGTTCTAGTTACATAAAATCAAGAATACTTTCAAGTTTGCTAGCTCACTTCCAATCTTGTAAGGTGATCATCCAACCTCAAGAAATCTTTGTTTCTTACAGTAGGTTATCATTCTAATACAAGGTAATAATCATATTCAAACTTTGGTTCAATTTCTATAACTATAACAATCTTATTTCAAGTGATGATCTTACTTGAACTTGTTTTCGTGTCATGATTCTGCTTCAAGAACTTCGAGCCATCCAAGGATCCGTTGAAGCTAGATCCATTTTTCTCTTTTTCAGTAGGTTTATCCAAGGAACTTAAGGTAGTAATGATGTTCATAACATCATTCGATTCATACATATAAAGCTATCTTATTCGAAGGTTTAAACTTGTAATCACTAGAACATAGTTTAGTTACTTCTAAACTTGTTCGCAAACAAAAGTTAATCCTTCTAACTTGACTTTTAAAATCAACTAAACATATGTTCTATATCTATATGATATGCTAACTTAATGATTTAAAACCTGGAAACACGAAAAACACCGTAAACCGGATTTACGCCGTCGTAGTAACACCGCGGGCTGTTTTGGGTTAGTTAATTAAAAACTATGATAAACTTTGATTTAAAAGTTGTTATTCTGAGAAAATGATTTTTATTATGAACATGAAACTATATCCAAAAATTATGGTTAAACTCAAAGTGGAAGTATGTTTTCTAAAATGGTCATCTAGACGTCGTTCTTTCGACTGAAATGACTACCTTTACAAAAACGACTTGTAACTTATTTTTCCG
The DNA here is from genome assembly GCF_046630445.1 of Rutidosis leptorrhynchoides. Lineage (NCBI taxonomy): Eukaryota > Viridiplantae > Streptophyta > Magnoliopsida > Asterales > Asteraceae > Rutidosis > Rutidosis leptorrhynchoides. The sequence continues at coordinate 38,272,914 of NC_092335.1, read as the reverse complement.
ACTATAAACCTATACTTTTTCTGTTTAGATTCATAAAATAGAGTTCAATATGAAACCATAGCAATTTGATTCACTCAAAACGGATTTAAAATGAAGAAGTTATGGGTAAAACAAGATTGGATAATTTTTCTCATTTTAGCTACGTGAAAATTGGTAACAAATCTATTCCAACCATAACTTAATCAACTTGTATTGTATATTATGTAATCTTGAGATAACATAGACACGTATACAATGTTTCGACCTATCATGTCGACACATCTATATATATTTCGGAACAACCATAGACACTCTATATGTGAATGTTGGAGTTAGCTATACAGGGTTGAGGTTGATTCCAAAATATATATAGTTTGAGTTGTGATCAATACTGAGATACGTATACACTGGGTCGTGGATTGATTCAAGATAATATTTATCGATTTATTTCTGTACATCTAACTGTGGACAACTAGTTGTAGGTTACTAACGAGGACAGCTGACTTAATAAACTTAAAACATCAAAATATATTAAAAGTGTTGTAAATATATTTTGAACATACTTTGATATATATGTATATATTGTTATAGGTTCGTGAATCAACCAGTGGCCAAGTCTTACTTCCCGACGAAGTAAAAATCAGTGAAAGTGAGTTATAGTCCCACTTTTAAAATCAAATATTTTTGGGATGAGAATACATGCAGGTTTTATAAATGATTTACAAAATAGACACAAGTACGTGAAACTACATTCTATGGTTGAATTATCGAAATCGAATATGCCCCTTTTTATTAAGTCTGGTAATCTATGAATTAGGGAACAGACACCCTAATTGACGCGAATCCTAAAGATAGATCTATTGGGCCTAACAAACCCCATCCAAAGTACCGGATGCTTTAGTACTTCGAAATTTATATCATATCCGAAGGGTGTCCCGGAATGATGGGGATATTCTTATATATGCATCTTGTTAATGTCGGTTACCAGGTGTTCACCATATGAATGATTTTTATCTCTATGTATGGGATGTGTATTGAAATATGAAATCTTGTGGTCTATTATTATGATTTGATATATATAGGTTAAACCTATAACTCACCAACATTTTTGTTGACGTTTTAAGCATGTTTATTCTCAGGTGATTATTAAGAGCTTCCGCTGTCGCATACTTAAATAAGGATGAGATTTGGAGTCCATGCTTGTATGATATTGTGTAAAAACTGCATTCAAGAAACTTATTTTGTTGTAACATATTTGTATTGTAAACCATTATGTAATGGTCGTGTGTAAACAGGATATTTTAGATTATCATTATTTGATAATCTACGTAAAGCTTTTTAAACCTTTATTGATGAAACAAAGGTTATGGTTTGTTTTAAAATGAATGCAGTCTTTGAAAAACGTCTCATATAGAGGTCAAAACCTCGCAACGAAATCAATTAATATGGAACGTTTTTAATCAATAAGAACGGGACATTTCAGTTGGTATCCGAGCGTTGGTCTTAGAGAACCAGAAAATTTGCATTAGTGTGTCTTATCGAGTTTGTTAGGATGCATTAGTGAGTCTGGACTTCGATCGTGTTTTCTTTAAAAATGATTGCTTAACATTTTTGTTAGAAACTATATATTTTTAACATATGAATATTATGTGATATATTAATCTCTTAACGTGTTTGATATTATGTGATAGATGTCTACCTCTAGAACAAGTCCCATTGACTCACCTAATAATAATGAAGAGTTAAATGTAAATTGGAATGATTCGTGGACTGATTCACAAGTTCCCGAAGAGGAACCGGAAGAGGAGTCGGAACCGGAAGAAGAATCGGAACCGGAAGAAGAATCGGAACCGGAAGAAGAAATAGAACCGGTGGGGGAAATAATAAAACGGTTAAGTAAAAGAGAATCCTCAACCAACCGACGAAGGTTAATTATGGTCAATGGTGTTTCCGCCAAGGAAGCAAAATATTGGGAGGATTACCAATTCTCCGATGAATCGGATTCCGACGAGAATTCCGATGATGTTATAGAAATTACCCCAACTGAATTTAAAAAGGCAAAAGAAAATAATAAGGGAAAGGGCATAAAAATAGAGAAATCTAATTCCAACCCCGATGAACTTTATATGTATCGTCAACCCCCGAAGTCCTTAAGTTGTAACAATGACCCGGGAACCTCTAAACCACCAGGTTTTTCTAAACCAATGTGGATAACGACGGCTCGTATTAGGGGAACATCATATATCCCTAGAAACTTGGCAAAACGAACCAAAACCGAAGAAGAAGAAACAAGCGAGTCGGAATAAGATAGTTGTATTCGTGTGGTGTAATATATGTAATATAGTGTGCTTATGCTTTATGATATATGTAAAAATTGCTTGTATTAATAAGTAATTTTTTTTTGAATCTAACTCTTGTCTATTTTACAGTATAAAAACACAAAATGGATAGACAACCCAATATTTTAAGAGACCTACCCGGAGACATGATTGATGAAATCTTGTCTAGAGTCGGTCAGAATTCTTCGGCACAACTATTTAAGGCGAGATCAGTTTGTAAGACATTCGAAGAACGTTCCAAGAATGTCTTGGTTTATAAGAGACTTTCGTTTGAAAGATGGGGGATATCACATTGGGAAACCCATAAGTTACGATGTGTTTACTTTGACGCATATATTGCGGGGAACCCAAATGCTATTTTACGCAACGGGTTAAGAAATTATTTTGACTCAATATATCCGAATATTGGACTTCGTGATTTAGAAAAAGCGGCTAACATGCAACATAAAGAAGCATGTTATGCTTACGGATTAGTAATGTTTGCTTCTCACCAAAGTGAGAACAAGAACATCGGGCTACAACTATTAAACAAAACGTTCCCACAAGTGACGGAGTCGGTAATTGGAGTAAGAAATGAGGTTTTTAGATTGTTACGGGACTGTTGGACATTACGTAACCCTCGTCCCTTTGACGACGTTACAACACGCTGTCTTATCAACGGCCATAACGGTTATGTTGCACAAGACCAAGGATGGGAAGTAGTCCTAGTAAAACCAGAATGCATGACTTGTTTCTGGACGTATGAATTACGTGTCTTTATTGCCTTTGCTGAACGACTTGTGTACTAGCTAGAATTATCTTCACAACTATCTTGTATCAAAGTTATTGTGTGCTATATTTCATGCTTTATGTAAAATAAGCGGTATTGTAAGTTTGTAAAATATTGTATAAAAGTTTGAACGCGAAATATTATTATAATCAGTTTTTCATATAGAATTGTAGTAGTTGAATTGTATATTAGCTACTAAGTATGAACTTAAAGGGTAGGTACTACCCGAATTTAAACTTATAAAACGCTAATATGAAGAAAAAGCTTTTATAAATGAGTTCATATTATGCTACGAAATACTATTAACTACTCTTAATATTCTGTATGATTAACTTGTTCCATTTGACTATTTTGAAGGAAATGGCACCGACTACTCGACACACCGTGAATATGAATGAAGAGGAATTCCGTACTTTTCTAGCTTCAAACATAGCCGCAGTACAGGCTGCGCTACATACCAACAATAACCTTGGATCTAGCAGTACAGGAAATCGTGTAGGATGCACCTACAAAGAATTCACTGCCTGCAAACCTTTGGAATTTGATGGAACCGAAGGACCGATCGGATTGAAACGGTGGACCGAGAAGGTCGAATCGGTGTTTGCCATAAGTAAGTGTACTGAAGAGGACAAAGTGAAGTACGCTACGCATACCTTCACAGGTTCTGCGTTAACATGGTGGAATACCTATCTAGAGCAAGTGGGACAAGACGATGCGTACGCACTACCGTGGTCAGCATTCAAGCACTTGATGAACGAGAAGTACCGTCCCAGAACCGAGGTCAATAAGCTCAAGACAGAACTTAGAGGGTTACGAACCCAAGGATTTGATATTACCACGTACGAAAGACGATTCACAGAATTGTGCCTATTGTGTCCGGGAGCATTCGAAGATGAGGAAGAGAAGATCGACGCATTTGTGAAAGGATTACCGGAAAGAATCCAAGAAGATATAAGTTCACACGAGCCCGCCTCCATACAACAGGCATGTAGAATGGCTCACAAACTAGTGAACCAGATTGAAGTAAGAATTAAAGAACAGACTGCTGAAGAGGCCAATGTGAAGCAAGTCAAAAGAAAGTGGGAGGAAAACGGTGATAAGAATCACCAATACAACAACAACAGCAATTACAACAATAATCGCAACAATTATCCCAACAATCGCAACATCAATCGCAACTGCAACAAACGGCCCAACAACAACAACAACAACAACAACAACAACAACAGCAACTACAACAATCATCCCAACAACAATAATAACCGCAACAACAACAACAATCAGAAGCAGCTATGCCAAAGGTGTGAAAAGAATCACTCGGGGTTCTGCACCAAATTTTGCAACAAGTGTAAAAGAAATGGTCATAGCGCGGCGAAGTGTGAGGTCTATGGACCAGGGGTTAATAGAACGAAAGGAACAAATGGTGTCGGAACGAGTAATGGCGGAGCAAGTAGTGTCGGAGCAAGTTATGCCAATGTAGTTTGTTATAAATGTGGAAAACCGGGCCACATTATTAGAAATTGCCCGAACCAGGAGAACACGAATGGACAAGGCCGCGGAAGAGTTTTCAATATTAATGCGGCAGAGGCACAGGAAGACCCGGAGCTTGTTACGGGTACGTTTCTTATTGACAATAAATCTGCTTACGTTTTATTTGATTCGGGTGCGGATAGAAGCTATATGAGTAGAGATTTTTGTGCTAAATTAAGTTGTCCATTGACGCCTTTGGATAGTAAATTTTTACTCGAATTAGCAAATGGTAAATTAATTTCAGCAGATAATATATGTCGAAATCGAGAAATTAAGCTGGTTAGCGAAACATTTAAGATTGATTTGATACCAGTAGAGTTAGGGAGTTTTGATGTGATAATCGGTATGGACTGGTTGAAAGAAGTGAAAGCAGAGATCGTCTGTTACAAAAATGCAATTCGCATTATACGAGAAAAAGGAAAACCCTTAATGGTGTACGGAGAAAAGGGCAACACGAAGCTACATCTTATTAGTAATTTGAAGGCACAAAAACTAATAAGAAAAGGTTGCTATGCTGTTCTAGCACACGTCGAGAAAGTACAAACTGAAGAAAAGAGCATCAATGATGTTCCCATTGCAAAAGAATTTCCCGATGTATTTCCGAAAGAATTACCGGGATTACCCCCACATCGATCCGTTGAATTTCAAATAGATCTTGTACCAGGAGCTGCACCAATAGCTCGTGCTCCTTACAGACTCGCACCCAGCGAGATGAAAGAACTGCAAAGCCAATTACAAGAACTTTTAGAGCGTGGTTTCATTCGACCAAGCACATCACCGTGGGGAGCTCCTGTTTTGTTTGTCAAGAAGAAAGATGGTACATTCAGGTTGTGTATCGACTACCGAGAGTTGAACAAACTTACCATCAAGAACCGCTACCCACTACCGAGAATCGACGACTTATTTGATCAACTACAAGGCTCGTCTGTTTATTCAAAGATTGACTTACGTTCCGGGTATCATCAAATGCGGGTGAAAGAAGATGATATTCCAAAGACTACTTTCAGAACACGTTACGGTCATTACGAGTTTATGGTCATGCCATTTGGTTTAACTAATACACCAGCTGTGTTCATGGACCTTATGAACCGAGTGTGTGGACCATACCTTGACAAGTTTGTCATTGTTTTCATTGATGACATACTTATTTACTCAAAGAATGACCAAGAACATGGTGAACATTTGAGAAAGGTGTTAGAAGTATTGAGGAAGGAAGAATTGTACGCTAAGTTTTCAAAGTGTGCATTTTGGTTGGAAGAAGTTCAATTCCTCGGTCACATAGTGAACAAAGAAGGTATTAAGGTGGATCCGGCAAAGATAGAAACTGTTGAAAAGTGGGAAACCCCGAAAACTCCGAAACACATACGCCAGTTTTTAGGACTAGCTGGTTACTACAGAAGGTTCATCCAAGACTTTTCCAGAATAGCAAAACCCTTGACTGCATTAACGCATAAAGGGAAGAAATTTGAATGGAATGATGAACAAGAGAAAGCGTTTCAGTTATTGAAGAAAAAGCTAACTACGGCACCTATATTGTCATTGCCTGAAGGGAATGATAATTTTGTGATTTATTGTGATGCATCAAAGCAAGGTCTCGGTTGTGTATTAATGCAACGAACGAAGGTGATTGCTTATGCGTCTAGACAATTGAAGATTCACGAACAAAATTATACGACGCATGATTTGGAATTAGGCGCGGTTGTTTTTGCATTAAAGACTTGGAGGCACTACTTATATGGGGTCAAAAGTATTATATATACCGACCACAAAAGTCTTCAACACATATTTAATCAGAAACACCTGAATATGAGGCAGCGTAGGTGGATTGAATTGTTGAATGATTACGACTTTGAGATTCGTTACCACCCGGGGAAGGCAAATGTGGTAGCCGATGCCTTGAGCAGGAAGGACAGAGAACCCATTCGAGTAAAATCTATGAATATAATGATTCATAATAACCTTACTACTCAAATAAAGGAGGCGCAACAAGGAGTTTTAAAAGAGGGAAATTTAAAGGATGAAATACCCAAAGGATCGGAGAAGCATCTTAATATTCGGGAAGACGGAACCCGGTATAGGGCTGAAAGGATTTGGGTACCAAAATTTGGAGATATGAGAGAAATGGTACTTAGAGAAGCTCATAAAACCAGATACTCAATACATCCTGGAACGGGGAAGATGTACAAGGATCTCAAGAAACATTTTTGGTGGCCGGGTATGAAAGCCGATGTTGCTAAATACGTAGGAGAATGTTTGACGTGTTCTAAGGTCAAAGCTGAGCATCAGAAACCATCAGGTCTACTTCAACAACCCGAAATCCTGGAATGGAAATGGGAAAACATTACCATGGATTTCATCACTAAATTGCCAAGGACTGCAAGTGGTTTTGATACTATTTGGGTAATAGTTGATCGTCTCACCAAATCAGCACACTTCTTGCCAATAAGAGAAGATGACAAGATGGAGAAGTTAGCACGACTGTATTTGAAGGAAGTCGTCTCCAGACATGGAATACCAATCTCTATTATCTCTGATAGGGATGGCAGATTTATTTCAAGATTCTGGCAGACATTACAGCAAGCATTAGGAACTCGTCTAGACATGAGTACTGCCTATCATCCACAAACTGATGGGCAGAGCGAAAGGACGATACAAACACTTGAAGACATGCTACGAGCATGTGTTATTGATTTCAGAAACAGTTGGGATCGACATCTACCGTTAGCAGAATTTTCCTACAACAATAGCTACCATTCAAGCATTGAGATGGCGCCGTTTGAAGCACTTTATGGTAGAAAGTGCAGGTCTCTGATTTGTTGGAGTGAAGTGGGGGATAGACAGATTACGGGTCCGGAGATTATACAAGAAACTACCGAGAAGATCATCCAAATTCAACAACGGTTGAAAACCGCCCAAAGTCGACAAAAGACCTACGCTGACATTAAAAGAAAAGATATAGAATTTGAAATTGGAGAGATGGTCATGCTTAAAGTTGCACCTTGGAAAGGCGTTGTTCGATTTGGTAAACGAGGGAAATTAAATCCAAGGTATATTGGACCATTCAAGATTATTGATCGTGTCGGACCAGTAGCTTACCGACTTGAGTTACCTCAACAACTCACGGCTGTACATAACACTTTCCACGTATTGAATTTGAAGAAATGTTTTGCTAAAGAAGATCTCACTATTCCATTAGATGAAATCCAAATCAACGAAAAACTTCAATTCATCGAAGAACCCGTCGAAATAATGGATCGTGAGGTTAAAAGACTTAAGAAAAACAAGATACCAATTGTTAAGGTTCGATGGAATGCTCGTAGAGGACCCGAGTTCACCTGGGAGCATGAAGATCAGATGAAGAAGAAATACCCGCATCTATTTCCAGAAGATTCATCAATACCTTCAACAGCTTAAAATTTCGGGACGAAATTTATTTAACGGGTAGGTACTGTAGTGAACCGAACTTTTCCATATTTATATATATTAATTGAGATTGATATTTACATGATTAAATGTTTCCAACATGTTAAGCAATCAAACTTGTTAAGACTTGATTAATTGAAATAGGTTTCATATAGACAATTGACCACCCAAGTTGACCGGTGATTCACGAACGTTAAAACTTGTAAAAACTATATGATGACATATATATGGTTATATATATAGTTAACATGATATTATGATAAGTAATAATATCATTAAGTATATTAACAATGAACTACATATGTAAAAACAAGACTACTAACTTAATGATTTTGAAACGAGACATATATGTAACGATTATCGTTGTAACTACATTTAATGTATATATATCATATTAAGAGATATTCGTACATCATAATATCATGATAATATAATAATTTAAAATCTCTTTTGATATTATAAACATTGGGTTAACATCATTTAACAAGATCGTTAACCTAAAGGTTTCAAAACAACATTTACATGTAACGACTAACGATGACTTAACGACTCAGTTAAAATGTATATACATGTAGTGTTTTAATATGTATTCATACACTTTTGAAAGACTTCAATACACTTATCAAAATACTTCTACTTAACAAAAATGCTTACAATTACATCCTCGTTCAGTTTCATCAACAATTCTACTCGTATGCACCCGTATTCGTACTCGTACAATACACAGCTTTTAGATGTATGTACTATTGGTATATACACTCCGATGATTAGCTCTTAGCAGCCCATGTGAGTCACCTAACACATGTGGGAACCATCATTTGGCAACTAGCATGAAATATCTCATAAAATTACAAAAATATGAGTAATCATTCATGACTTATTTACATGAAAACAAAATTACATATCCTTTATATCTAATCCATACACCAACGACCAAAAACACCTACAAATACTTTCATTCTTCAATTTTCTTCATCTAATTGATCTCTCTCAAGTTCTATCTTCAAGTTCTAAGTGTTCTTCATATATTTTACAAGTTCTAGTTACATAAAATCAAGAATACTTTCAAGTTTGCTAGCTCACTTCCAATCTTGTAAGGTGATCATCCAACCTCAAGAAATCTTTGTTTCTTACAGTAGGTTATCATTCTAATACAAGGTAATAATCATATTCAAACTTTGGTTCAATTTCTATAACTATAACAATCTTATTTCAAGTGATGATCTTACTTGAACTTGTTTTCGTGTCATGATTCTGCTTCAAGAACTTCGAGCCATCCAAGGATCCGTTGAAGCTAGATCCATTTTTCTCTTTTCCAGTAGGTTTATCCAAGGAACTTAAGGTAGTAATGATGTTCATAACATCATTCGATTCATACATATAAAGCTATCTTATTCGAAGGTTTAAACTTGTAATCACTAGAACATAGTTTAGTTACTTCTAAACTTGTTCGCAAACAAAAGTTAATCCTTCTAACTTGACTTTTAAAATCAACTAAACACATGTTCTATATCTATATGATATGCTAACTTAATGATTTAAAACCTGGAAACACGAAAAACACCGTAAACCGGATTTACGCCGTCGTAGTAACACCGCGGGCTGTTTTGGGTTAGTTAATTAAAAACTATGATAAACTTTGATTTAAAAGTTGTTATTCTGAGAAAATGATTTTTATTATGAACATGAAACTATATCCAAAAATTATGGTTAAACTCAAAGTGGAAGTATGTTTTCTAAAATGGTCATCTAGACGTCGTTCTTTCGACTGAAATGACTACCTTTACAAAAACGACTTGTAACTTATTTTTCCGACTATAAACCTATACTTTTTCTGTTTAGATTCATAAAATAGAGTTCAATATGAAACCATAGCAATTTGATTCACTCAAAACGGATTTAAAATGAAGAAGTTATGGGTAAAACAAGATTGGATAATTTTTCTCATTTTAGCTACGTGAAAATTGGTAACAAATCTATTCCAACCATAACTTAATCAACTTGTATTGTATATTATGTAATCTTGAGATACCATAGACACGTATACAATGTTTCGACCTATCATGTCGACACATCTATATATATTTCGGAACAACCATAGACACTCTATATGTGAATGTTGGAGTTAGCTATACAGGGTTGAGGTTGATTCCAAAATATATATAGTTTGAGTTGTGATCAATACTGAGATACGTATACACTGGGTCGTGGATTGATTCAAGATAATATTTATCGATTTATTTCTGTACATCTAACTGTGGACAACTAGTTGTAGGTTACTAACGAGGACAGCTGACTTAATAAACTTAAAACATCAAAATATATTAAAAGTGTTGTAAATATATTTTGAACATACTTTGATATATATGTATATATTGTTATAGGTTCGTGAATCAACCAGTGGCCAAGTCTTACTTCCCGACGAAGTAAAAATCAGTGAAAGTGAGTTATAGTCCCACTTTTAAAATCAAATATTTTTGGGATGAGAATACATGCAGGTTTTATAAATGATTTACAAAATAGACACAAGTACGTGAAACTACATTCTATGGTTGAATTATCGAAATCGAATATGCCCCTTTTTATTAAGTCTGGTAATCTATGAATTAGGGAACAGACACCCTAATTGACGCGAATCCTAAAGATAGATCTATTGGGCCTAACAAACCCCATCCAAAGTACCGGATGCTTTAGTACTTCGAAATTTATATCATATCCGAAGGGTGTCCCGGAATGATGGGGATATTCTTATATATGCATCTTGTTAATGTCGGTTACCAGGTGTTCACCATATGAATGATTTTTATCTCTATGTATGGGATGTGTATTGAAATATGAAATCTTGTGGTCTATTATTATGATTTGATATATATAGGTTAAACCTATAACTCACCAACATTTTTGTTGACGTTTTAAGCATGTTTATTCTCAGGTGATTATTAAGAGCTTCCGCTGTCGCATACTTAAATAAGGATGAGATTTGGAGTCCATGCTTGTATGATATTGTGTAAAAACTGCATTCAAGAAACTTATTTTGTTGTAACATATTTGTATTGTAAACCATTATGTAATGGTCGTGTGTAAACAGGATATTTTAGATTATCATTATTTGATAATCTACGTAAAGCTTTTTAAACCTTTATTGATGAAACAAAGGTTATGGTTTGTTTTAAAATGAATGCAGTCTTTGAAAAACGTCTCATATAGAGGTCAAAACCTCGCAACGAAATCAATTAATATGGAACGTTTTTAATCAATAAGAACGGGACATTTCAACGAAACAGGTGATTGAGAAAGTTGTGGGTACCGGAAGCCGTTGCTACGAAACCGGTAGTTAAAGAGTATCAACCACCGCTCCCATTCCCGAGGAAGCAGAGATTGGAGAAGCTGGAGGCAGAAAAGTCCAAGTTCATGAACTTGATTAAAAAAGTTAATATAAATTTGCTTTTTATTGATGTGATTGCAGGTATACCCAAGTATGCAAGGTTTCTTAAGGACTTGCTAACTAACAGGAAGAAGCTGGAGAACGTGTCTTCAGTCAGGTTGAATGTCGCGTGCTCAGCGGTAGTTGCCAACAAGCTTCCTGAGAAGTTTGAGGATCCTGGGAGTTTCACCATCCCTTGTTTACTGGGTAATTTGGATTGTATGAGAGCGTTAGCAGATTTGGGGGCTAGCATAAATTTAATACCCTATTCTATTTATTTAAAGCTAGACCCCGGGGAGTTGAAACCCACGCGTATGGCTATTCAGCTAGCTGACCGCTCTATTAAATTCCCTCGTGGAATTATTGAGAATATGCTAGTTAAGACCGGGTCGTTGGTTTTCCTGGCCGATTTAGTGGTTTTGGATATGGAAGAGGATGAAAGGATTCCACTGATTTTGGGTCAGCCATTTTTAAATACGGCTAGATGTATCATTGATGTTTATGGCCAACAGTTGACCCTTAGGATAGATGATTTGCATGCAACTTTCTCAATCGACCATGCTTTAAAATACCCTGCCTACACTGATGATGCATGTTATTTTCTTAACACTGTGAATGTCCAGTCTGAGTTTTTGCAGGAATTCCCAGAGTTACAGGGTTCAGGAGAATGTTCATTGGTTGAAATTTATGAAGAGTTGCAGGTTGAGGAGGTAGATATTTTGACCACTTTGATGGAAAACGGCTATGAGCCGACTGAGGAGGAGTTCAAAGAACTCGAACGTGATGTGGATTACCGGAGCAAGTCTTCAATTGAAGAACCTCCCGAGTTAGAATTGAAGCCACTTCTATATCATTTAGAATACGCTTATTTGCAGGAGGAATCTAAGCTCCCGGTAATTATTTCTTCTTCTCTTACTACAAGTCAGAAAACTGAACTTGTGACCATGTTAAAGGCCCATAAACTGGCCATTGCGTGGAAAATTCATGACATCAAGGGTATTAGTCCCTCCTATTGCACCCACAAAATTCTAATGGAGGATAACTCTAAACCTGTGGTGCAACGTCAAAGGAGGTTGAACCCGCACATGCAAGGTGTCGTGAAGAAAGAGATCATTAAGCTCCTCGATGTAGGTCTGATTTACCCAATTTCTGACAGTCCATGGATTGACAGTCCATGGATTAGCCCGGTACACTGTGTACCTAAGAAAGGTGGTATGACTATTGCCACCAATGATAAAAATGAGTTAATTTCCACTCGAACTGTCACGGGGTGGAGTGTTTGTATTGACTATCGTAAGTTGAACGACGCCACATGCAAAGACCACTTCCCGTCACCTTTCATGGATCAAATGCTAGAAAGGTTGGCGGGAAACAGCTTTTATTGTTTTCTTGATGGTTTTTCGGGCTATTTTCAAATTCCTATCTCACCCGAGGACCAAGAGAAAACCACTTTCACGTGTCCGTATGGCACATTCTCATACCGTCGCATGCCCTTTGGCCTTTGTAACGCTCCGGCCACTTTTCAAAGGTGCATGATGGCCATATTCCATGATATGATAGAAGATTGCATGGAGGTGTTCATGGATGACTTTTCGGTCTTCGGTGACACTTTCGATTCATACCTTCTTAATTTAGAGCGGATGTTGGTAAGGTGTGAGAAATCTAATCTCGTGCTCAATTGGAAAAAGTGCCATTTCATGGTACAAGGGGGCATAGTCCTCGGGTACAAGATTTCTAGGGATGGTATCGAGGTGGATCCCGTAAAGGTAACGGCTATTAAGAACCTTCCACCTCCCACCGATGTTAAGGGTGTTCGGAGTTTTCTCGGGCACGCCGGTTTTTACCGGCGGTTCATTAAGGAATTTTTTTTCAAAATCGCTAACCCGATGAATAAACTCCTCGAAAAGGACACACCTTGGAACTTTTCCGAAGAGTGCCAAAAGGCATTCGAACTTCTTAAGGAGAAACTGATCAATGCACCCATCATAATTGCTCCGAATTGGTCCCTTCCATTCGAGCTTATGTGGGATGCATCCGACTTTGCTGTTGGCTCTGTTTTGGGCCAAAGGGTTGAGGAACATTTTCGACCCATTCATTATGCAAGCAAGACCTTGCAAGGAGCATAATTGAATTATACTACCACTGAAAAAGAACTCCTTGCGGTGGTCTTTTCGTTTGATAAGTTCCGGTCCTACTTAGTCTTATCTAAGACTATAGTCTTTACGGACCATTCTGCTCTAAAGTACCTTTTCGCCAAATCGGATGCTAAACCTTGACTGCTTAGATGGATCTTGCTTTTGCAAGAATTCGATGTTGAGATCCGGGATAAAAAGGGTGCCGAGAACTTAGCAGCCGATCACCTTTCACGTCTTGAGAATCCCTCCCGTGAGGTTCTCGATGAGACTACTATTCATGATGATTTTCCCGATGAATATCTCATGAAGGTGGAGGAGTGTGAAGACCCTTGGTTCGTTGATTTTGCTAATTACTTGGTTGGGGGGTTCTTAGAAAAAGGTTGGTCACATCATAAACGTAAGAAATTCTTTAGTGACATTAAGTATTATTTTTAGGAGGACCCTTACCTTTTTAGGCGGTGTTCCGATGGAATGATCCACCGATGTGTTTTCGGAGAAGAATGCGAGCGCATTCTTGTCCAATGTCATCATAGACCGACGGGTGGGCATTATGGTCCCCAAGTTACGGGGCGAAAAGTATCTGAGGCCAGTTTTTATTGGCCTACTATCTTCAAGGATGCCCACTGAATATGTCAATTGTGCAATGCTTGTCAACGGGCAGGCCAAATCACCCAACGAGATGAGATGCCTCAAAATGTCATCCAAGTCTGCGAGGTTTTCGATATTTGGGGGATTGATTTCATGGGCTCGTTCCCAAAATCTAATAATAAACTCTACATTCTTGTTGCTATAGACTATGTTTCGAAATGAGTCGAAGCGCAAGCTTTGCCCACTAATGATGCACGGGTTGTAGTTTCGTTCCTTAAACAACTCTTTTCTCGGTTTGGTGCCCCAAAAGCTTTAATTAGCGATCGGGAAACTCACTTTTGTAATGCTCAACTTGAAAAGGTGTTGAAACGATATGGGGTGACCCATAAAGTTTCTACATCTTACCATCCTCAAACCAATGGGCAAGTCGAAAACACCAACCGAGCTTTAAAGAGGATTCTTGAAAAGACAATTGGTTTTAATCCCAAGGAGTGGTCGTTTAAGCTTGATGATGCCTTATGGGCATTTAGAACGGCGTACAAAACGCCAACTGGAACCACTCCTTTTCGGTTACTTTATGGTAAAGCGTGTCATCTCCCGGTGGAGATTGAACACAAAGCCTTTTGGGCTCTCAAAACGAGCAATCTTGATCTTAAGGAGGCGGGTCGCCTTCATTTGAGCCAATTAAATGAGTTAGAAGAGTTAAGGCTCGATGCTTATGAAAACTCGTTGATTAGTAAGGAGAGGACAAAGAAGTGGCACGATAGTCGTGTAAAAGATCCTAAAGAATTTAAGGAGGGGGATCGTGTGCTTCTTTTCAATTCACATTTTCGTTTGTTTCCTGAAAAATTAAAGTCTAAGTGGTCGGCACCATTATTGTTCGTAAGTTTTATCCCCATGGGGCGGTTGATTTGGTTAACTCGAAGGGGGAAGAGTTTAAGGTGAACGGTCATCGGGTCAAACATTATGTCGATGGACCACAAGAGGTGGACGATGAGATTAAACTCATCTTTACCTCTAACGACGAGTGAAAATCTTGGTTATAATCTTTGTTGTAGAGTTTGTATAATATTTTTGTAGTTTTGTATATTTCATGCTTAAAACAGGTGCAATATGATCATTGGTTAAATGCGTGGTTACGGGAAATTGTGTTTTTGTTGGAAAACTTAAAATTTTAAAAAGGAAAATCCGCTTGTTTTAAGCCGCGGCGCGGGGTAACACATGTTTTGCAGGTCGAGGGTTTTTAAATTTTCAGAGATTTTTGGTGTATTAAGCCGCGGCGCGGCTAAGTTAACCGCGGCGCGGGCCGCATCTGAAAAAAATTCCAAAGTCGTTTTTTTTATAAAAGGAAGTGGGTCAAACCCGACCCAAGGATTATACCCGACGGGAATTTGATATATTTAGGGTTATTTGCTGATTGAAAAACACATTTATCTCTTCATACTCAAGCATGAATACAAATCCTCTCAAACCCTAATCTTTAATCTTCAATTTTTGCTTAAATTTCTTCATTAAATCTCTAATACATGGCGCCTAAGGTCCGATTTTAACTTTCTTTATCTTGTTCTTACCTAATTATATGCTTATTTGATGATTAAATTCGGATTAGGTTTAGAATTAGTGTGGGGTTGTTAATTTTGGTTTTGAATGTTTAAATTAATCATGAGTCTTTGTTGAATGTGATTAGTATGTATGAAATTCATAATATTTTTGTGTTTATAATGCATATCTTTGATTCTAGAGTTCATGGTTTATTTGATTTCGAATTGGAAATAAGTAGTTGGGAAAAATTGATTATGGGTTTTTGTTAAATAAGGTTGTCTTGAATGATAAGTGTGGTGTATGTCAATTTGGTCAGGTCATTAGGGTTCTAGTCTTAATTGAATGGTTTTCTTATGATTAATTTGTTTTTATATGATAGAGATGCCATGATATTGAAGTTATGATGACTTGGTGCTAGTTTGTTCGTTGAATTTTGGATTGACTTGCTAAATTTGGAGTTTTAAATTATCTTTCCAATAATGTTAATTGCTTCGAACGTCTTAAGTGTAATGTTGAGATGTTACGAATGGATGATAATTGTTCGAGTATTTGGAAAAGATGATTTGTTGTGGTTGATAGTTTGTGATTTTAATGTTGGTCATGATTGATTATGCTTGTAAAAATTTGTTGACCACGGTTGACTTATGCTTGAAACGTGGATTGTTTTGAATATGAGCAGGTACTAATCTTTAATGCTAATGGCAATGTTTGCATTTGTGTCTTGTTTGTTTGGTGTTTGTTGATATAGAAGCAAAGAATCTCCAATGCTCAAAGGGACGCAGAAAGACTTTTGGAAATGCAAACAAATCCTGAAAACTGGTTACAAGTGTTAAGAGATGATGAAGAGTATGCAGGAAGGTTTGGGTATATTAGAAGGCGTCTAATCACGGGTACTTGGTATTTAGACTGGGCCCCGCTAGAACAAGCGGGAAGACATTTGAGAACTCATCTCCAAGAGGTGCTTACATGCGTAAAACAACCGGGGAACCATTTCATTCACGCATGGGATGTAGTGACCCGAACTTTTCCATGTTTATATATATTAATTGAGATTGATATTTACATGATTAAATGTTTCCAACATGTTAAGCAATCAAACTTGTTAAGACTTGATTAATTGAAATATGTTTCATATAGACAATTGACCACCCAAGTTGACCGGTGATTCACGAACGTTAAAACTTGTAAAAACTATATGATGACATATATATGGATATATATATATAGTTAACATGATACTATGATAAGTAAACATATCATTAAGTATATTAACAATGAACTACATATGTAAAAACAAGACTACTAACTTAATGATTTTTAAACGAGACATATATGTAACGATTATCGTTGTAAAGACATTTAATGTATATATATCATATTAAGAGATATTCATACATGATAATATCATGATAATATAATAATTTAAAATCTCATTTGATATTATAAACATTGGGTTAACAACATTTAACAAGATCGTTAACCTAAAGGTTTCAAAACAACACTTACATGTAACGACTAACGATGACTTAACGATTCAGTTAAAATGTATATACATGTAGTGTTTTAATATGTATTTATACACTTTTGAAAGACTTCAATACACTTATCAAAATACTTCTACTTAACAAAAATGCTTACAATTACATCCTCGTTCAGTTTCATCAACAATTCTACTCGTATGCACCCGTATTCGTACTCGTACAATACACAGCTTTTAGATGTATGTACTATTGGTATATACACTCCAATGATCAGCTCTTAGCAGCCCATGTGAGTCACCTAACACATGTGGGAACCATCATTTGGCAACTAGCATGAAATATCTCATAAAATTACAAAAATATGAGTAATCATTCATGACTTATTTACATGAAAACAAAATTACATATCCTTTATATCTAATCCATACACCAACGACCAAAAACACCTACAAACACTTTCATTCTTCAATTTTCTTCATCTAATTGATCTCTCTCAAGTTCTATCTTCAAGTTCTAAGTGTTCTTCATAAATTCTACAAGTTCTAGTTACATAAAATCAAGAATACTTTCAAGTTTGCTAGCTCACTTCCAATCTTGTAAGGTGATCATCCAACCTCAAGAAATCTTTGTTTCTTACAGTAGGTTATCATTCTAATACAAGGTAATAATCATATTCAAACTTTGGTTCAATTTCTATAACTATAACAATCTTATTTCAAGTGATGATCTTACTTGAACTTGTTTTCGTGTCATGATTCTGCTTCAAGAACTTCGAGCCATCCAAGGATCCGTTGAAGCTAGATCCATTTTTCTCTTTTCCAGTAGGTTTATCTAAGGAACTTAAGGTAGTAATGATGTTCATAACATCATTCGATTCATACATATAAAGCTATCTTATTCGAAGGTTTAAACTTGTAATCACTAGAACATAGTTTAGTTAATTCTAAACTTGTTCGCAAATAAAAGTTAATCCTTCTAACTTGACTTTTAAAATCAACTAAACACATGTTCTATATCTATATGATATGCTAACTTAATGATTTAAAACCTGGAAACACGAAAAACACCGTAAAACCGGATTTACGCCGTCGTAGTAACACCGCGGGCTGTTTTGGGTTAGTTAATTAAAAACTATGATAAACTTTGATTTAAAAGTTGTTATTCTGGGAAAATGATTTTTATTATGAACATGAAACTATATCCAAAAATTATGGTTAAACTCAAAGTGGAAGTATGTTTTCTAAAATGGTCATCTAGACGTCGTTCTTTCGACTGAAATGACTACCTTTACAAAAACAACTTGTAACTTATTTTTCCGACTATAAACCTATACTTTTTCTGTTTAGATTCATAAAATAGAGTTCAATATGAAACCATAGCAATTTGATTCACTCAAAACGGATTTAAAATGAAGAAGTTATGGGTAAAACAAGATTGGATAATTTTTCTCATTTTAGCTACGTGAAAATTGGTAACAAATCTATTCCAACCATAACTTAATCAACTTGTATTATATATTATGTAATCTTGAGATACCATAGACACGTATACAATGTTTCGACCTATCATGTCGACACATCTATATATATTTCGGAACAACCATAGACACTCTATATGTGAATGTTGGAGTTAGCTATACAGGGTTGAGGTTGATTCCAAAATATATATAGTTTGAGTTGTGATCAATACTGAGATACGTATACACTGGGTCGTGGATTGATTCAAGATAATATTTATCGATTTATTTCTGTACATCTAACTGTGGACAACTAGTTGTAGGTTACTAACGAGGACAGCTGACTTAATAAACTTAAAACATCAAAATATATTAAAAGTGTTGTAAATATATTTTGAACATACTTTGATATATATGTATATATTGTTATAGGTTCGTGAATCAACAGTGGCCAAGTCTTACTTCCCGACGAAGTAAAAATCTGTGAAAGTGAGTTATAGTCCCACTTTTAAAATCTAATATTTTTGGGATGAGAATACATGCATGTTTTATAAATGATTTACAAAATAACACAAGTACGTGAAACTACATTCTATGGTCGAATTATCGAAATCGAATATGCCCCTTTTTATTAAGTCTGGTAATCTAAGAATTAGGGAACAGACACTCTAATTGACGCGAATCCTAAAGATAGATCTATTGGGCGTAACAAACCCCATCCAAAGTACCGGATGCTTTAGTACTTCGAAATTTATATCATATCCGAAGGGTGTCCCGGAATGATGGGGATATTCTTATATATGCATCTTGTTAATGTCGGTTACCAGGTGTTCACCATATGAATGATTTTTATCTCTATGTATGGGATGTGTATTGAAATATGAAATCTTGTGGTCTATTGTTACGATTTGATATATATAGGTTAAACCTATAACTCACCAACATTTTTGTTGACGTTTAAAGCATGTTTATTCTCAGGTGAATACTAAGAGCTTCCGCTGTTGCATACTAAAACAAGGACAAGATTTGGAGTCCATGTTTGTATGATATTGTGTAAAAACTGCATTCAAGAAGCTGATTTCGATGTAACATATTTGCATTGTAAACCATTATGTAATGGTCGTGTGTAAACAGGATATTTTAGATTATCATTATTTGATAATCTACGTAAAGCTTTTTAAACCTTTATTTATGATATAAAGGTTATGGTTTGTTTTAAAAATGAATGCAGTCTTTGAAAAACGTCTCATATAGAGGTCAAAACCTCGCAACGAAATCAATTAATATGGAACGTTTTTAATCAATAAGAACGGGACATTTCAGTTGGTATCAGAGCGTTGGTCTTAGAGAACCAGAATTTTGCATTAGTATGTCTTATCGAGTTTGTTAGGATGCATTAGTGAGTCTGGACTTCGACCGTGTTTACTTGAAAAATGATTGCTTAACAAATTTTGTTGGAAACTATATATTTTTAACATGTAAATATTATGTGATATATTAATCTCTTAACGCGTTTGATATTATGTGATAGATGTCTACCTCTAGAACAAGTCCCATTGACTCACCTAATAATAATGAAGAGTCAAATGTAAATTGGAATGATTCGTGGACTGATTCACAAGTTCCCGAAGAGGAACCGGAAGAAGAGTCGGAACCGGAAGAAGAGTCGGAACCGGAAGAAGAATCGGAACCGGAAGAAGAATCGGAACCGGTGGGGGAAATAATAAAATGGTTAAGTAAAAGAAAATCCTCAACCAACCGACCAAGGTTAATTATGGTCAATGGTGTTTCCGCCAAGGAAGCAAAATATTGGGAGGATTACCAATTCTCCGATGAATCGGATTCCGAAGAGAATTCCGATGATGTTATAGAAATTACCCCAACTGAATTTAAAAAGACAAAAGAAAATAATAAGGGAAAGGGCATAAAAATAGAGAAATCTAATTCCAACCCCGATGAACTTTATATGTATCGTCAACCCCCGAAGTCCTTAAGTTGTAACAATGACCCGGGAACCTCTAAACCACCAGGTTTTTCTAAACCAATGTGGAAAACGATGGCTCGTATTAGGGGAACATCATATATCCCTAGAAACTTGGCAAAATGAACCAAAACCGAAGAAGAAGAAACAAGCGAGTCGGAATAAGATAGTTGTATTCATTTGGTGTAGTATATGTAATATAGTGTGCTTATGCTTTATGATATATGTAAAAATTGCTTGTATTAATAAGTATTTTTTTTATGAATCTAACTCTTGTTTATTTT
The DNA here is from genome assembly GCF_046630445.1 of Rutidosis leptorrhynchoides. Classification (NCBI taxonomy): domain Eukaryota; kingdom Viridiplantae; phylum Streptophyta; class Magnoliopsida; order Asterales; family Asteraceae; genus Rutidosis; species Rutidosis leptorrhynchoides. Next base: position 38,251,983 of record NC_092335.1, on the reverse strand, counting down.
ACAGTATAAAAACACAAAATGGATAGACAACCCAATATTTTAAGAGACCTACCCGGAGACATGATTGATGAAATCTTGTCTAGAGTCGGTCAGAATTCTTCGGCACAACTATTTAAGGCGAGATCAGTTTGTAAGACATTCGAAGAACGTTCCAAGAATGCCTTGGTTTATAAAAGGCTTTCGTTCAAAAGATGGGGGATATCACATTGGGAAATCCATAAGTTACGATGTGTTTACTTTGACGCATATATTGCCGGGAACCCAAATGCTATTTTACGTAATGGGTTAAGAAATTATTTTGACTCAATATATCTGAATATTGGACTTCGTGATTTAGAAAAAGCGGCTAACATGTAACATAAAGAAGCATGTTATGCTTACGGATTAGTAATGTTCGCTTCTCACCAAAGTGAGAACAAGAACATCGGCCTACAACTATTAAACAAAACGTTCCCACAAGTGACGGAGTCGGTAATTGGGGTAAGAAATGAGGTTTTTAGATTGTCACGGGACTGTTGGACATTACGTAACCCTCGTCCCTTTGACGACGTTACAACACGCTGTCTTATCAACGGCCATAACGGTTATGTTCCACAAGACCAAGGATGGGAAGTAGTCCTAGTAAAACCAGAATGCATGACTTGTTTCTGGACGTATGAATTACGTGTCTTTATTGCCTTTGCTGAACGACTTGTGTACTAGCTAGAATTATCTTCACAACTATCTTGTATCAAAGTTATTGTGTGCTATATTTCATGCTTTATGTAAAATAAGCGGTATTGTAAGTTTGTAAAATATTGTATAAAAGTTTGAACGCGAAATATTATTATAATCAGTTTTTCATATAGAATTGTAGTAGTTGAATTGTATATTAGCTACTAAGTATGAACTTAACGGGTAGATACTACCCGAATTTAAACTTATAAAACGCTAATATGAAGAAAAAGCTTTTATAAATGAGTTCATATTATGCTACGAAATACTATTAACTACTCTTAATATTCTGTATGATTAACTTGTTCCATTTGACTATTTTGAAGGAAATGGCACCGACTACTAGACACACCGTGAATATGAATGAAGAGGAATTCCGTACTTTTCTAGCTTCAAACATAGCCACAGTACAGGCTGCGCTACATACCAATAATAACCTTGGATCTAGCAGTACAGGAAATCGTGTAGGATGCACCTACAAAGAATTCACTGCCTGCAAACCTTTGAAATTTGATGGAACCGAAGGACCGATCGGATTGAAACGGTGGACCGAGAAGGTCGAATCAGTGTTTGCCATAAGTAAGTGTACTGAAGAGGACAAAGTGAAGTACTCTACGCATACCTTCACAGGTTCTGCGTTAACATGGTGGAATACCTATCTAGAGCAAGTGGGACAAGACAATGCGTACGCACTACCGTGGTCAGCATTCAAGCACTTGATGAACGAGAAGTACCGTCCCAGAACCGAGGTCAATAAGCTCAAGACAGAACTTAGAGGGTTACGAACCCAAGGATTTGATATTACCACGTACGAAAGATGATTCACAGAATTGTGCCTATTGTGTCCGGGAGCATTCGAAGATGAGGAAGAGAAGATCGACGCGTTTGTGAAAGGATTACCGGAAAGAATCCAAGAAGATATAAGTTCACACGAGCCCGCCTCCATACAACAGGCATGTAGAATGGCTCACAAACTAGTGAACCAGATTGAAGAAAGAATTAAAGAACAGACTGCTGAAGAGGCCAATGTGAAGCAAGTCAAAAGAAAGTGGGAGGAAAACGGTGATAAGAATCACCAATACAACAACAACAGCAATTACAACAATAATCGCAACAATTATCCCAACAATCGCAACATCAATCGCAACTACAACAAACGGCCCAACAACAACAACAACAACAACAACAACAGCAACTACAATAATCATCCCAACAACAATAATAACCGCAACAACTACAACAATCAGAAGCAGCTATGCCAAAGGTGTGAAAAGTATCACTCGGGGTTCTGCACCAAATTTTGCAACAAGTGTAAAAGAAATGGTCATAGCGCGGCGAAGTGTGAGGTCTACGGACCAGGGGTTAATAGAACGAAAGGAACAAATGGTGTCGGAACGAGTAATGGCAGAGCAAGTAGTGTCGGAGCAAGTTATGCCAATGTAGTTTGTTATAAATGTGGAAAACCGGGCCACATTATTAGAAATTGCCCGAACCAGGAGAACACGAATGGACAAGGCCGCGGAAGAGTTTTCAATATTAATGCGGCAGAGGCACAGGAAGACCCGGAGCTTGTTACGGGTACGTTTCTTATTGACAATAAATCTGCTTACGTTTTATTTGATTCGGGTGCGGATAGAAGCTATATGAGTAGAGATTTTTGTGCTAAATTAAGTTGTCCATTGACACCTTTGGATAGTAAATTTTTACTCGAATTAGCAAATGGTAAATTAATTTCATCAGATAATATATGTCGGAATCGAGAAATTAAACTGGTTAGCGAAACATTTAAGATTGACTTGATACCAGTAGAGTTAGGGAGTTTTGATGTGATAATCGGTATGGACTGGTTGAAAGAAGTGAAAGCAGAGATCGTTTGTTACAAAAATGCAATTCGCATTATACGAGAAAAAGGAAAACCCTTAATGGTGTACGGAGAAAAGGGCAACACGAAGCTACATCTTATTAGTAATTTGAAGGCACAAAAACTAATAAGAAAAGGTTGCTATGCTGTTCTAGCACACGTCGAGAAAGTACAAACTGAAGAAAAGAGCATCAATGATGTTCCCGTCGCAAAAGAATTTCCTGATGTATTTCCGAAAGAATTATCGGGATTACCCCCACATCGATCCGTTGAATTTCAAATAGATCTTGTGCCAGGAGCTGCACCAATAGCTCATGCTCCTTACAGACTCGCACCCAGCGAGATGAAAGAACTGCAAAGCCAATTACAAGAACTTTTAGAGCGTGGTTTCATTCGACCAAGCACATCACCATGGGGAGCTCCTGTTTTGTTTGTCAAGAAGAAAGATGGTACATTCAGGTTGTGTATCGACTACCGAGAGTTAAACAAACTTACCATCAAGAACCGCTACCCACTACCGAGAATCGACGACTTATTTGATCAATTACAAGGCTCATCTGTTTATTCAAAGATTAACTTACGTTCCGGGTATCATCAAATGCGGGTGAAAGAAGATGATATTCCAAAGACTGCTTTCAGAACACGTTATGGTCATTACGAGTTTATGGTCATGCCGTTTGGTTTAACTAATGCACCAGCTGTGTTCATGGACCTTATGAACCGAGTGTGTGGACCATACCTTGACAAGTTTGTCATTGTTTTCATTGATGACATACTTATTTACTCAAAGAATGACCAAGAACACGGTGAACATTTGAGAAAGGTGTTAGAAGTATTGAGGAAGGAAGAATTGTACGCTAAATTTTCAAAGTGTGCATTTTGGTTGGAAGAAGTTCAATTCCTCGGTCACATAGTGAACAAAAAAGGTATTAAGGTGGATCCGGCAAAGATAGAAACTGTTAAAAAGTGGGAAACCCCGAAAACTCCGAAACACATACGCCAGTTTTTAGAACTAGCTGGTTACTACAGAAGGTTCATCTAAGACTTTTCCAGAATAGCAAAAACCTTGACTGCATTAACGCATAAAGGGAAGAAATTTGAATGGAAGGATGAACAAGAGAAAGCGTTTCAGTTATTGAAGAAAAAGCTAACTACGGCACCTATATTGTCATTGCCTGAAGGGAATGATGATTTTGTGATTTATTGTGACGCATCAAAGCAAGGTCTCGGTTGTATATTAATGCAACGAACGAAGGTGATTGCTTATGCGTCTAGACAATTGAAGATTCACGAGCAAAATTATACGACGCATGATTTGGAATTAGGCGCAGTTGTTTTTGCATTAAAGACTTGGAGGCACTACTTATATGGGGTCAAAAGTATTATATATACCGACCACAAAAGTCTTCAACACATATTTAATCAGAAACAACTGAATATGAGGCAGCGTAGGTGGATTGAATTGTTGAATGATTACCACTTTGAGATTCGTTACCACCCGGGGAAGGCAAATGTGGTATCCAATGCCTTGAGCAGGAAGGACAGAGAACCCATTCGAGTAAAATCTATGAATATAATGATTCATAATAACCTTACTACTCAAATAAAGGAGGCGCAACAAGGAGTTTTAAAAGAGGGAAATTTAAAGGATGAAATACCCAAAGGATCGGAGCAGCATCTTAATATTTGGGAAGACGGAACCCGGTATAGGGCTGAAAGGATTTGGGTACCAAAATTTGGAGATATGAGAGAAATGGTACTTAGAGAAGCTCATAAAACCAGATACTCAATACATCCTGGAACGGGGAAGATGTACAAGGATCTCAAGAAACATTTTTGGTGGCCGGGTATGAAAGCCGATGTTGCTAAATACGTAGGAGAATGTTTGACGTGTTCTAAGGTCAAAGCTGAGCATCAGAAACCATCAGGTCTACTTCAACAACCCGAAATCCCAGAATGGAAATGGGAAAACATTACCATGGATTTCATCACTAAATTGCCAAGGACTGCAAGTGGTTTTGATACTATTTGGGTAATAGTTGATCGTCTCACCAAATCAGCACACTTCCTGCCAATAAGAGAAGATGACAAGATGGAGAAGTTAGCACGACTGTATTTGAAGGAAGTCGTCTCCAGACATGGAATACCAATCTCTATTATCTCTGATAGGGATGGCAGATTTATTTCAAGATTCTGGCAGATATTACAGCAAGCATTAGGAACTCGTCTAGACATGAGTACTGTCTATCATCCACAAACTGATGGGCAGAGCGAAAGGACAATACAAACGCTTGAAGACATGCTACGAGCATGTGTTATTGATTTCGGAAACAGTTGGGATCGACATCTACCGTTAGCAGAATTTTCCTACAACAACAGCTACCATTCAAGCATTGAGATGGCGCCGTTTGAAGCACTTTATGGTAGAAAGTGTAGGTCTCCAATTTGTTGGAGTGAAGTGGGGGATAGACAGATTACGGGTCCGGAGATTATACAAGAAACTACCGAGAAGATCATCCAAATTCAACAACGGTTGAAAACCGCCCAAAGTCGACAAAAGAGCTACGCTGACATTAAAAGAAAAGATATAGAATTTGAAATTGGAGAGATGGTCATGCTTAAAGTTGCACCTTGGAAAGGCGTTGTTCGATTTGGTAAACGAGGGAAATTAAATCCAAGGTATATTGGACCATTCAAGATTATTGATCGTGTCGGACCAGTAGCTTACCGACTTGAGTTACCTCAACAACTCGCGGCTGTACATAACACTTTCCACGTCTCGAATTTGAAGAAATGTTTTGCTAAAGAAGATCTCACTATTCCGTTAGATGAAATCCAAATCAACGAAAAACTCCAATTCATCGAAGAACCCGTCGAAATAATGGATCGTGAGGTTAAAAGACTTAAGCAAAACAAGATACCAATTGTTAAGGTTCGATGGAATGCTTGTAGAGGACCCGAGTTTACCTGGAAGCATGAAGATCAGATGAAGAAGAAATACCCGCATCTATTTCCAGAAGATTCGTCAACACCTTCAACAGCTTAAAATTTCGGGACGAAATTTATTTAACGGGTAGGTACTGTAGTGACCCGAACTTTTCCATGTTTATATATATTAATTGAGATTGATATTTACATGATTAAATGTTTTCAACATGTTAAGCAATCAAACTTGTTAAGACTTGATTAATTGAAATATGTTTTATATAGACAATTGACCACCCAAGTTGACCGGTGATTCACGAACGTTAAAACTTGTAAAAACTATATGATGACATATATATGGATATATATATAGTTAACATGATACTATGATAAGTAAACATATCATTAAGTATATTAACAATGAACTACATATGTAAAAACAAGACTACTAACTTAATGATTTTTAAACGAGACATATATGTAACGATTATCGTTGTAAAGACATTTAATGTATATATATCATATTAAGAGATATTCATACATGATAATATCATGATAATATAATAATTTAAAATCTCATTTGATATTATAAACATTGGGTTAACAACATTTAACAAGATCGTTAACCTAAAGGTTTCAAAACAACACTTACATGTAACGACTAACGATGACTTAACGACTCAGTTAAAATGTATATACATGTAGTGTTTTAATATGTATTTATACACTTTTGAAAGACTTCAATACACTTATCAAAATACTTCTACTTAACAAAAATGCTTACAATTACATCCTCGTTCAGTTTCATCAACAATTCTACTCGTATGCACCCGTATTTGTACTCGTACAATACACAGCTTTTAGATGTATGTACTATTGGTATATACACTCCAATGATCAGCTCTTAGCAGCCCATGTGATTCACCTAACACATGTGGGAACCATCATTTGGCAACTAGCATGAAATATCTCATAAAATTACAAAAATATGAGTAATCATTCATGACTTATTTACATGAAAACAAAATTACATATCCTTTATATCTAATCCATACACCAACGACCAAAAACACCTACAAATACTTTCATTCTTCAATTTTCTTTATCTAATTGATCTCTCTCAAGTTCTATCTTCAAGTTCTAAGTGTTCTTCATAAATTCTACAAGTTCTAGTTACATAAAATCAAGAATACTTTCAAGTTTGCTAGCTCACTTCCAATCTTGTAAGGTGATCATCCAACCTCAAGAAATCTTTGTTTCTTACAGTACGTTATCATTCTAATACAAGGTAATAATCATATTCAAACTTTGGGTCAATTTCTATAACTATAACAATCTTATTTCAAGTGATGATCTTACTTGAACTTGTTTTCGTGTCATGATTCTGCTTCAAGAACTTCGAGCCATCCAAGGATCCGTTGAAGCTAGATCCATTTTTCTCTTTTCCAGTAGGTTTATCCAAGGAACTTAAGGTAGTAATGATGTTCATAACATCATTCAATTCATACATATAAAGCTATCTTATTCGAAGGTTTAAACTTGTAATCACTAGAACATAGTTTAGTTAATTCTAAACTTGTTCGCAAATAAAAGTTAATCCTTCTAACTTGACTTTTAAAATCAACTAAACACATTTTCTATATCTATATTATATGCTAACTTAATGATTTAAAACCTGGAAACACGAAAAACACCGTAAAACCGGATTTACGCCGTCGTAGTAACACCGCGGGCTGTTTTGGGTTAGTTAATTAAAAACTATGATAAACTTTGATTTAAAAGTTGTTATTCTGAGAAAATGATTTTTATTATGAACATGAAACTATATCCAAAAATTAGGGTTAAACTCAAAGTGGAAGTATGTTTTCTAAAATGGTCATCTAGACGTCGTTCTTTCGACTGAAATGACTACCTTTACAAAAACGACTTGTAACTTATTTTTCCGACTATAAACCTATACTTTTTCTGTTTAGATTCATAAAATAGAGTTCAATATGAAACCATAGCAATTTGATTCACTCAAAACGGATTTAAAATGAAGAAGTTATGGGTAAAACAAGATTGGATAATTTTTCTCATTTTAGCTACGTGAAAATTGGTAACAAATCTATTCCAACCATAACTTAATCAACTTGTATTGTATATTATGTAATCTTGAGATACCATAGACACGTATACAATGTTTCGACCTATCATGTCGACACATCTATATATATTTTGGAACAACCATAGACACTCTATATGTGAATGTTGGAGTTAGCTATACAGGGTTGAGGTTGATTCCAAAATATATATAGTTTGAGTTGTGATCAATACTGAGATACGTATACACTGGTTCGTGGATTGATTCAAGATAATATTTATCGATTTATTTCTGTACATCTAACTGTGGACAACTAGTTGTAGGTTACTAACGAGGACAGCTGACTTAATAAACTTAAAACATCAAAATATATTAAAAGTGTTGTAAATATATTTTGAACATACTTTGATATATATGTATATATTGTTATAGGTTCGTGAATCAACAGTGGCCAAGTCTTACTTCCCGACGAAGTAAAAATCTGTGAAAGTGAGTTATAGTCCCACTTTTAAAATCTAATATTTTTGGGATGAGAATACATGCAGGTTTTATAAATGATTTACAAAATAGACACAAGTACGTGAAACTACATTCTATGGTTGAATTATCGAAATCGAATATGCCCCTTTTTATTAAGTCTGGTAATCTAAGAATTAGGGAACAGACACCCTAATTGACGCGAATCCTAAAGATAGATCTATTGGGCCTAACAAACCCCATCCAAAGTACCGGATGCTTTAGTACTTCGAAATTTATATCATATCCGAAGGGTGTCCCGGAATGATGGGGATATTCTTATATATGCATCTTGTTAATGTCGGTTACCAGGTGTTCACCATATGAATGATTTTTATCTCTATGTATGGGATGTGTATTGAAATGTGAAATCTTGTGGTCTATTGTTACGATTTGATATATATAGGTTAAACCTATAACTCACCAACATTTTTGTTGACGTTTAAAGCATGTTTATTCTCAGGTGAATACTAAGAGCTTCCGCTGTTGCATACTAAAATAAGGACAAGATTTGGAGTCCATGTTTGTATGATATTGTGTAAAAACTGCATTCAAGAAACTGATTTCGATGTAACATATTTGCATTGTAAACCATTATGTAATGGTCGTGTGTAAACAGGATATTTTAGATTATCATTATTTGATAATCTACGTAAAGCTTTTTAAACCTTTATTTATGAAATAAAGGTTATGGTTTGTTTTAAAAATGAATGCAGTCTTTGAAAAACGTCTCATATAGAGGTCAAAACCTCGCAACGAAATCAATTAATATGGAACGTTTTTAATCAATAAGAACGGGACATTTCATGGGAGCAGGCGTTTTTGTGTACGGATGTTATTTATGACGAGTTGGTGTGGGAATTCTTTTCCACGTTAACTTTTAATCCTCGCCGTGCAGTTTCGGATGTGAGTTTCTTACAGTTTCGTTTAGGAGGAATGGATCGGGAAATGAGTAGGTTTGATCTTTGTCGGGCATTAAATTTGTACCCCGAAATGGACGATTTCATTTTAGGATAGTATTTGAGAGAAACTAAATTTTATGGTGTCGAGTTCTTTAATGCACAACAATACTGGTATCAACTGAGTGGGAAGAATCCGTTTGTGTCTAGTGAATCAAAGGGGTCGTACATTTGTGACAAAGATGCAAGATTGATTCAGAGGTTGTTGGGTTGCACGTTTTGTGCACGAGTGAATAGGTATGACAAGGTGACGAATCATGATTTGTGGTCTATTTATATGATTAAGCATGGACAGTTTGCTGATTTGGCGAATTTGGTGGGTGAATATTTGCGTAAGCATGCGATGGAGAAACAAAAGGCAAAACCACTTTTAGGTGGTCATTATGTTACTAAAATTGCTCGGTTTTTCAATATTAACGTCACTCGTTGTACACCGGCTCGTGATTCAATGAAACCATTTGGGGTTCAGTTTTATATTAATGCACAAATTTTGATGTGGAACTCGAATCGGTCTATGTTAGTTGAATATGTTGAACCGTCTCAACGAGGGGGAGCAGTGGTAGTGGTATGTGACACGATGATGATGAGGACATCACGGCTCGCATCCATGAGTGTTTTGGTTCAGAGACTGATGAACCGTATGGTTCGGGTAGTGGGCAGCAGTGGTCGATGTCCGAGCAAGTTTGGAATAGTTTGGTCTCGAGGGTTGATAATGTGCAAATCGGTGTGTCGGATAGTTTTAATGCTTTTCGAGGATAACAACGGTCGCATAATGACCGTATGTGGGAAAGTCAGCAGCAGGTCGATGAGAGGTTGGCCGAGTCCATGCATGACCAGCAATGGATTGCTTATGGGAACGATTGGCAAAGGCACAATGCTCATCTTTTCTACTTCAACCCGGATCATTATTATGGTACTACTTCTCAGACACCCATGTATTATCGTATTCCAGTTCGGCCACGAGTGCAGGCCCCGATTTATAATGAGCAGGAAAGGTTGGAGGATGCGCGTCAGAGGTTTCAGTAGCAGTATCCGTACGGCAATTGGCTGTATGATGGTTTTCAGTGAGGAGGGCCTGCGAGCTTGATGATCATGTTGTAATGTGTTTAAGACTTTTTCCTTTTCTTTGGTCTGTACTTGGATATTTATGTTTTCTGCTGATGTACTTTGAAACTTAATTTGGGGGAAAGGTGTTTCGGCATCGGGTGCTGCCACCTTGTCCTGTTTATGTAGTTCGTTTGTTTTTTTCTTTCTTTTCTTAGGTTTGTTGGTGAAACGATTTTTCAAGTCTGGCATTAAGTTCAGAAAAACTACATGATTGATGATATTGGTGTGATAATCGAGAATGGACGATGTTCTTATGCTGGCAGTCAGCTCAGCGTCATCTGTCACTGGCATTCCGCGATCAGTGGTTAAGCTCGATAAGTTTTTATATTTTTTTCTCATATAACCCTTTCGATTATTATCTATTTTTGATCTCAAGTGATGGGGACATTAATTGATCTCAGTGTAGGGTGGGGGATGTAAAATCTCTCGGGTTGGTTGTTAATGGAATCATCATCATAGTAGTTTTAATCTAAAAAAAGACTTGACGTTTCACGGGTTTTGGTCGCAAAAAAAAAAAAAAAAAAAAAAAAAAAAAAAAAAAAAACATTCCGCCAAAACCTTTTGTTCCACATGTTCATTTTCTTGGACATGAAATCCTACGAGTTCGGGGAACTCAGTAGTAGGTCACCTGTACCAAAACGGATGTAAACCGTGAGAGAGCGGTGATTGCATAGCGTGATTGTGACCGAATCACGTGCCAGATCAAAAATTTTGGTTACTTGGTATAGCAGACTTCCGAAACTATATCATTTTATTATTACATCATCTAATGGTGTGATACTGTGGGAAGAGGAGCCTTGAGGTTCACCAGTGTTATTTTTAGGAACAATAGCTACGTGCTTGTGTTTGCTTAGACAACACAACCCATAGCCAAAAGCTATGGCACCCAAAGATTTTTGGGATTTATCGAAAGGGTAGTATCTACTTCATACCTTTCTTAAAACAAGCAGAAAAGCTTGTCATGTGGGAAGTATGTAACTTGGAATTAATTCAAAACACGCTCATTACCATTGAATGTGAAATCCTACAAATTCTTTAGGAATTCAATCGTAGGTCACTTGCACCAAGGCGGGTGTCAACCGTATGAATGGTGATAGTAGCGTGTGTTCGAAACCGGGCCATGCGCTAGATCGAAAACTTTAATAGGGCGATCCTCATTGTTTCTCCTAACAAGGACAATGTTGCACCCGACCACTTTATATAACCCGAGGAGTAAAGTCTCCAAATCGACACACTTGCTGATTTATTTCAGAAGTTGTAGTCCAGACCAGTTGTAGGGTGACGAAAAGTCTTGAAAAGTCATTGCTAAAATCGACTGGAAATCTACCAGGCCTCAACATCAAACAGGGAAATTGGTAGTCAGACTTATCTCGATGAGGAAGATCTGTCTCGCCAAATGCGAAGCGCACCATGATACACAATTCTGTGATTGATCAGATTCCCAGTGGATAACCTCCGGAAAGGTAAGATATCAGCTTTTAAGCCTGATGAATTTCAATCTTTATGGTTGACTTAACGGATTAGATGATTACCTCATGATTATTGATGATATCTGGACATAATGTGTATCCTCCTATGCACATTAGTTTCTTACCAACATCTCACGATGTTAGGTACTGTGGGAGGCATTGGCTTGACCAATCGTGGGGTAGCCCGTACGGTTCTTTGGTTCGCTTGTTTTATCTTCTCGACTCATGGCTTCCGCTTGGATCTCTTGTTTCATATATTTGAAGACATTATCAGGTTCGAGATCTTCTACATTTATTTGGATTATATATTGGGTACACTTTGTTAGAGTTATGATTATTGTGTCAATAC